>NW_016818964.1:5348289-5389373 GCF_001698545.2 Rhinopithecus bieti | reverse complement strand
TTTTTAGTAGAGATGGGGTTTCACCAGTTGGCCAGGGTGGTCTCGAAGTCCTGACCTCAGGTGATCCACCTGCCTTGGCCTCCCAAAATGCTGGGATTACAGGCATGTGCCATAGCACCCAGCGACCATATTTTCTTAATCTAAATGGAGCCAAGTCTTCTGATGAAGTTCTCCCTAGTTTGTGAATTTATTGATAAAACATGCAGAGGCCTGACCACAAGGCCAATGTGTGTGAAGAACTTTGGTGAGTGCTGACAGAGATGTCTAATTGTTTCAGGTTGCTTTTAGAGAGAAAAATCAAATCTCATTTCGTTTTAAATTTAACCCCTATTATAAAATAAAATGACATTAGAAACAAACAAATACAATTCATCCTTACCCAGCCCCAAGATAAATTTTATATTTGTCCACATCCTGTATTTTCTGGGGCAGATTTAAAACAGTTCACAATGAAAGACACAATCGTCAAGTTATAAAGTAGAATCATAATTTAAAATCAGCCCAAGGTTGGTATTAACGCACATCATTCACCTCTCCTTCCCCTCCAAGTTCAAAACAGAAGAGATCAGGAACAGGCTTGTGGGCTCCACACAGATAAAAACATGGGCTCTGTGACTGGCCAGGAGGAGGGACCCGCAGCCTGGAACCATGGTCGGCTTTTGCTCCATGGTAAACAGCTGATCCAGCCAGTGTAAACTATTTGCGAGCCACTGCTGATCCAAAGAAAGGGATAAAACAAGAGGGGCCGTAGAGGAGCAGCGATCCTGTCCTATTAACCCGGCCCAAGAGAGACCCCAGCCCAGGGCCTGGAGCTCTCAAGATACCCTTTTCCCCAGGGGAGGAAGGGGAAGGGAAACTCCCGCTCAATCCTCCCTGCAAATGGCTGAGGTGTTGCAGGAAGGTGCCCATCACTTCCCTGGTGAGGCAGAGGGTGACATCACTTCCTATTTATGGGCCAAACTCGGAACTTGGGGGCAGAGTTCCCCCAAGTCCTTCCCCACACAAGGGAGAGGAAAATGCAATGAATCAGTTAATCCATTATTTAGCTGTTGGAGGTCCTTGAAAATCTGGGGTGCAGGAACACCCCAATCTACTAAGTCACCACTGCCCCTAGCACTCACTCACTGCCTTAGCACTCAGGATTTTGAGGTTCACATGGAGGATAACCACTGCCATGGATATGCACTGGCCTGGCCGTTGGTGAGCTCCGCTGTCACAGTGATATGACAGCAGCTTGGAGGGGCACGATCACACCAACATACAGAAGAGAAGAGCGTAGCCCAGAGAGGCCCAGGCCATGTGCCCAGCATCTCACAGTTGGATGCTTGCTCAGTGAATGTTTCTCCCAGGGCTGGGAGTGAGATTTGCCTGTCACTTTCTGGCCCTAGTGAACTTGCCTGGACACTGCTTCTTTGTGAAACTTGACCAGGAATTTGAAGAGAGAACTAAGACTATCCAGAGACCAGGCAGGGTGGGCCGCCCTGCCACACAGGGCATGTGGAGACAGGGGAAGGAGGCACCACGGAGACAGTGTCTGCACCAATTCTATCCATGAGGCTCGGGGCCAGACGATGTCCCTATCTTGTAAGGTCACTTTCCTCCCTCCTGGCCACGAGTCTCCCCAGCAGGGCTAGGGAGCTGGTGGCAACATGATGAGGGTTGAATGCCTCTCTCCTCATCTTGGTTTGGGTTCCCCTGTCTCTTCCTGAGACAAGGATTTGGGTGCAAGTAGTTTCAGAGATGATCCCAGGAAGCAGGTGAGGGAGTTGGGAAGTGAGGCTGAGGTGGTACAAAAGGCTGTAAATGGTGGCATTGGGGACCCTCAGAGAACCCCTGACCCATCCCCTGTAGGAACAGGGAAGTGGGGCCAGGGAGCATTGGTCTACCAGCCACCCTTCCTCACTGACTGAGGGGGCTCCCTGGTCACAAGCTCCTGGGCCTCTCCGCTGCCCTGTTGGGAGAGAATACCCTTGGTGGGAGAAAGACACAGCAAACCGTCAGCATGGGGCTAAGAGCTGCCTGCAGGTGGCCTCTGGGACAGGCTGCGGGGCATGGGTGGGCACCGACAGAGTGTTCTCTACCTCCTCTCCCCTTCCCGACCCACAACTCATACCCAGGAGCTCCACCTGGTCTGGCTCCATCTTCCTGCCTCTGGCCAAGCACAGGTGAAGAGGGGGCCCCAGGAGGCCTGCCTGCTCCTGGAAGCCCCTCCCTCACTCGCTGCATCCCACCGCCGCCACTCACAGCCTCACCCCCTCCATCTGCCTTGAGGTCATGAGGAAAAATAGTGCAGTGAGTCCCCCTCTGGCTTCTTCAGTTCCGCCAAGGCGCTGGGGATTCCGCATTAATTCCTCATCCCTGTATGGTCCAGGGAAGCCAGGCAACCCCCAGGCCCTATTCTCCCACCATGCAACCCATTCCCCGCCGCAGGCTCAACCCCCTGACCCTGCCCAGCTCCCCACTCTCCAGCCTCAGCTCCTGCATCGTCTTCCTAGCACATCCATCTGACATATAACACATTTACCCACTTGTTTGTCTCCACCCGCTGAGAGCATGGCCCCAGGAGGGCAGATGTGTCGGCCTGTTTCACTCCCTGCCATATCCCTGCACCTGGAGCAGAGCTGGCCATAAATAGTAGGCAGTCAGTAAGTATTTAATCTGTGCTGAACAACAAAGAGAGCCAGCCCAGGTATCAGAACTACTTTCTCTGAGGTCAAGAGAGGGCCAGAAAAACAAAAACGCCGCAACAGTCACAATGTTTGTGATATACATCACATGTGTACATTTACTAAGCCCACGCTTTTAACGAAAAAAATGCAGCATAATTTACTGTGCTAGTCACAAGATAATGACCACATTGGTTTTGCCTAATGGATTTTGACCACCCTGCCTGCACCCCAGGAACAGGGTCTGTATTAGTCTGTTTTCATGCTGCTGATAAAGACATACCTGAGACTGGGCATTTTACAAAGGAAAGATCTTTAATGGAGAACTCACAGTTCCACGTGGCCGGGGAAGCCTCACAATCATGGTGCAGGGCAAGGAGGAGCAAGGCACATCTTAAGTGGATGGCGGCAGGCAAAGAGAAAATGAGAGCCAAGCAAAGGTCATGGGTCCTCTTATCAAACCATCAGATCTTGTGAGACTTACTCGAGAGAGTATGGGGAAAACCATCCCCATGATTCAATTATCTCCCACCAGATCCCTCCCACAACACGTGGGAATTATGGGAGTACAATTCAAGATGAGATTTGGGTGGGGACACAGAGCCAAACCATATCAGGGTCTCTGCGGGACACACACACAGAAGTTGCACAGAGAGAGTCTCCTTGTTTCCATCCTTCAGTGTGTCCATGAGATGGTGTCTGTAACCTTATCTGGACAGTCTGCCCAACATCCACATTCGAGGTTCCTTGTTACTATGAGCAACCCCGCTTCCTCCCGCCATAAGCCCTGCTTTTCAGAACACCCTCTGAGAGTCCTCACCAAGCCACCTCCTTCCAGTCTGTCCCCTGTGTCCCTGTCCACAGTGGGTACCAGGTGAGTAGCAAATCACTTGGAGAAAGGCTCACTTTGGTCAACAGATGACCTGGGGAGAGTGTAAGTTAGGTCCAGACACCCTGCTGGCCACTCATCCCACAAGGAACGGAGGCCACAGTCCTTCCCATCCCCTTCACCCCACCCCCACTCTAGCTTATTTTCCCCAGTAGCACTTACTACCATACCTTCTACTGTGTTTTCTCATGTGATTATTTCTGTCTTCCTCCAACGTGAGGGCAGGGATGACGCTCACTTACTAGCTGCGTGTCTGCTATCATTTAGCACTGTGCTGTGCATAGTAGGTGCTTAGTAGCTGTCAAACGAATGAATAAATTGCCCTCTCCCTCCAGGCACCAACCAAGCTACCAGGCAGATGGGGTGGTCTGTCCCCTGTGGGTGTTTCTCAGTCAGCCCCAGAGCCTGGCTTCCAGGCCCTTCCCTCTGCTAGGATCAGCAGCCCAGGGGCTTGGCCTGCCACATTCTGCCCAGGCTGATGAAAGCAGCCAGTTTTTCTACAGACACACACCTCCCTCAAAACTGGTACCGACAGGCAGGTCTCGTTAATTAAGGAGGCTCAGCCAATGACCTATGGCATGAATACATTATGTGGATATCTTGGGGGTGATATTTTCTGGCTTTTTGAACAGGTCCCTCATTAATGACCTGCTTAGTCCCCTGCTGACACTGTGCCAGGCTCATCCCAGGGGAAGGCAGGGGCTCCCAGGGAGAGGAGAGACATGCACACCCCAAGCGATCTCAGTTGAAAGCTGACCTATACCGTATGCTCACAGGGAACTTACCCCAGCTAAGTCATCTGGATGTGCCTCTGTTTCCACAACAAAATGAATGGGAAGGCCATTTTCCAACCCAGGAAAAATAAAATGGACACAGCACACAATACTCTGCAGAAGGACCCATCTACCTGAATGATCTGGAAGGACTGACCCCCCTGGGCTACATCATTGATGATGATGGTGATGATGAAAAGCTTTAGTGAGCACCTATTTATGCCACTCTGTTAGGTGTTATCACAAAACTCTTCTCATTTAAACTTCCCTGCAATTCAAGAAATAGGCATTATGACCCCATTTCACAGATGCAGAGCTGGCCCTCGAAGGATTGAATGACAATGCTAGTGGAGAGGTCAAGTGGGGGAGCCAGAAGGTCTTTTGAGAAGGACCCTGTCAGAATCCAGTCCTTTGTGCTGCTTGCACTTCTATCTCAGGTTCCAAGAGAATCAAGCCCCTCCCCTGGCCACATGGCCTAAGTGGCCTATTCCCAGACACACAAGAGATGCTCCTGGCCTTGCTGACCTCTCACCTTGTCCCCAAGCCCAAGTGGCCTTGGAATATTTAGTAAAACCTGCTGGATGAAGGGTGGAGCAGCCTGAGGGGCAAGCAGGAAGAGGCCAGGTCAACACAGTGAGGCCTCAGATGAAATTAGGAAGAGCATCCAGGGTGCAACTGACTGCCGAGCCCCAGGCAAAAGGATCGGGCCAGCTCTGGGGCCAGGGCTGGACCCTCAGGGGATGTGGAGTCTCTCACTGGGGACCAAGTCCAGAGCTCAGAGACCATGGCAGGTAGCGGCCTGTGAGGGGTCAGTCACTTCTTGACACTTTGATTGTGGACTCAAGCTCTTTTCCCAAGGGGGTTCCATAGGAAACCAGTCACACTTGGTGCTTCTAGGTGGGAGGGGCAGGGGAGGGAGGTCCTGGCACAGCACACAGGACACTCCAACAGATGCCAGTGACCTTCTACGGCACCAAGCACAGCCCCAGATTCCTTGACTATGGGTGCCTTTCCACCTGCTTCCTCTCATTTAGAAATACCGGCTTATAACAGTTTTCTCTCCCACCTCAAAGCAGGGAGGAAACTGCTCCGCTTGGTAAGTCCATTGAGACTAAGGGTCTACACAAAGGTATTCAAGGAGGAGGGAAAGGAAAAGAAACTCATGTTTGCTGAAGTCCTGCCACCAGCAGGAACAGGCGAGGCGCCTTTACACATGATAGCGCTTCATCTTTCTATAAGTCGTGTAAAAGTGGGTATTGACTGTTTTTCCCTGCCCAGCATCTGTTCTCTAATCTTCTAAAAATGGCACCCAATTTTCTTATTTTAGGCACCGACCCCCTACAACTCTTTTTTCCTCAAATAACAGCTGTATTAGGACATAATCACATACCATACAATTCACCCATTTAAAGTGTTCAATTCAATGGTTTTTACTTTCTTATTATTTATGTATTTTTATAAACAGGGTCTTGCTCTGTGGCCCAGGCTGGAGTGCGGTGGCGTCATCATAGCTCAGTGCAGCCTCGAACTCCTGGGCTCAAGGGATCCCCCCGCCTCGGCCTCCTAAAGTGTTGGGATTACAGGCATATGCCACCGTGCCTGCCTTCAGTGGTTTTTAATATATTCACGGCTATGTGCAAACATCGCCACAGCCAATTTTGAACATTTTCCTCACCTCAAAAATAAACCCTGGGCAGGGCGCTGCAGCTCACACCTGTAATCCCAGCACTTTGGGAGGCCAATGTGGGCACGTCACTTGGGGTCAGGAGTTCGAGACCAGCCTGGCCAACATGGTGAAACCCTGTCTGTATTAAAAATACAAAAATTACCCAGACATGGTGGTGCAGGCCTGTAATCCCAGCTACTCAGGAGGCAGAGGCATGAAAATTGCTTGAACCTAGGAGGCTTAGGTTGCAGTGAGTTGAGATTAAGCCACTGCACTCCATCCTGGGTGACAGAGTAAGACTCCATCTCAAAACAATAAATAAATAAAAATAAAATAATGTATCCCCTTTTAGCTTCCCTCCTCATTCCCCCACCTCCCCAGACCTAAGGAACCACGAACCTACTTTCTGTCTCTATAGATTTGCCTATTCTGGACATATCTTATAAATGGAACCATGTACTATGTTGTCTTTTATGTCTGGCTTCTTTCACTTAGCACAGTGTCTCCAAGGTTCCTCCACATGGTAGTATGTGTCAGTGCTTTGTTCCTTCTTATAGCTGAATAGGATTCTCTTGCATGAATAGACTACACTTTGTGTATCCATTCACCCATTGTTGGACATTTGGGTTGTTTCTGCCTTTTGGCTGTTATGAACAGTGGTGCCATGAGCATTTCTGTACAAGTTTTTGCATAGGCACATGTTTTCATTTCTCTTGGGTATGTACCTAGGAGTGGAATTGTTAGGTCATAGGGTAAGTCTACAGTTTACTATTCGGGAAACTGTCAGGCTCTTTCCAATGTGGCTGTGCTATTTTACATGTCCACCAGCACGTATGGGACTGTGATTTCTCCACAACCTCACCAGTACCTGTTACTATCTGGCCCTCTCTAACTCATGATCCATGCCGTTGCAAGGAGCTCCACAGCTGTGCAGAGACTTTACCTTAGCCACTCTCTCCTAACTGTACCTCCATACCAGGCACTTTGCGCAATGGAAAATGGTGGAATCTATACTGATGAGTAGTAGATCGTGTGTTGTGGGAGAGAAATTCTAAGGTAGACACTAAGGGAAGTAGAATTGTGGAGCAGAGAGAGCCCAGTTCTGAGACTGAGCTCTGGCTCCCCCTGCAGGTTGGGTGGCATACTCACAGCTCTGAGCCACAGTCTCCTCACCCGTAAAACGGGATCACCAGACCTTTCTCACGGGGCTGTCATGGGGAGAGCCTGAGATGACACTTGGAGCATCCGTTATTTGAATTTGCCTCACATAACCCCCCACACAATGTCGGGGTCTTTCCAAACCATGCCCTTGGGTGTTTCCCCATTCTGCTTGCTGGGATCTGACACATGAGCTTCATCTCTTTTCCGAGCTGCACCAGCAATGCCTCCGCCTTCCCCCTGCAGCTCGGGGACCTGGTGACCACACCCACTGTATTATCGAATGTTCGTGATCTGCCAGGCCCCACGCTGGAGTTTCCCAGATGCAGTCCCTAATCCTCACAGCCACTCTGAGAGAGGTTTCCCAGCTCCAGTTTTCTGATGCAGACATGAAGCTCAGAAGGTAGAGAGCTGGCCCCGGGTCACCCAAGCAGGACGTGGCAAAACCAGAACAGGACGCCAGGCCTGGTTGCGGCCCATGGCTGTCCTCATGTCACACCCAAAGTGCTTCCTCACCCCTTTGTTCCTCTTCATATGTGCAGAAAGGGTGGTCCACAGACTAACAAAGGAAGCAGGCAGGAAGCGCCTTCTCTCCCCGGCTCTCGCCCTCGGCAGGCCGCTGTCACCTCCACTCGCCGAGCCCACCTGGCCCAGCAGTTAACAACATCCCGGGTATCACGCCGACGAGAAGCTGGCAGTTTTCAGCTGCAATGGACTCCTTTTCGGCTCTGCACTAAGAGTCCATTAAGGATGCCCTCTCCTCTGAAGTGCGGTGTCCTCAGGTTAAATTCTTTCTAAGCAGATGTTTATTTTTAGAGAGCCACTGTGTGGGCTATTATTGAATGCTTAAGCAGTTCCTTAAGATGAGGGTCACTGAAAGCTTCCACTGTAGAAAAACCTCCATATAATACCACCTGCTGAACAACACTGCCAAGGGGGGAAAACAAGGAGTCTTTTATTTAAAGGAGGAGGAATTCGATGAGGGGGAAGAAAGAACTCTGAAAAGCATTTCTGCTGAAAGAAGCAGACTTGTATGTTTGCATTCAATGTGGAAATAGATTCGATAAAGCATATTTTCCCAGGTATTTTGAATGACAATGACAACACCTATGAGGGGCGCAGGGGACTGGCTGTGATGCAGAGACACCGACAGGCCTTGAACACGCGGCTTCTAATGAGGTCGGAGGTTAATGTACGTTTCACGGTGCGGTTTCGTGTGTTGGGTTTCCATCTCAAGCTTTTAGGCAGGGGAGGATGAAAGACCTCAGCTCTCAGACAACTTGTGGGATCCGGAAGAGGAGGCTGTGGGGCTTCCTTCTGGGCTGGAGAGGGGAGGATTTTATGAGATGCTGCCAGGGACACTAACAGTTTTTGTCCCCATGCGGTGGTGCTGAGCCCAGATTTGAAAACAACAACAATTTAAGAAGGAAATGAGAGCTCACGTGTCCCATGCACTCACTCTATGCAGTTCCTCTAGAAGCAACCTAACAGCACCAGAGGAAGGGGGTGTTACGGCTCCCCACTTACCGCACAGCCCAGTCAGAGAGTGTAAGTCACCTGCCTGTGGTAGAGATTACAGTGTGTGTTCATTGAAACTCCTCTCCTTTTCCACAGGGACACACAGCTAATGAGATGCTCGGCCTCTTTATTAGGTGTGGCCACAAGACTGGGTTCTGGCCGAGGAAATGTGGGCTGAAGGGATGGGCACCACATCTAGGTCCAGCCCACAACACCCTTCCATGCGCTCCTGCAAGCTCTTTCAACATCCACCGGCTAAACAGAAGAGTACCCCAAGACACAGGAACACAAGATGGAAAGGCGCAGTGAGCACAGGGTGGCTGACTGGCCAGGAACACCTGCATTAGATTGTAATGTGAGTGATAAATCAGTTTTTTGGGTTTGAACACTGATAACTCTGGCTGCAGCTATCACGGAAGGCCGTAGGAGTAGAAGCAGTATCCAATTTTACTCTTATATGACCCAGAGAACACTCAGAGAGTTAAAAACCCAGAGCTTGGCTCTGCCTGGTGCAAGATTCTTAGCTGGTTCTCCTTGAAACCACTCTGCCTCTCTGACTTAAAATGAGTTCCCCAGAAGCAGCTCCTGAAATGGGGATTCCTGTGAAATAATCAATGAAGAAGTGTTCCAGGAAAATCGGGTAGGGGGACAAGGAGATGGAACAGGGGATGGAAGGACACCAACAAGGAATTGGCATCAAACAAAGTCCTGTGGAGGGCAACCGTGGCTCCGTGCCCCGACCTGAGTTGTTCCAGTCAGGGTGAGGGAGCCGCAGCATTCATACCTCCGCGCCAGTCCATCACTGGAGAAGCGCTGACCTCTGCAGAACATCAACCCAGTTCCTAAGCATGGCCAGGCATTCATGAACATGACCTGAAGGCAGTTCTCCAGCACAAAGACGCATGGCAGGCTGTTGGGAGTGGAGGCACATCAGCAGCCTGTGGGTCTGAAAATGATCAAGTGATCACAGGGGACGAAGCGGACGAGTGAACTCGAGGGGACAAGTGAAGCTTCTGCTACCCTCTCCAGGCTCAGTTTTGCCATCTGGACAAGGTGAGAGCTCAGGTCTCCTCTAACTCAAACTCTCTCTGGCTATGTGACTTCAAGATAATACTCCCATCCCCAGCAGGCTGTTCCTGGGGGCCTCGAGAAGACACTGCAGCCATCCAGAAGTAACAGTGGTCCTCTCAGCAGCATCCAGAAGCCTGGTAAGGAGCACAAAGTGTGGGTGATGCTCTAGCAAGAGGCTCATCAACATGGCACCATGAGCAGCCAAGAAACTTCATCTGTCCCAGCTCTCGTCACTCTACTGCTGTCTCTAGCAATCAGAGATGCTGTGTTGTGGGGCGAATTCGGGCTTGTAATTTGTAACACAGGCTTCCTTGGGTGCCTTGGCCTTTTACCAAGGGCGATGATGGGATTTTCATACCAGGAAATGGTTAGGACTTACAGCGGCATGTGCCCATCTAGTGAAACAAACTTAAGGAGTGCAGATGGACCAGTACTTGGAAGGAAGAGGGCTTTGAAAGTCAGAGGGACTGGATTTGAATTATGGCTTTGTCTTTGACAACTGTGTGACCTTGGGCAAGTGACAGACTTCTCTGAATCTCATTTTTCACTGTTGTCAAACCACACAAAATCTTAAGAGTTGTTGTGAGAATTAAACTGGACATTTTATGTAAAGTGCTTTGTATATAGTAGGCGTTCTGAAAACATCACCCTTTTACTGCATTTTATTTACTCATTGCATGCCTTATGATCAGTGCTCAAGAAATACTGGTTGCAAGAATGAATATGTCGATGGACAGATGGATGGATGGACGGACAGATGGATGGATGGATGGATGGAGGATGGATGGATGTTTGATGTTTACATGATGGATGGATGGAAAGGTGGATTCACAAATGGTCTGGACAACTTTCTGGAGATGATATGCCCACTAAAAATATTGATGCAATTCATGGTTCTCTAACACTGAGTCTTTTCACAAAGGGTTCATCTACTACTCTTTCTTAGGCAGTCTCTACTCTTCTTTCTGCCCGCTTTCCCTTTCTTCCAGCCAGAATTCCTACTTACCTGTAGTCCCTGGACAGCCCACTTTCTGGGACTGGTTTAATTCCCAGCTGGGAACTTTTAAGAAACATTCTGGGAGAAGTAATTCAAGTGCAGGGAGTTAAGTCTCCTTGCAGTCTGTGTCCCTGACCCTCTTGCAGCTGAAACACTATGGCCAGGCTCTGATCCGCCTCTTGAGTCTTTACCTAAATTCTGCCTTGCATCCTCAACAACTAACACTTGGCTTTGGGCATCTCTTGCCTCAGGCCTGACCTCGCCTTTGGCTATTCCACTGGCTGGTGGAGTTGCGATCCCCCTGCCTAGCCTCTGACTCTCTGCTCTGCCATTCTTCTTAGAGCCTGTGTCCTTCTGCCCATTAGGATCTTCCTGGCTTGTTCTGACCTCCAGGATCAGTAAACAGCCTCCATTGAACTGATTAACATAATTAACCTTATTTTGCCTTGACCACATCAATTCCTGGGCTCTGCCCATCCTCTGGCTGTCCCACATCTATGCCCTGGGACCCACAAAGCCCTAACCATCCCATCCCTTTTGCCCTTGGCCATCTAGAACATCACCATTTAATACATAAGGATACAATTCATATCCCTTCTTCAAAATGAAAAGAGTGGGGTTGACCAAGGAAAAAGGACATGACCAGGATTACTCATGAAGTTAACTGGGACTGGGACCGAGATAGCCTCATTCAAATTCTATATTAATCATAGCGGAGGCTTGGATAATATTGAACAATATAGCCTTACATTTATATGGTGCTTTGAGATTCAAAAGCAATTTTCTATACATTGTCTTGTGTGAGCTTCACACAAGCTTGTGAAGGGAGGCAAAATGGGATTTCAGTCCCATTTGCCAAAGGAAAAAATCCCAGCATGGGTCAGTGGCATGGCAGGAAGAGTCTGGGTTTTGGAATCAGACCGACCTGAGTACTAATCCCAACTCTGCTGTGTAAGCTTCTTCAAGTTACTTTCCCTTGTCAAATCTCATCTATGGAAATAATAATACCTATTTTCCAGAACTGCTGAGAAAAACAAATGAGAAAGTACGTATCACAGACCCGCGTATGTGAATGGGAAATGGTGGATGCTCAGCAGGTGCCATTTCCTGAGGCAGATTAAATGGTTGGCTCCAATTTCTCACCTTTCCCTGCACTCACAAGCTTGAGATGGCCTTGTTGTGGACAAAGGGCTTTCCCCTACCTCCTGACTTTGGGCTTAGTGGTGTGACTTCCTCGGCAGTGACATACGGGCGGGAGTAAGCTGGACATTTCCAGACCTAAACCTTAGGAAAACTTGTTGTCTTGAGCTTCTGCCATTCCTGTAAGAAACCTGTCACCTGGGTAGCTGCTGTCCCTTAGCCTGAGCCACCGAATGGAGATACACATAAAGTAGAGATGCCCCGCCAAGCATCACCAGATCCAAGTGTGAAGCAGAGCTGCTATCTGAGCCCAGACAACCTGCAGATTGGTAAGAATAAGTGATGTTTGAGACTACTGAATTTTGGGGTGGTTTGTTATGCAGCATTTTGTAGCAACAACTAACCAATACATCTCTTTTCTTATGGGACTCCTTAGGTTCCCATCTGCTAACAGATATCTGAAATAGACCCCATCTCTCCTGGAAAGGAATCTAGCATGTTTTTCCCTCACTGCCATACTGTCTCACCTCCTTGATGTACAAGTTTTGCTCCAAATGTCCATCTCCTGCAGACACTGGTGGAGTACCTCTCTCTTCCAGCAGCATATTAACAGAAATGCTTTCACAGGCAAAGATAAAGCAACAGAGGCAAAGGCCTGCTTCTCAGCCTCTAAAATAGTCCTTTGTTGGTGATAACGCCTTTGTTGACAGTGCTCACATTCCTAGATCAACCACTCAGCATAAGTTAGGGACAGAGGTGTTCGTTTCACCAAAGCTGCCCACTTCAGTTTTCTCTTTGTCAAAAGAAGAAACATTAAAAGTGCTTCATGTGTACATTTAAGTACATCATTACCTTCTGAGTGCTTTATCATCGCTACCGAGTGTTCTCCTTCCATCACAGGGAGACCTTGACTCGCAGTCAATTGCATTGCCTTCTGCTTTGGGGCTCCTCCGCCGGGTGGGTTGCAGGCATTGTTCCACCAGCGCTATTGATGCCTAATGTGAAGGAGTTGGAGAGGAAACTCTCCAAGTAAATAGATACACTTTCTGTTTCCATTCAAAGCTTTGAGCCATTCTTTAACCTCCAATGATGCTGGATAAGTCATCTTTGCTTAGGAGGTCTGAAAAGGCTCAAAGGGAAGAATTTTCTTCATGGACCTCCATTTATCTCAGTAGATAGTAGGAGGAATACAAAGAGAAGAGAGATAGTGCTGGGTGAACTTGAGATGATTTGGGGGTCTGTTTGGTTTGGTGTGTGCAAATTGGATGACGAGTGTGAAGGTTATCTGAATTTGATTGAATTTCTCTAATCCCTTAAGGCACTTAGGTTTCACGGAGTTACCTAATACCTCCGGGGTGAGACAAAACAGAAAGTGCAGAAGAGCCATGCTGTTGTCCTGGAATGCAGTCTCCCTTGGCACACCCCTGAGGCTAGTGGGGATGGATTCCATCCCGTCCCCTCCACTGCTCCAGCCGCTCATGGAGCAAACTGTAGCAGAGATTTCTTAGCCTCTGCCTTTTGCAAGCAGCACTGCATATGTTCTCTCATTTAACCTTGGTGCAAGAGGAAGAGGGCAGCAGGACCCAGAAGGAAACTGAGGCTGGAAAGGTTTGTCGGCTAAAGACACTCAGAGTTTGTATGCAGGGCCAGGACGAGGTCTTAATTCAGGACACTTTCTGTTCTAAATCAAGACATGACTACATCTGCCATTTGAACAAAGATGGGAAATGCACCCAGAAATCATGCATTCCTTTCCCAAATATTTATTGAGTGCCTACTATGTGTCAGGGACTCCTTATTTTAGGTGCTAAATAATAGTGATTCCAAGCTGCCAAATCACAGGTCTGAAAATCAGAAATCAAGAATCTGTGGAGACAGCTGTGTACTTGTCTCAGATCCCAGCGACATGACAGCGACAGGGGCTGGGCTTATTTGTGTCCTGATTCCCGCAACCAGCACACACCTGCCCGTCGGGGGCTCAGAGGTATTCACTTGGTGGCTCCATGGAAGTCATTCAGACACTTTCTACGCCAGTTGGTCTGTGGCCTGCCTCTACTCCTTGGGCTCCACAGACAGCTCCTGGCCATCCTTTCCTCCCCCTGGCTCACCCCCTCAGGCTATCCCCCACAGTCCTGCCTGCTGGAGGGACCAGGCCACACATCACCTTACCTGCAATCAACTTTCCAGTGGCTCCCAGGGCCCCTCAGGATACAGCCAAAACCACCTAATGAGGCCTAAGTTCATCCTCGGTCACCTAAGGTCACCCTTAAGCCTCCTTCTCCAGTCTCATCTCTCACCACTATGCACCTGTGATGAAATCATACACATACACCCATAAACACTCCATATACACACATAGTATACACCACATACACACACACACACACACACACACACACTCCCCCTGCTATTTTTTATTGTATATAGTGAATGGGTACCACATGATGTTTGGATATACATGTGCATAGTGAAATGATTACTACACTCAAGCAAATTAACGTCTTCATCATCTTGCTTTGTCACCTCATGTGTGTGTGTGTGGTAAGAGTACCTAAAATCTACTCTTAGAAAGCATCTAGTGTACAATACGATATTATTAACTCCAGTCCTCATGTTGTACATTATATCTCTGCACTTACTCATCCTACATGACTGAAGCTTCGTACCCTTTGACTTACACCTTCCCATTCCTCTCCCCTGGTACCCACCATGAGTTTGTTTTCTCAGATTCCACATACATGTGAAATCGTGCGGTATTTTTCTTTCTGTGTCTGGCTTATTTTGCTTAGCATAATATCTTCTAGGTTCATTCCTATTGTCACAAATGGCAGGATCTCCTTTTTAAAGGCTAAACAATATTCCATTGTGCTATGGTTTGAATATGGCCCCTCCAAAATTCAGGTGTTGCCAATGCCATAGTATTAAGAGGTAAGGGCTTTAAGAGGCGATTAGGGCATGAGGGCTCCTCCCACATGTATAGGATCAGTGCCCTTATAAAGGGGCTTGACAGAGAGAGCTGGGTACTCTCTTGCTCTTCGGCCTCCCACCATGTGAGGACACAGCAAGGCCCTCCCAGATGTGAGTGCCCTGATCTTGGACTTCCCAGCCTTCAGAACTGTGAGAGAATAAGCTTTTTTTTTTTTTTTTTTTTTTTTTTGAGACGGAGTCTGGCTCTGTCGCCCAGGCTGGAGTGCAGTGGCCGGATCTCAGCTCACTGCAAGCTCCGCCTCCCGGGTTGACGCCATTCTCCTGCCTCAGCCTCCCGAGTAGCTGGGACTACAGGCGCCCGCCACCTCGCCCGGCTAGTTTTTTGTAATTTTTTTAGTAGAGACGGGGTTTCACCGTGTTAGCCAGGATGGTCTCGGCCTCCCAAAGTGCTGGGATTACAGGCTTGAGCCACCGCGCCCAGCAAGCTTTTCTTTATAAGTTACCTAGTCTCAGGTATTCTCTTACACGAAACAGACTAAGACACATTGTGTATATCCATTTTTCTGAGACATGGATACTTTGTTTCTGTATCCCAGTTATTATATCCAATAAAGCCGTATTGAATATGGGAGTGCACATATCTCTACACGGTGCTGATTTCATTTCCTTTGTATCTAACCAACAGGGATTGCTGTGTCATATGGTAATTTTGTGAGAACTGCTACACTGTTGTCTATCATGGCAACGCTAATTCACATTCCCAGCAACAGTGTACACTCCCTTGCTATTTCTTATCCCCACACTTGAACTTAAGCCATTCATTCCCCCAGCACAGCTTTCCTGACCACCTCCCCTTCTAAGTTCTCTCCTTCAGGTATCCCAAGTATTCACTGGAGGTTAGGTTGCTGCAGTGAGCATTTATCATGCATCAGCTCACCTGACTATTGCTATAGTCCTGTAAGGTGGAGATTCTGACTGTTTCTACTTTGCAGATAAGGAAACAAAGACTGTGTAGTTATGCGATGTGACCAGGGTCACAGTTACTAAGTGGGTTACTAATTGACCCAGGCCTGTGTAGCTCCCAAGCTCAGTCATAGGAAGATATAATTCCCTTCATCTCACAGAGGCTGAACTGGTAGCTAGAAAAGTTAAGAGGTTCCCCGGATTCCACCATTGTTTCATAGGGGTCTGATCCAGCATCCAGCTCCCAAATCCTCCCTAGGACTGGGAGCTATTGGAGGACAGAGAGAGTTTCTTACTTGTTTCCACATCCCAGCACTTGGCACAGGATCTGTCTGTCCCCAAGCAGGTGCACCAACAAATTGGAACTGAATGAATCACCAAGCCAGCCAAGTGGAGAGAGACGGTCACACTGTCATGGTTTATGGGCTGTATCCATAGGTCTGAGGGACAGAGGAAAAAGACTCCAAGGCCCCTGCCTGTAGCAGCCAGTCCTAGTCCTCTAGGAAAACACAGGACTTAGAAGGCTCAAGTTTATGTCCTGGCTCTGCCCCAGTGCGCTGCGTGTATACTGCAGAGACCGCCTCTTTGCTTCCTCGTGTGTGAGGAAGCGACAATAACATTACTTGCACAATAACTCTACCTTTGTTCCTGTTTCCTTTCAGTCTGGAGGCATTCCCTGCCCTGCACTGACCCTTGAAGGCTCTGTAAGCCCTGAAGGACATAATAGGGACTTGGACTTGCATCCTCAAGGCAAGGATGGTTTGCTTGGAGCAAGCGCCTGTCCCAGACATGTTTGCATTGGAGAAAGAGCTCCTCTGGGGCAGAGAGGGCAGGACGGATGGCAGGTGGTGCCATGAAGGGGAGGTTGCTGTAGGGGGCCATCAAAGGGGTGATGAGCCCTGCTGGGCATGGCCTAGGGAGCTCTTCACATGGAGCCTTGACAGCCCTGGTAACTGGTCAACCACAGAGACTGTGGGAGAGAAGATTTAAAGCTGCCTCCCAGGTTTCTGGCCTGTGTGGATGATGACACAACTTACCATGTTTATAGGACCACGGGAAGAGTGTGAGGGCAAAATGATGAGTTCTGTTTGGGACCTATTTAGTTGGAGGGTCTGTGGGACAGCCCGACGTGACTTTCAGGAGCCATTTGCATGTCTCTAGAGTTTGTTTAGAAGGGAGCTTTGAATTGGAATGCACATTTGGGATAGATGGTACAATGAATGGCCCAGAGAGTGGGGGGCAGGAAAGAAGCAGCAATTGAGTCTGTAACCCTGGGAAATGTCAGTGTCAGAGGACGACTGGCAAGGCCCTGAGAATGAATAGTTGGAGAGGTAGCAGAGAATCCTGGAGAGACTGCTATTGTAAAAGCCAAAGAAGGAAAGAATTCAAAAAGAAGGAAGTAATAACAGTGTCCTGGGCCTAGGGAGGTCAAGAAAAGAACTAAAAAGTATTCACTGGACTCATCAGCTAGCAGTGGGAAGAGCCACAGTAAACGCCCCCTGCTCCTCCACCTTCCCCCTCCTCCGCACAGCCCAACTTGCCCAGAGATGGTCTCTGTGCAAAACCCTTCCCTGCTCCACACTCTGACTCCTTTTTAAATATTCTTGACCTGGTTGAGGGCCCCAGAACCATAGAACTGATTTTTCCTTGTTTCCTTTGTAGATTCTCCTGCTCACTTTGATGACAGGTCTCTCCGTGGAAACTGAGGCAGGAAGCATGCCACACTGACATTGTGTTACAGAGTTACTGGACTCTGGGGAGATCAGACTCAGTGGCCTGCTACAGGAAGAAGCTGGATGTCCCTGGCTGGAGGAACTGATGGAAAGTAGGAAGGGCAGAAAGATGGGACTTGTTCAAGGTGCTACAGGAATAGTGGCATCCTGAGAGAAGGTGCCCAACCCCACCTGTACTGAGAACCACTCAGGCACACAGAGGAGGTAGGAACAGCTCCCGGGCAAGTCCACGTGGTGACACCAGTGTAGACTCTTGGGCTCAAATAGTTTTGTGCATGGAAGTGCTCTTTACAAAGCTGTCCTGAAGATTCAAGGAGAAAGAAACTTAGTTGTTTTTAAGAATGGGAAACTAAAGGCAATTTTTAAAAAGAGAGAGATAGAGAAGAGGGAAAACCCATCAAATGTCATTAGACTTCATCAGAACCATTTCTCATACTGACAAAAGAGAAATAACAAAGAGTGTGTTCTCGTTATTTTTCCAGAGGGACAGTGTGTATGCCAGTGAAGAAGGAAGTCATAAAAGATACCAGGGAAATGCAATAACTGGATATTTCAGTGCATGGGAGTCTGATTCTTCAGGGGCAGGGAAAACCACAGTGGAACACTTTAGATGCCCTACTTAATTTTGAAAGAAAAGGAAAATTATTGGAGATTTCAATGGCAGGCCGATCACAGGCCTCTACCTCTGCCTCAGCAAGGAAATTAGTTGCCATGGCAACTTCAGGTTGCATCATTAAGAATTTTTAAAATGTTGAGAGAGTGGGGAGGCAGAGTGTTAAACACTGAAGGAGGAGGTAGAGACAGGAAAGAGAAGTGAGGCTTAAGAAGTAAAAGAAGTGATTCAGGGACAAGCGGAAACCTTGGCAAAGAGAGGAAAGGAGTGGGGCTTCCCTTCCCAAGCAGATGCTTTTATTGTCCCTCTTAGAATCACGGAGGGAGACGGTATATTACCCCACATTTGGGTTCCTTTCTGTTTCATGTCATAATTTGATCATTTTTTTCTCTTGCCCATCAAAAGGCAAAAATTAGAAAGATGAAGAGGATCTCAAGATCCTTTATTTTATTTTTTGTTTGTTTTTTGAGACAGGGTCTCACTCTGTCACCCTGGCTGGAGTGCAGTGGTGCAATCACGGCTCACTGCAGCTTCAACCTCCCCAGGCTCTGATGTTCCTCCTGCCTCAGCCTCCTGAGTAGCTGGAACTACAGGTGTGTGCCACCACGCCTGGTTAATTTTTGTATTTTTTGTAGGGATGGAGTCTCGGT
The DNA here is from genome assembly GCF_001698545.2 of Rhinopithecus bieti. Taxonomy (NCBI): domain Eukaryota; kingdom Metazoa; phylum Chordata; class Mammalia; order Primates; family Cercopithecidae; genus Rhinopithecus; species Rhinopithecus bieti. Next base: position 5,370,608 of record NW_016818964.1, on the reverse strand, counting down.
GTGTTGCCCAGGCTGGTTTCAAACTCCAGGGCTCAAGCAATCCTCCCACCTTGGCCTCCTGAAGTGTTTGGATTACAGGTGTGAGCCACCACTCCTGGCCCGTTTTATTGTTTAAAAGTATAGAGCCGGGTGTGGTGGCATGCACCTCTAGTCCCAGCTACTCAGGAGGCCGAGGCAGGAGGATGGCTTGAGCCCAGGAGTTCGAGGCCTCAGTAAGCTATGATCTCGCCTGTGAATAATCACTGCACTCCAGCCTGGGCAACATAGCGAGATCTCATCTCTTAAAAAAGAAAGATAAAAGTATTGAATGGATCATTATATTTCAAGTTATTTCCCCAATGTTCTTAAATGGTTTGGTCCTGAATTTGCCCACCTGACAGAATATAAAAATCAAATTTTGTGTTCCATGTCAACTTCTTAAAGTTCTCCCCTAGCTCTCCAGGTGTATGGGGAAAAAAATCATGGGTGTTATTAGAGAGAATTATATTTCTGTCCAAGGAAGCATTTTTATCCAAAGAGCCATGGATGAGAGATTATACCACCACTCTATCACTGTAATATTATTTCTTTTTAAGTTTTCCTTTTGCCTGCATATTTATACAGAAAGAGGAGAGGGAAATTCAGATGATCGCCAGGTCATTAATTACCTGGGAAAGCTGGAAAAATTCTCCACTTTCAGCTTGGAAATATGTGGATGGTTAAATGTCTGGTGGGTCATCAGTTCCATGTTGCACCTGTCCTTGTATCGGCCTCAGCAGTTCATAGCCCTTCCTTCTGATGTAGGTCCTGGTTTAAATCCTTGACTATGCCTGTCATGGCCCTTTGAAAGGGGCTCCCCTGACACACAGTTTTCCTAAGGGTGAGGGTTTCTGCAAATTCTGTGGAAAGCTGGTGAACATGCCTGCATGTCGTGGTGACAGAGGGACTCAAACCGAATACAACATGGCAGTGTCTGCAAGGGAGGGGCCCCACTTTGGGGCAGCAAAGCTGGATATAGGGAGCCCCAGGCTGGAAATGGGCTGCCTGGGAGCCACCTTCTTCTCTGCTTCCACTGAAGAAGAGAAGACAGAGCCACCTTTTGTGGTCCTGAGCAAAATCTGCATACACTCTCCAGGCCTGTTTCTTTCCAGGGCAAATGGGAACAGTAATAATAACTGCTGCTTACCTTGAAAAGTTGGAGGAGGGATCAAGTGGGGTGAGACACAGAGAGCCCTGTGTGGACAATAAGGGTTACATGGATGTCACATGTCCTCTTCAGGGGTACAGGTGCCAGGCTCCAGGTTTTATGGCACAGGACGATGTTGGCCACACTGAAGAGGCTACTCAGGACCTACCTGCCTGGTTCTCTGGATGATGGAGGCCATTGTCTTGGCTTTGGGCCAAGTAAAGGCAGACAAGAAGCAACACTAGTTGAGAAGGTCCACACTGCCCAAGCCATATCAATTCCATGGAGGCTTCAACCCCAGGATACCAGCCTCCTTACTCATGGGGTAACAGAAGAGTGAGCTAAGTGGCGCAGCATCCCGGGCAGGGCTATGGCAAGCCTCTGCTCTCTCCTAGCTACTGCTCACATCACTGATCCATGAGGCTGGCCTCACTGCACCCTCCAACTCTCCTCCCACGCCACTACGCCCAGGGCCCCCTCCAACTTTTCTCAGTGACCATCTTCCTCCTAGCGAGGCAATGCTCCCCAAACACAGGCAACTCTTTTTTCCCTCTTGTGCAAGTGGCTATGCAGTTAGCAGCAGGGCTCTGACTTTATGTACTTGGGTTAACCCAGTTTCCAAATACTCACAAGTTGCTCTTTCTGTCAACCATTCATCCATCCACCCACCCATCCATCCCATCGATCAACAAACATTTACATAACACCTTTGCTAAACAGTGGCTGAACCAGAGGCCAGCAAACAACAGCCCATGGCCAAATCCAGCTTGATATCTTGATGTTTTTGTAGATAAAGTTTTATTGGAACACAGCTATGCCCATTGTTTACATTTTGACTATGGCCACTTTTACTCTAAAATGGCAGAATTGAGTAGTTGCAAGAGTCCTCATAGCCTACAAGGCTGAAAACATTTACTATCAGAAATATTTACAGAAAAGGTTTTATGGAATCTTGGGCTGGTCACTTGGCAGGATGGGGAGGGCCCCATAGCAGAGGAAGGAGATACAAAGCAGGATCAAATTTGGGTCCTGCCCACAAGGAGCTTACAGTTGCAAGAAATAAGTTGGGGGTGCTATTAGACTTTCACAAGTCAGGCTGTCTTCAGGGACGATCAGAGAAAGTGCTAAGAAAGCCCAAAGGCAGAAAGTCCAGGTCCACAGGAGAACTCAGAAAGTGTCTGGAGGCTGGGTCTTGCAAGATGGGTTGACTCAGCCATATGGCTATGAAGAGGTGAGGAAGAGAATTTGCAGGGAAGTGGCTCTGTGGACAAGGGTGCCAGTGCAGGAACCAGGTTGCCCACCGAGGAAGCAGGTGCTTCAGTTAGGTGCGAAGGTGAGATGCCTGACAAGGAGGATCAAGAGAAACAGGGCAAGGAGAGGTTGGGTCAGGGTCCTGGAGGGTCTTGAATGCCAGGATAAAGAATGTGGAGCTTATTCTCTAGATGCAGAAAGTTTTTTAAAGTTTTTGAGCTGGAGAATGAATGGGAAAGCTGTGCTTTGGGACCATTAAAACGGCAGCCAGGTGTAGTATAGACTAGAGATTGATATTTCCAAGAGAAATTACACCTTAAGATTTATTCTCCCTAACATAGTCAAATGCAGTAATCTATAAGAAGGATTTTGTAAGCTATAAAATGTATGGGATTATTGTGATTATTTATTATAACAATAATGCTAACCCAGGTAAGATTTAGTCCTTTCTGTTCAGATTCATTTCCATGTTTCAATCACTTTAACAATTTCCCCACGCTGGGTTGTATTTTGACTTCCCCAGACTGTAATTATAGCCCATTTAATATTGGGTGTGATGTAATTCAACAGTAACATCCTGAGCCTTCATTTCCAAGGAAGTTATTTTTGGTATGACACGGAACATGTCATGTCATCATAATATCACACAACAAAGGGTTAAACTTCATCCAGGACAGAGCACTTCCCACTAATGGGACTTGGACATACCCTTCCCATGGCCTTGGCCCAGAGCAGGGCTGACTCTGCTGTAATAAGACCATCACCAAAGGGCCCAGTCAAAAGGACAAAGAGCCACAGAGCCACGCAGTCCCCAGGCAGCATGAGGAAGAAATGAATCCTTCGAGGCTAGGCATGGGAGATCTCTGCTAAGAATAAATCCACTGGGATCAGGAACCAACAATTCATGGGATTGGTTAAAAATGTGACAGATGCACTTTGTTTTAAAAGTAAAGCTAAAATCTTAAAATCAGGCTTATTTTAATAAAGTCAATAAAATTTAAATTATAACAGTAGCTGTGCATTAATTCTTTGAATGAGTAAGTGGTAAATTGGTGAGGGGGCATGATTTTTCCAACAAAATTGCAAGACAACAGGTTTTAGCATCCTTCATTCCATGTTTGGCCTCCCAGTATAGTAATAAAGTCTATTTTTTAAACAAAAATCAAGGATTTAATCCATTATCTCAGAGGCTTTTCTCTATCCATTGATATGAAATCATTCAAAACATTGATTGGATCATCACTCACGATGGTATCTAAGCACTGACTCTTCTAAGGTGAGTCTTCCTTTTGCCAATGGCTTTTGCAATAGTTCAAGCAGTTCTCTAATATCACTTGCAATGACTTCAAGAAATCCTTCACCATTGGCCAGTTGTATAACTTCCCTTTGTAACTGGTTGGCCACCACTGTCATCCTATTCATGCCCAGACTGAGAGACAGTATTGATGTGGTGAACAGAAGAGAGGTCATGGTTTCTCAACAGGAAGGAGACTCTCAGAGGTGGGGGCCAGAAAACCTCCATCCTGAGGCCAGGAGCTTCTACAGCTTCAACAGGGCCCTGAAACTGCCCAGCAATCCCTGCTGTGGCCCTGCTCCACTCCTTACACATTCCCAGAGTCAGCTGTACTTAGAACCCTCTCTACACTCTTTGGAGGCCTGGCCTCCTCTGCTCACCCTCTGGGAATGACTCACTCACAACTCTGCAGGGAAAACGGAGGCCTGAGATTGAACATCAACCACCTCTTGCCCCCACACCTACAGGCTCAGGGGTGTCCACCACAGACCTCACCCACTTTCCTCGAGTCCTCAGGGGGAGGTCCTACCCTCCTGCATGAGCTTCATCTCTCCCTGTCTTCTGGGTTCAAACCCCTTCCCACCAGTGCCTGGAAGCCACCTGTCATTTTATTACCAGTCTTCTATCCTTCCCTGCCTTCACTGTGGCTTCCTTGGGAGTGGAGTCAACTTCCCACCCTGTTGGCTGTGGACTTGACCAGGTGACTTTGCTGTAGCCAATGAAACGTGGGTGGAAGGATGGTGTGACAGTTCTTAATGGGGCGTTAAGGAGCACCGCATGACCTGGTGCTCTTGTGCTGCTGCCATTTGCAAGGAAAAGCCATGTTCAAGGTGGCCATTGCATTCTCAGCCCCATTCCTGGGACAAGAGTGGATCTGGACTGAAGGCCATAAGATCCATAGAGAGAAGAAAATATTTATTTAGAAAAGCCTGGAGATTGGGATTGTTTGCGGCACATCATCATTGCTACAAAACTAATACACCCTCTTTTTCTCCACAAACTGTGAACACATATAAATTTCTATAATGTTTATCTTGAAAAAATTCTACAGGTACACAAGTAAAGGGTGTAGTCAACCCTGCCAGAGAATAAGAAGGAGGATCCAGGTTATTTTGTTTTTTGGGGAGGGAGAGTTGTATGTTTTTTATTCTCTATCCCAAGAGGCAGTCTTGCATGGTAGTTATGAGTGTGGATTTTGGAGCCAGTTGGCCTTGATCGTAGCTCTATTATCATCTACTGTATAACTTTGGGCAAGTTACTCAACCTTTCTGTTTTTTGCATCTGTGAAAATGAAATGTCAATAATAATATCACTTTCATAGCAAGGTCATGGGAAGAATTAACTGAGCTAATATACGGCACAGTCGAGCCTGGCATAAAGTAAGACGTGTTCAATCAAGGTGATCATTATTATTATGTGACTCTCCTCTCCTGCTGGCTGTGAACTCACACCCATCTCTGTAGCTCTGTGGTCTAAACACACAGGCTGTTACATACTAGGTGCTTCGTCAGTGCCTCTGGAAATACTTGCAACCCACCTACCATTTCTCAGACTTCCCTAACTCAAGCAAAAAAAAAGCCTGTGCTTTTTGGAGAGGCCTCCAGGGACTCACAATACACAAACTCCCACTGTGTCTCTCTTTTAAAGGAATCACCTAATTAGGTCAGGCCCACCAGGAGAGTCTTCCTTTTGAACCATTTACAACCAGCTGATTAGAGACCTTAATTACATCTGCAACATCCTTTCATCTTTACCTATAAGTAACCTAATCATGGCAGGTTAGTAGCCTAACTAACTAACCTATGAGTAACCTAATCATGGCAGTGACATCTATAAAATGTATGTAAATAGCTTATTCACAGGTTCCACCCACACCCAAGGAAACCATATGCAGGGTGTGTATAACATCTTAGAATTCCATCTACCACACCACACTAGAGATTAAAAACTTCCTCTGCTGGGGAGAGAGTAGGACAGGAGGGAATTAAGAGGGTTTGATGGTGGTAGGTGCCCAAGAAGGGAACATGAACCCTAGCATCCTTGCCTCCAAAACCTGGCTGAGCCTCACAGGAGGAAGAGTGGAGATGGAGAAGAAACCCAGAAGTGATGGGGCAGAACTTGGGAGCAATAGGGTCTGTCCCTCTTTTTCCGGATGAAGACATGGGAGGGGACAAGCTGCATTAAGCCTGGAGAAAGAACATTAAGGGTATAAATGGCCACACAAGGTATTAGGCAGAGAGGACCTGAGACAGTCTCGTCTACGTTCTAGAAGCCTCAAAGTGTCCAGGACAAGAGTTGGCCTCTTCCCCTCCCCATGAAAGGGCCTGCGGAAGTGACTTCCATACAGTCTGATGTGGAAAGGCCTTAAGGTCAGGATGAGTGATGGCTCAGCTGCATGTCAGCGGGTAAAAGTTTGGGGACCAGAGAAGATGATGTACATCTCAGCCAGTGGCATAATGGACAGCTAATGACTGAGCAATAGACACTCTGCTTCCTGGCCTCATTCCATGCACTATGCAAGGCTCTGGGACATAGTTAGAACCCTGGAGAAAGGCGAGAAAGAGCTACAATTAGGTTGGATAGGATCACAATTGGGTGAACATCACCCAGTGGAATGGGATTTGGATTAGTTTCCAAAGACTGCCCTAACTAATGACCATAAACTGGGTGGCTTACAACAAAAGAAATTTATTTTCTCAGAGTTCCAGAGACCAGGAGACTAAAATCAAGGTGTTGGCAAGGTTAGTTCCCTTTGGAGGTTCTAAGGATAAATATGCTCCATGACCCACTCCTGGCTGCTGGGGGCAAACCTTGACTTGTAGATGCATTGCCCCAATTGCTGCCTCAGGCTTCACATCATCTCTTCTCTGTGTCTCTCCGCATCTCCTCCTTTTCTGTCTGACAACACTTGTCATTGGATCTAAGGCCTACCCTAAATCCAAGATGATTTCAACTCTAGATCCTTAATTTCAATACATCTGCAATAATCCTATTTTTAAATAAAGTCACATTCTCACGTGCTAGGGATGAGGACTTAGACATGGCTCTTGGCAGGAACATAATGCAACCCACTACAGGGTTCAAAATAGAAATTAAGGTAACGTCAGCAACTGTAACACATAAACCCCCAAATCTCAGCAACTGTACATATCAGAAGTTGATTCCTTACTTACGTAAGAGCCAGTGCCTATATTGCTGGTCAGCAGGAGTTGGGGCTCTACTCCACACAGTAGCTCAGGGACTCAGGCCCTGCCATCTTCAGCCTGTGGCTTCCAAGATCATCTTGAGTCATCATAGCCATCTGGAAGTTTTTGAAGAGAGAGGGACAAGAATGAGAACAGACTGAGTAGAGAAGACACATCTGTTTCTTACCCACAACCTGGCAATGACATTGCTGGGAAGTAGTCAGTGACCCCACCTAGATGCTGGGAGCCTGGGGCTCCCCTGGCTGGACAGCAATTCCCAGACATTCCTGAAGGGATTCATGAATCCTTGGCGAATAGCTGGCCATTTATGCCATAGCTAGTAATGAGAAAATAGAGTAAAATTTCTTACACATGTAAGCTAATGGTCTGAGTTTTGTGCCCATTACACGACCATAACAAATGTATTTTCCAGGCCACACCCTCTGGAGACACATTTAGGTCCTGTTTTATTCTGTTCGGGCTGCTATAACACACCATAAACTGGGTCACTTTTAAACAACAGCTTATTATGATTCACAATTTATTGCACACAGTTCTGAAAACAGGGAAGTCCAAAATCAAGGTGCTAGCAGATTCAGCATCTGGTGAGGGCCTACTTTCTGGTTCATAGAAAGCACTAGTGGAAGGCCAGGCACAGTGGCTCATGCCTGTAATTCCAGCACTTGGGGAGGCTGAGGTGGGCCAATCATTTGAGGCCAGTAGTTCAAGACCAGCCTTGCCAACATGGTGAAACTCCATCTCTACGAAAAATACAAAAAAGTTAGCTGGGTATGGTGGCATGCACATGTAGTCCCAGCTACTTGGGAGGCTGAGGCAGGAGAATCGCTTGAACTCAGGAAACAGGGGTTGTAGCGAGCTGAGATTGCACCACTGCACTCCAGCTTGGGCAACAGAGTAGACTCCATCTCAAAAATTAAAAAATAATAATAATTTAAAAAGAAAGCAAGCACTGGTGGAAAGGGTGAGGTAGCACTCTGGGGCCTCTTTTATAAGGGCGCTGATCCCATCCATGAGGGCTCCACCCTCTTGACCTCATCACCTCCCAAAGGCCCCACCTCCTAATACTATCTCCTTGGGTGTTGAGTTTCAACACATGACAAACATCAGACCATAGCTGACCCTAAACTGGAGCCAGTTAGTTATTTTGCTTGCTCCTGAGGGCTCCAGTTTCCGGCAGTACTGCATTTCCCTCTGAGTACTTCCCTCTGCTCAAAGTGGGAAGGGTGCATCTCAGCTCTCCATACTTCCCACCCAGGCCTCCACTTGTTAGGCCCCTGTGGGTTTGCCTCAGCCATATGTAACTACTCAGGAGCACCGTACCACCTTAGCTGCCCAGAGAATCCGCAGCTCTTGCCAGGCCCGGGGAGAGTAAACCCCTGATGCAAAATGACCTTCCTCACCTGCCACATGCCTGGATCATTTTCACTGCTGTAGGTGTCCCAAGCCAGGGCTTAGCTCCTCCCTGGGCCTTTTCTCCCAGCAGGAGCTCACGTCAGCCCTAAAGACCTCCTCCCTAAGTCTGCCTGAGGACCTGCTTCCCACACAGGGTCAACCCTCCTTCACTCTTCTCTAGGAAGCCCCCTTTCCCCTCCTCCAGCCAGATCTTCCCAACTCCAGTAGCATTTCCTGCCCTCAGATGAGCTGTGTGTTCTTTTGGAAAGCAGAAGTTTGCTACTTAAAAATGCCATTGAAGAAATATAGCCACCCTTGCATATGTTTCCAAAAAATATAGGCCACATGGCAGGGATATGTGACAATTATGGTCAGACGTGGGTTTTTAATTCTGTGAAAAAATCAGGAAGGAGGGTATCCTAGAGGAAAATGGAGGGAGAAACTACCAATACAGACACCATCATAGCAGGGTTCCTCTTTCTCTTAAATCACCGCTGACATCCTTGGGGACCCCAGTAGGAGAACAAAGTATACAAGGTATGTCTCTACACTGGGGCGTCTCTACACTGGGGCGTCTCACCCTCAGCACGAGTGGCATTTGGGGCTGGACGAGGCTTTGTTGTGGGACTGTCCTGTGTAGTGTGTGGTAGGATGTTTGACAGCATCTTCAGCCTCCACCCACTGGATGACAGTAGCATCCTCCCCGCTGCAAGCTGCAGCAGTCAAAAACACCTTGAAATATTCCCAAATGTCTCCTGGGGGACAAAATCATTCCCAATCGAAAAGCACTGCTTTTAAGCAATAGGACAAACTGTTGTTGAAGAAGCACACAGAAATTTACAGTTGGGAAGAGCACTGTCCAAATACAATGTGAGCCACAAATGCAAGCCACAGATGTGATTTTAAATTTTCTAGTAGAGACATTTTAAACAGTTTTGAAAATGGTGAAATTAGTTTTAATCATATAGTTTGTTTAACCCAATGCGTATTATACAAAATGTTCTTTAACATGTAATCAATATTAAAAGTTACTAATGAATAGTCTTTTTTTTCCTGGTACTTTGTCTCGGAAATCCAGTGAGTGTTTTTTATCTAAAGCACATCTCGACTAGCCACATTTCAAGTGCTCAGTAGCTACACAAGGTGAGTGGCTACTGTCTTAGCCAATGCTGGCTGGGAAGCATGCATGGCTTTATGATAAAACCACAGACATTAGAATCAAGCAAGCAGTAGCCTCAAGTTCCAGCTCACAAGCTATGTGACCCTGAGCAAGTAAGTCTCTTGGAGCCTTGATTTCTCTAGCTATAAAATGTGACAGTGATGCATTCTGCATAGGGTCTGTGTAGGTCCGTTCTCACATCGCTATAAAGAACTACCTGAGACTGGGTAATTTATAAAGAAAGCAGGTTTACTTGGCTCATGATTCTGGAAGCTGTACAGGAAGCATGGCTGGGGAGGCCTCAGGAAACTTACAATCATGGTGGAAGGCAAAGAGGAAGGAGGCATGTCTTACATGGCTGGAACAGAAAGAAGAGAGAGGGAAGGTGCCACACACTTTAAAACAACCAGATATCATGAGAACTCACTCACTGTCATGAGAACAGCAAGGGGAAAATCTGCCCCCATGACCCAATCCCCTCCCACCAGGTCCCTCCTCCAACACTGGTGATTACAATTTGACATAAGATTTGGGCAGGGGCACAAATCCAAACCATATCAGGGTCGTTGTGAGGATTACGAAGGAGAAGAGAGGTTTGAAGCACCCTCCAAACAAGCAGAGCATAGTGGTCCCCCTTTAGGGGTTAGTCCCCTTCCTCCCAGGAGCAGCTCCCTCCTGAGCAATGGGTAAGTACGCCTCAAAGGTGGCCACCACAGGGAATCCATAATGCCCCCACCGACCTGCTTTGCTCTCCCTCCCTGGAACCAGCACATCCCCAAAGGTCTCAGCCCCACTAAATCTCCTCTTCCAGGCAGCAAGATTCATCTGTGCCATGTGTTTGCCTCTTTATTTGTTAATAAAAGTGCTTTTCCTAGAGTGCAGTCAAAAGGGGGAGTGGGGAGTAATAACGTGTTTGGTGTCTCCGATATTAATAGCACCAAGTGTCACATGCTATGACAGCGATGAAAGTGGGTATGGACTCGAGACCCCCTCTTTTCTGGGAGGCAATGCTCCCCCTTGCAAACAGAAAATAAACACAGCCCTGGTGGAGCACAAATGCCAATAACTGTGAGATTTTGATTAAATAATAGATATGTGTTCAGAAGCACTTCTTTATAGTATGTGATTAAGAAAGATAACTAGACATTCTTACAGCCCTAATGATAATAATTACCACAACACATAAAGTGCAGAATATGACACCAGAAAGGCCATTATTAACCTTTCCCAGGGTTATTTTTTGGGGTGTATTTTTGACACCATGGACACCGGCATTCAGAAACTAAACGAAACTATAGCTGAGGCAATTACCCTCAGCCATTGCCCTGATCCAGCCTGGGATCAGGACAAATAAAGGGGGATGAGAAGGGGAGAGAGAGAAAGAGACAGTGTGCAGGGGGCATAAAAAGTCTTTTATACAAAACAGATGCTTGTTTAATATCGAACATCTGGCCAGTCTTATAAAGATTTGTATTAACATTTCTGCAACTGTCAGTAATTCAGAAAACTGACAGAGCTTCCCTGTTTAAATTTTTGCTATAAATAACAACCTTAGATTTTTTTTCCTGCTTGCATGCAATTTGGGTCCCTGACATCTGATACCCAACTGCTCAGCACTTCCTTGCTTGACCTGAGGGTACAGAGGGGTGGCAGCTGCTCTGGAATCTCACTGCCCTGCACTTCCTCAAGAACTGCCCAAACCTCTCCATCCTGGCTTCACAATACCTGGCCTTAATGCCATTGAACTTTCCTCTATTCTACACCAAGTACATCAGTCAGCTTTTGCTGCATAACAAACTATCCCAAAATTGAGTGGCTTCAAAAAATGACCATATATTTTGCTTATGACTCCAAGGGTGGGCTATTTGGACTGGGCTCTGCTTGTTGGTTCTTCTGGTCTTTACTGAGTTCATTCATTCTATTGTGGTCAGTTTCCAGGTTCGCTCAGGTTTGGGTGGTCTATGTTGGTCTAAGCAGCCTCTAGTTCATCTCTGCTTTACATGCTCTCATCCTCCAGCAGGCCAGCCTGAGAACATTCACACAACACAAGCAGGGGTCCAAGAGAGCAAGCAGCAGAATGCAGGGTCTTTTGGGGTGTAGGTTCAGAACTGGCATGCTATCACTTCTGCTTCATTCTACTGATGAAAGCAAGTCACAAAACCAGATTTATGGGGTTAAGAAACGAATGTCATCCACTGAGAGGAGCTACAAAATCGGATTGCAAGGATACAGGCTGAAGAACAAGTGTGGCAATTTTTGCAAACAAGATCTCATCTCTGGTACAGTTTCTCAACCATTCTCCAATGACCCTCTGAGTCAGGCAGAGAAGGTATTGTTGTTATCACAACTTTAAAGCTAAGGAACTGTAGAGGCTAAGTGATTCATCTAGAGTTGCATGGCCTCTTGGAGAGCAAGATTCTTCCCAGATGCCATGAATCAAAAGCAAAGGCAACAAGATGCCTGGAGAAGATAAAGAGCAGGAAATATTTCCAAGTGGGCAGTGAAGAAAATTCTGGAAGATGGAGTTTACCACCAGCTGTAGCTGCTGACCATGGTCAGGACAGACTTTCTGGCTGATACAGTAGTCAGCCTGATATTAGAGTGATTTGAGTAGCATCAAAAGGTGTACTTATTGTTTCACAAATTTGTTTCTCCCATCTTCTTATTCTGTAGAGGAATAAGGCATGTAACAAAAATCTATTCAAATGTTAACTATATTCAAAAAATAAATAAGAGAGGATGTCAGTGAAAATAGAAGAAGCAGCCACAAAGCAAATCTTACATTATCAAAGGCTGTAAGAAGACACCTGGAGGTGGGTGAGACCCTCAGAGGAGACCTTGTAACACACGGGCAGCTGCTCACCAGGGGAAGCCAAGGTCAGTCCCTCAAGAATCAGATTCTCTCTGTGGATGAACTGGGACAATCCAACTGGGCTCTAACAGGTCACCTGATACACCTCTGATCTCTGCCTGATAATGACTAGCTGCCAGCCATTCCTCTTGGCTGTGGTTAGTGTCCCCTGAAAATCCTATCTCTGCATTAATGGAGCTTTCCAAACCCAGCCCCTAGCTGACCATTCCAGGATGTGTGAACGTCTAGTGATTGGGCTTTCTGTTACATTTTGTCAATAGAGTGTTCAGTGTCATACCAGGTGTTGCCCTTGGTAGTCATTGTGCCAACACCCAATTGGGGTGTGATTAATTTCTCCCCAGAAACCACTCATTCTTGCCTTGGCCCAGTGTTTAGAAGGCCCACAGCACTAATTCCTCTGACTTCAGGCCCCCAAGGCCCAAGTTGAAGTGTATACTTAGGGAGGATGAGGATCTACTAACCTACTAATATATCAGCTGGACAGAGTTCAGCACAGTGGTTCTCAGCCAGGAACCAGGCAGCCCAACAGCTGGCATTTAGAAATGGTATGAGGTCATTTTTCATGGTTGCAATAATGGGGATGGGAAAAGCCACTGGCATTTAGCAAGTGGGAGTTTGGGATACTTAACATGATGCAGTCCTGCCTGACACAGAAGAGTTGCAACTAAAACATCAAAGGCAATCTCATTTTCCTACTGCTGGTCTACAGGGGCCTCTAAGGAAATAGGACCTAAGACCAGCAATCTTTGAGGAGAAAATAATGCATCATATTCGCATGATTGCATTGTTTGCAAAGTTAGACATCTTTTTTGTCATTTAATCCTCAAAGTCACCTTGTGAAATGCAGCAAATTTGATTCTCTGTTACACACACAAGGAAACTGAGACTCAGGGATATTCACTGACATGCTCAGATGCATCTATTCAGATCCTTCAAGAAGCAGATGCCAAGAGGGATGAAGGGGAGACAAAGCAGGAGTGGGAGGGGAGAGCCTTCAGACAGTGGTGCACTGCACTCCAGCTTGGGCGACAGAGTGAGACTTTGTCTCAAAAAAAAAAAATGAATGAATGAATGAATAAATAATAGATTGAGCCGGGCGCGGTGGCTCACGCCTGTAATCCCAGCACTTTGGGAGGCTGAGGCAGGCAGATCACGAGGTCAAGAGATCGAGACCATCCTGGCTAACATGGTGAAACCCTGTCTCTACTAAAAAATGCAAAAAAATTAGCCGGGCATGGTGGCGGGTGCCTGTAGTCCCAGCTACTGGGGAGGCTGAGGCAGGAGAATGGTGTGAACCCAGGAGGTGGAACTTGCAGTGAGCCGAGATTGTGCCACTGTGCTCCAGCCTGGGTGACACCGAGACTCCATCTCAAAAAAATAATAATAATAAAATAAATAAATAATAGATTGATTCCTTTCATTAGAAATAATATCCAGGGCACCAAAAACTTAGAAAACAGAGAAAATGAATTGAACGGCATGACTCCACCAGGTCCGATACCTGCGAAAGGACAGAGGGAAGGAAGGGGGATTGGGTAGGAAGAGACCCCAACCACAGGGAGCTCTGAGCAAGCATTGGCCACTCCGATGGGTAACCCCAGAGCAAAAACTGCCTGTAAGAGGAGTCCTGGTCAGGCAGGAATGGTGCAGTTCCATCACCCCATCATGACCATGGAAGGCCATGGCCTCAGGTAAGCGCTACCTAGGACCAGAAGATGTAGCAGCTGAAGGCTCTCTGTGTATGACTCCCTCTCTGGAGGGAGACCTGGGCTGCCACTCCATGGCTATCACATCACACAAATAAGATGCAGTGGAGTCAAGACTCAAGGCCCACTAGACAGCCAACTCAAATGCAGATGAAGAAGAACAAAGGGACTTTGGAGCACGAGGGATGGGAAGGAGCCTGAGGGAATTCTTGAGTGGGTAGAATGAAAAGCCAAAGAGAGAGAGAGGCTCTGACATCAAATATCAGCTGCTGGGACCCATCTCAAAAAAATCAACCAAAGCTAGAACATGCTGGAAAGGTTGGGCCAGTTGCTGGGCTCTATGTTCATGTGATAGGATGATGAGAAGGTCCAATTAGCCAAAGCTTTGCCAACGCAGAACCCACAGTGTCTTACTGAAGGAAGAGACAGGAAAACAAGCAAATAAATACCAGGCTGGCATTTTCTAGTGACTGTCACTGCAAAGGGCATCCCACTGGCATCTCCCAGCTGAGTGCCATGTCATGCGGGTGCCCTGGCATTGGAGATGCTATAATGGGGTCTTGGTGTTACAGGGACAGGAAGCCAGTGATGCAGAACCTCTGAGTCACTCTGGAACCAGAGATAAAATTAGATGGCTGAGGCTTTAAGGGACCTTAGACATCATCTAGTGTATGACCTCTTCACCTGCATTTTTCAGAGGAGGAAATTGAGGCCCAGAGAGGCCAAGAGATTTCCTCTAGTCCAGAGTTTCTTAACCCTCAGCCCTGCACTACTGACATTTGGGGCCATACATGGTTTTTTTTTGGGGGGGGGCGGGGTGGCGGGGGAGAAGGGGAAGGGCTGTCCAGTGTATTACAGGTTGTTGAGCAGCATCCACAGCCTCTACCCACTAGATCCCAGATACATTTTCCCAGTCTCACAACCAAAAATATCTCCAGACCCAAATGGCATTGTGAAATGTCCCTCTGCAAGCCACAGTTACCCCCAGCTGAGAACCACAGCTCCAGGACAAACATCCAGAGTGAGACCTCCAACTGGCCTCCTGCCTCAAAAGCCACAGCCCACCTCCAACATCACAACAGTCTGAGAGGACAGGACCAGTGTCTTCCCTTTGACAGTACGAATCTGAAAAGAAAAACAGGGAGAATTTTGAACTACACTGAAATGCCCTGGCTGCAACAGAGAGGCAGCTAGAAATCTAATATTTGACCAACGTATAATCAGAAAGAATTGCACTTTAAAAAAAATTAGGCCAGGCATGGTGGCTCACGCCTATAATCCCAGCACTTTGGGAGACTGAGTCAAGTGGATCACCTGAAGTCAGGAGTTCAAGACCAACCTGGCCAACATGGTAAAACCCCGTCTCTACTAAAAATACAAAAATTATACCCAAAGGATTATAAATCATTCTACTATAAAGACACATGCACACATATGTTTATTGTGGCACTGTTCACAATAGCTAAGACTTGGAACCAACCCAAATGCCCATCAATGATAGACTGGATAAAGAAAATGTGGCATGGCCGGGCACGGTGGCTCAAGCCTGTAATCCCAGCACTTTGGGAGGCCGAGACGGGCGGATCATGAGGTCAGGAGATCGAGACCATCCTGGCTAACCTGGTGAAACCCCGTCTCTACTAAAAAATACAAAAAACTAGCCGGGCGAGGTGGCGGGCACCTATAGTCCCAGCTACTCGGGAGGCTGAGGCAGGAGAATGGCGTAAAGCTGGGAGGCAGAGCTTGCAGTGAGCTGAGATTCGGCCACTGTACTTCAGCCTGGGTGGCAGAGCGAGACTCCATCTCAAAAAAAAAAAAAAAAAAGAAATGGGCACATACACACCATGGAATACTACACAGCCATCAACAATAGGATGAGTTTCCATGTCTTTGCAGGGACATGGATGAAGCTGGAAACCATCACTCTCAGCAAACCAACACAAGAACAGAGAACCAAACACCACATGTTCTCATTCATAAGTGGGAGTTGACCAATGAAAACACATGGACATAGGGAGGGGAACATCACACACTGGGGCCTGTCAGGGAGTGTGGGGCTAGAAGAGGGATAGCATTAGGAGAAATACCTAATGTAGATAATGGGTTGATGGGTGCAGCAAACCACCATGGCACGTATATACCTATGTAACAAACCTGTACGTTCTGCACATGTACCCCAGAACTTAAAGTATAATTTTAAAAAATACAAAAATTAGCCAGGTGTGGTGGCACACACCTGTAATCCCAGCTCCTCAGGAGGCTGAGGCAGGAGAATTGCTTGAACCTGGGAGGCAGAGGTTGCCGTGAGCCAAAATGGTGCCACTGCACCACAACCTGGGTGACAGAGTGAGACTCTGTCCCAAAAGTAAATAATAGATTGATTTCTTTCATTATAAGTCACATTCAGTGCACCGAAAACTTAGAAAACAGAGAAAATGAATTGAATGGCATGACTCCACCATCTTCTTTCAATGAGTTTCTAAATCTCTTTGATTTCCTAGAACTACTTGGGATGCCTTCTGGTCATCATTGATTTAAAGAAGTACAATGGGAAATAACCCTGTGGGTTTCCTTCCTCCACTTTGATTGGGCTGTTTGGAGGGCACTCGAGCCTACAAATGTAGACTTGTTCGGCAGCATACTGCAGGGCTCCACTACTCTGGCCTGCTAGGGTTCACCTGTGCTGGGATCAATTGGCAATGCCTCATATTTGTATATCACTGATCACCTTTCAAAGTGCCTTACCTAATGTTTTAAGTATTTTTGTTGTTATTTTTATCATAACCTGTAAAGTTGTCTGGGATGACATTCTTAGATGAAGAAATGGAAGTTCAGAGACATAGAGTCACCTGCCCAAAATCACAGTGACCTAGAAGTCAAACAGGATCAAGAACTTAGATCTTCTGGTTGCTAGAGAGTGATGTAGGATAAAGGAGCAAGGGTTTTGGACTCAAGGTGTGCATGCCCGTGCTACTCTGGCCCCTATTTGCAGTGAACCATGTTTAAGCCTCAGTTCACGTATTAGTAAACGCGGAGGATGAGGATATAATGCTGGTTTATGGAGCTGTTGGGATAATTGTATGAGGTAACATATATGGGATGTACAGGGAAGGCCTTCAGAGTTTGCGATATGTTTGGCATTTATTTGGCAAGGCTTTCTGAGCGAATGAGTGATTACCACCTCTGTAAATTATGTAGGCGACTACAATTCTAGAATAAAGAGGGAAGGCTTCTGCCTCCATGGGTGATGGACTGGAGGAGGCATTGTCTTTTTTGCCACGAGGTGTCACCAGCATTGGTTCAAGACAAAAAGTTCCTCTGATCTGAAAGCACCAGATTGTCATGATTCTGCTGAGCAACCCCGTTGCTCTTCATCACAAAGATCCCAATCCACTGAGATGCTGGGACAGAGGGTCCCGGCAGGGGCTGCATTTTCAGTGACTTTGAAATGCTGCTGCAGCTTTGGAGGGAAAGGGGTCCCCATGAGCTCAAGGAGTACACTGGAAAAAGCCCCAAATGCATCTGAAGTCCTAATTCCTATCAGCCTTTTAGTTGTGGAATTTCAAGTGTAATTTTCAAGTCTGCCCTGTATGGTTGCACAGGTGGCTTACCGCACAAGGCAGTGATTAGAGGTTGAAATCTGGTCTGCACTTCACTTGCCAAGCCATGCACCTTGGAACAGGACTACATCAGCCCAGAGGAAAGGGTGCATTTTCCTTGTTCTCACAAAGACATTCCATGGGTCAGTGGCAGCCCTGGTCTATTGCCTTTTTAGAGTTGCAGTTCTTCTCTGTATGAAATAAGAGATTTTTAGGGGTCCATCCCTAGAAATTCTAGATCCCTCTCCTTCCCATTTACTATCACTTCTTTTCCCTTCCTTCCTATTCGGGGGGAAAAAAGGCTTTTGGTTTGTCACTCTGAGCTTGCAGAAGAGAAGATGGAGAGAGATGCAGAGTGTAGGCAGAGCCTACAGGTATTTAGAGGATGAATATAGCAGGACTTTCCAGGGCCTGGATGTGAGGGGGATGGTGGGGGAGCTACCCCTCAGGCTTGAGCTCAGAGTGGGTAGAGGAGCAGGAAGCCAAGTTTGGGAATGGGGTGTGGTGTGGAAGGAGCTTATCCTAGGCAAGTGGGTTCATGGACCTTCCAGGAGAGATGCTCAGCCTGTACAGGTTTGAAACTCAGAAAATCAGCATGGACTAGAGGCACAAATTGAACAGTCATGGGACATATCACAGGTGAGCCCATCAGATCTGCACTCACGACTCCAACTGCTGTCAAAGAAGATAGCCGTTTCAAAGCAGGAAAGGACAGGATCCTAGAGCCCACTTCGGCTCCAGCGCTTTAGAAGGCTTTGGTGCCAGGTGGGATTTCATGTCACAAAGGTGCAGGGAAAGGGCTCCAGATCTCTCTACAGGCAGAAAATGGCCACAAAGGCTGAGCTGGGTCAGGTCTGTCTCCCCAGGCAGCTGGGCTGTCGGAAAACGAGATCACAGGGATTTGGGTCAAGCTCTGAAAAACACTCCTGTCTGGGACACCTTCTCTGACCTGAATCTATTTTTAGAAACTTTTTTTAATGAACAGTATGCAAAACTATGAATTCAGCAGAGTATATTCCCCCTGAGCTCCCTCCACGATGCATTTTAAATGGGATCACTGGAGAAAGCAACTGTGAACGCTCATTAGGACCAGCTGAAACACTCTCAGGCTGTGCTTTCTGTGACCACTACCTGTCCCTTAATAATATTCACAGTAACAGTCGCTCCCATGCCTAGAGCACTTTACAGTTTGCAGAATGCAGTCGTTCGCCCCATTGGCTCACTTGATCGTTACAACAGCACAGCAAGGTGGTATTATTATCTCACTGTACGAATGAAGAAACTGAGGCTAAGTGAGACACATCAGCCCACCCAAAGACCACACAGATGGAGGTCCTCACAGAAGTGAAGAGACAGGCAGACTAGATACATACAGATGGGACCAGGGTGACTCCTGTTCTGTAGACAACCAGGAGTATATAGTCAGGTCATTGTTGGGATGAACCAGCATCAGCTTTTTTAAAAATAATACATGCCTGTCTCTGCCCAAACATCTCAGGAGAGAATCTCATTGGTTGAGCTTGGGTCATGTGCCCAGTATGTGTCTAGAGAAGTAAAGGACCCTTCGAATGACAGCTCCTTCCAGAATGCATACAAAGGAGAAGAGGTAATACTCCAGAAGGCAGCTGGGGTACTTTAGAATTAGAAGAAGAAATAGGCCTGAGAAGCAGAGGAAGCATCCGATATCTACTCCAATCTTTAAAAGCTGTGTGGACCAGATTGCTAATCAATGGGGTCCTGTGGATTTCTTCCCTCCGACCTCCATTCTGTTTCTAGCACTGCTTTCAGTTCATCACTGAATTTCTCCATGGGTAAATGCCACCTAACATTTTGGCTGCACATGGCTGTATGTGACTTTGGACTTGTCTTGTCCTCTCTGAGACCCAATCTCCTCATCTACACCACAAAGGCAAACTCTGTGTTTGCAAATGCAAGCAAGCCTGGGAGTCCTGCAAACCCAAGGCAGAAACACAAGTTCAAAGCTGATAACAAACAGACACCAGGAATCTTGTTAGTGCCCCTCTCACCAGTCATCTTTTCCATCTGAAATGATGGTAAGCCCCGGACTTGATTCCCCAACAGCCTCATGGGAACTCCGTGGCCCGGCTAAAGGATATTCTCCCACCAGCTTTTCCACTGTAGGTAGAAATTCACAAAGGCTCCTAATCCTTCAGTCCTTCAAAACTTGCTTCCCTCCCAGCTTCCTCCTGCCCAGGAGAGGCCCTTGCTCTTCCCATCTCTCTTCACTTGTCACATTCCCACTCATCTCTCAAGCCTCAGCTCCAATGCCCTTCTCATCCCTGACCACCTGCTCCAGCTGAATAAAATCTCCTTGCTTGGAACTGCCCCTGACTCAGTGCCTCATGACTATTCAAGCCATGTTAGCTTAGTTATTCACATCTCTTACGAGACCGTGAGCACTCTATAGGCAGTGCGTGTATCTCACTGTGTCTGCATTCTCATTGTCTACCATGATGCCCAGCTGGAGACAAGTGCTAAGTGACAGTTTATGGGCTAATGAGTGAATGTATGAATGAATGAACTGATGGGGGATGGATTATTTCCTGAAAGTCATGTGGACAGCTGGCAGCAAACCTAGCTCTAGATCTCAGTCTTTCCACTCTAAGACAAGGTACACCCAAATGGATTCTTTCATTTCCCCTAAACCATAGATGTCTATGTTCATTGTGACAGAACCCCAGCTCTACTGGACCTGCACCTCGAGGGTTGCTGCTTCATTAATTCAACCATTTGGCAAACATGCATCCAGTAGCTGCTCTATGCCGGGTATCACGCTAAAAGCAGGCAGTCTAATAGCTACGCTTTGCATGTGCACCCAAACAGCTTCTGTTGACCCCAGCCAGTAGGAGGCACAGTCACACTCTGAGAGGTAAAGAGGGTAAGAACAGTGGAGAGAGTCTGGAAGAGCCTCTGTAGGAAATGGGAGAAGGTACTGGCCATGAATCTTGGGAACTTCCTGAGCAGCATGGTGGACCATAAGCAGTGCAGCATCACGAATCAGTAGGGCAGCAGCTGAAAGGGAGGAGTGGATTCCTGGGAAGATCAATCCACAGTGGAAGCCGCTAAATGGAACTATGGTCTTGCAAATGGCATGAACTGCAGACAACCTAAAAGGAAGGTGCTAACCATCACAGGCCTTCTGGTTTTGAATGGGTAGAAATTCCTAAGCTTCACATATTGTCAAATAATCAGGAGTAGCCAATGGGGACATCACTTTTTAAAAATAATTTGTATGTCACAGAGAGGGTTTGGAGAAGGAAAAAGCAAGTCCACAAATTCCCAACCACATCACTGAAAGAGGATCTGTTGGCTATAACTTGTTCTTGGAGTAGGAGAGGGTGGGGGTGGGAATGTCTTGTATATATTCAGTAAACAATTTCTCCCATCTTTGTCAAAAGAGATGTCAAATATATTCAAATGCGTATTTGGCTGCATTCATGTGTGTTTTTTATCAGAATAGGAGACAAGGATTCTTGTCTTCCTAACTTTTAGCAAAGATGTAAAAGACTGTGGATATGCACACTTTTATGACTTACTTTACCCCTTTACCACATTTTCCCTACATTTTGAGGACAATGGAATTTTTTCCAGGTGAATCTTGAGTTTGCCACCGACCTGCATCATTTCTCCAGACCTCCATTTCCTTTTCCCTACAATAAGGGACACAGAATCAACATTCAGTCCCTCTGAACCCTAATATACCACAAGTCTTTGAGATCAATGGGAAAGAAGAGTCCTGCATGGATGCCTGAGTGACATTACTTCTCCCAGAGGCACGGTGCAGACACATCAAATCAAAATATAAATCATCACACCCTGTTATGGGTCTCATACACAGTTTCTTTTAATAAAATATGCAAATATTTTGCAGTAAATTGATTTCCCAGTTTCATTCTCTTATCTCCATATTTATTATTCATGATTCCTCCACTCCTCATTGAAGCATAGGGGTAGTGGGGATAAATCTAGAATACAGAGTTTGCTAGGTTTCCTACAGTTATTATTAGCACAGTGCTATACTCCCAAGAGTAAAAGATACATGTAAATATGACTTCCAGTCTCAATTCAGGCTAAGAAAAAAATGCAAGAAAGTCTTCATTGATCTAAATCCATGTACTTAAACTTCCTGGCAAACTTTCATAAAAGTGTGACTTTGCTGAGGAAAATGATGATGGCTTAAGTTTTGACTGCATAGATATTATTGTTTTCACTCGTTACAAGCAAATGCAGTATGTCTCAGTCAAGAACTTGGAGAAGCAGAAAATCTAAGAAACTTTTATTGCTTTACTAGAGGATTTAAAAAGATATGGGAAGGATATTCATTGTGTGTCAGATATAAAGCCTGGACCCAACTGTTACAGTCCCAAAACAATGTCCCATTGAAAATGGGGAAATCTTGGCCGGGCGCAGTGGCTCAAACCTGTAATCCCAGCACTTTGGGAGGCCGAGACGGGTGGATCACGAGGTCAGGAGATCGAGACCATCCTGGCTAATACGGTGAAACCCTGTCTCTACTTAAAAATACAAAAAAAAACTAGCCGGGTGACGAGGCGGGCACCTGTAGTCCCAGCTACTCGGGAGGCTGAGGCAGGAGGATGGCGTAAACCCGGGAGGCGGAGCTTGCAGTGAACTGAGATCTGGCCACTGCACTCCA
>NW_016818964.1:5271156-5348053 GCF_001698545.2 Rhinopithecus bieti | reverse complement strand
AAAAAAAAAAAAAAAAAAAAAAAGAAAGAAAATGGGGAAATCCAAACAGGAATTTTGACTATTATTTACATAATCTATAGCAACTCTTAATAAAACCAACTGTCCTCTCCTTTCTTCTGGCACTCTGCCATTCCTGGGAGCTTTTCCCTCTCTGGCCCCAGCAGACTTTTCTTTCTTCCTTGCCCTCTTCTCTTGGCCTCCCTGCTCTGGGTCTCTACTCCATCATCATGCCCTGCTTTTGCAGCCTCTCAGCAGCCCACAGCTCGCATGGCATCAGCCTTAGTGGGTTCATTCTTTTCTGACTTCCCCCACTGTAGTGGCTTTGAGGGATTCCGTGGCTGATCAGGAAAAAAGATATAACCATAAGGTGGCAGTAGTACACAATGAACTTCATTTGGGTGCCACTTTGACAGGTTTGCGTACAAGAAAAGTTGCTCACGGTATGACAGTGTCCAGGGGCCACCACCCTGAAGGGTAAAGGAGAGCAAAGGGAAGAAGGAGGGCGAAAGAACTCCTGGGAGAGAGGGAGATTGGAGAGGAGTCTTACACATCTAGGTGGTGTTACACAGCAGCCCAGAGGGGAGTCTGGGTCAGAGAGCTGCAAAATAGGGATCTTTATAGCTACGAGGTGTATCTTATCTATGGTTAGCAGATGTTGGGCACTGTTTTGTAGGGTATGCAAATAATGCTCATAATGCTCACTCTAATTGGCTAAAAATTTGCTTATTGGGGATGTTTAAAACAATTGGATGTCTATGAGTTTGAGTGTGGTGCAGGAGGGCCTTTGAGCCACCATGTGAATGCAACCGCATTCACATCTGACAGTGCTGGCTGCTGGTTGGGATGCCTCAGTTCTCAACACGCTGTCTTGTCCTCCACTAGGCTAGACCAGACTTCTTTGTATGTTGGCAGAAATCCCCCAAGAGGGCAAAGTCAAATGTGCAAGCACTTATGGTCTCCACTTACATCATATTTGCTGTCGTTTCATTGGCCAAAGAAAGTCATACAGCCTAGACCAGAGTCAAGGCAGGAGAGGACTACACACAGGCATAGAGACCTGGGGGTGGACTCATCTGGAGCCATTACTGTGACATACACAATAGATCACAACTCCTAAGCTTTGGCCACAATAAATTCTTTATATGGTATAAACTTTCCTGCCTACTGGAAGAAAACATTTTCAACCTGGATTCCAATAAGCAAGTTACTTTTTCTGATAAAGAGTTCCCTCAAAAGCAGATCCTGATGAAAGGACTTTGGTGCAGGTAGCTTACTTGGGAGACAATCCTAGGAAGTACAGTGAAGAAGCAGGGAAAATCAGACAGGGAAAGAAGTAAACCCAATAAGCATGTGCTAAGGAGTTACTCTTGGGGGAATCTGGACCTTCATGCTGCTGGGGACCCTCTGAGAAGCCACGTGGGCAGGCCTCAGAATTGTCCATCAGAGGATGGGTAGGCTGGAGCATTCATCCACCACTGGTTGAGCCACTTCTGAGATAATGGGGAAAGAGCTAATGCAGAGAAAAAGAGAACCCCAGGTACTCGAGGTGAGAAGCTGTCAGTGGGCTGGAAAGAGTCCACCCCAGCTGCAAGTGATCCAGTGGGCTAAGGTCATTGATGACCATCTGATACAGAGAGTCAAGGAAGTCCCACTTATCATCAAAATGCAAGTGCAACTTGCCCAACACACACAGAGAACACAGAGCTCAAGAGGAAGAGAAGATCAAGCGACAGAAAATCTACATCTGGGTAATGCATAACCATCACTGGGTATTCTACGGAGCAGGCAAACCACCAGCATTGCCAGTGTGAGAGAATTAGTACAGAAAGTAAACTTTGAGCAATCTAGAGACAGATATGTTTTCCAAAATAAATAAGGGTCTAATTCCAGAAAGTGGTGTCCTTCCTGGTATTCTTATTGTGGAACAAAATCTGCTTGGGATACAGAAAGTTCTCACTTATTTCTTGGCAAGAGCAGAACAGAAAGTTAACAGCACAATTCTATGTAGTATATCTGTGGCTGCTTGTGGATAATGATGCTTAAGTTAACTGTATGGTTAACTATAGGTACCATACTTCATTGATCTAAAAAAGCAATTTCTTCACATTTAACATTTCTGGAATCAGGATGCATCTTACAATTATAGCTGGCAGAATTTTTCCTTCCTTGATCTAAAAAATATTGGTGCATTTTAGTATCTTAGAGATGATAAACTATGGGAGTTCTCATTTCAGAGCATGGATCAACCAGGTTGGAATAAACCTTGTATTGACTATTTAAATTCTCAAATTAAAAAAACTTTTCCAAACCACAGTTACGGAGAGATGCTTAAACCAGGCAGTCCCCTCCTGCCTTTTCTGGTCAAAATTCTGACGTCCCAGGGATACACACAGAGAAGTTCTGCAGTCCTCTTTACAAAACTTTGCTTAAAGCTCCTACTTCTCCGTGGGTTGCACAGGCTATCTTTCATTATTCAAGATGTTAACTTTTCAAAGAATTTTCACATCTATCGGAAAGAGTAAATGCTATGAAATCTAGAAAGAATGCAGGAAAAATGACCGAACTCTTGGGAAGGGGAACTCGATGAAGATTGAGTTCCACTGCACACAACAGGAAGCCCAGAATAATCCAGATTAAACAAGTTAGAGGTTCATTTCTTTCATGTGAAAAAAGGTTGGAAGGAGGTAATTCCAGGCTGTGAGGGAGAGTTCTACAGCCAGCAGGGATCCAAGCTCCTTCTATCTTTCTTACACAACCTCCAAGCACACTATTTCCATCCTCAGAGTTTCCTCATGATCCACCATGACTGCTGGAGCTTCAACCATCTCATCTACATCCCAGACTGGAGGAAAGAATGAAGGCTGAGAGCAAGCAGGACTCCTTCCCCACCCGCTTTCAGAAAGACTCCACAGAAATTCCGCCCAGCAACTTCCACATGCCTCTCATTGGCTAGAACTCAGTCACATGACGAGCTCCTGCCGAAAGGTAGGCTGGGAAGTGTATTCGTCCAGCGGGGTGCCATGCTGCCCCATGGTGTGGAGGTTATATTATTAAGGGAGGAGGAAGGAGCGGGCGTCAGGTAAGCAGCTCGCAATTGAGAGGCCTGAAAGATTTTCTGGGACTAAACGAGAATGTGGGTTGAGGAATTATACCAGCATGGAAGATCTCAGAAAACTGCCGAGGAAACAGTACAGGACGCTTGGCAGAGAGGTGCCTTGGCGGCTGTGGTTAGAACTGGGCAGGGAGGCCTCGGGGCGTGGATCCCAGCCCTGACTCTGACACCACTGGCCTCAGAGGCTACTCGGGAGTCATACAGGATACATCACAGGCTGCGGAGGGACGGCCGAAGTCTCCATCTCCACGACAGGAGAGGGTCCCCGCTAGGAGAGGGCATAGTGCGCATGCTGCTTTCTTCTCCGGAAGTGGACGGGGGCTCCCGCCTGTGCGGCCAGGCTTCTCGCTCCCATTAGCACACCCTGGGTCTCACAAGGCGAACGAGCCTGGTTATTAATGGACTTTCCAGGCGGGAGTTCCAGACTGGGCCTTTTTCATGGTCACTGGTGGTCTCTGCGTCCCACCAGCTCCGCGGGAATCCGGGCCACGGCAAAATGTTCTTAAAAGAGGAAAATTACCCAGAAAGCGACTCCCAAAGAAAAGTCAGCTTTAAAAAACTTTGTGCGTGTTGCAAAGCATTATCGTTAAGTCCTCCAGCTAGGCTAAAAGCCTATCCCATTCCTCCCTGGGATTTCTAGTGAATTAATAATGCCACTGATGAATATTCAAAAGTAGACAGCTATTGTGCCTCCAAGCACATAATTAATTATTCATTACACATTTTTATTCACTGAATTAAAAAACACAGGGTGCTCTGGGAAATGAAGTGTACTTCACTGCAGGGGCATGAAATTCCACACTGCCCCTTTAAGGACTATTATTCTCTATTTGTGGTTACCAAGCAACATAAATGCTGGGCAATTAGATCATGGGTTGTCCCTGAAGACTGATGGGATAATAAGCAGTAGTTAAGTATTAAGTTGACCCAGTGAAGGTCCCGTATGAATAAACCTGGGTAGGACCACAGCTGGTGTCTTTTAAATGAAACTTTTACATTAATACTGTACAAAAGGTGATTCTGTTCCAGGAGCACGCGTCGGCAAAACTTGCTGGTCTGCGATTCCCGCACAGGTTGAATGTGCTGTTGCTCTGACGCGCCTGAGGTTGTGCAAGGAGTGCCCTGTCCTCTCCCAAATGGGGCAGCAGCCCGCCTTCAGGGACCAACGGGGCGAAGACGTCAGTCTTCAGCTTCAGCCTCAGCCTCCCAAAGAAAGAAATGCATTAGTTGAGGGACTTCCAGGGAGGATGCGAGTGGAAGTGATGAAAACTGAGCTTCTCTACGAGAGGAGCTGAAGTCTGAGCAAAGGCCAGCCCTGCCAAAGAGGCCCAGCTGAGAAGAGTGCTGGTTGCTCCCTGCTCAAGGCCACACACTCATCCTGGTCCCCAGCCCCAGAAGGGCCTTCTGCCCTTGACCCCAGTGCAGTGTTCTGACAGCCCAGGCTGGAGCACCAGGTCTATTCAGCTGCCTCTCTCTCAAAATTCAGGTCATAGTCATATCTGTACCGTCAGAACCTGGCACACAGTAAGCCCTCAACAAATGATTATTAATAAACAATAAGAGTTTGGGACACTTGATGATGTGAGTTGGCTGAAGGTGAAAGTAAAGGAAAATAAAAGTTTGGGACACTTTATTAGTCATGCTGTTTGGTTATAAAGCAAAGCTTAGACTAATGATTGCAGTTAGCTGTTTCTTTACATACTCGTGTTTGCAAATCTCTTGACACTTTTCTTAAATGCTCCTGAGTGCTGCCAGCAGGAATGCCATATACAGTTGTACAGGATGTGCACTGCACAAGGATGCCTGGCCAAGGGAGTGTGACTGGAGCCTGTGGTTCACCTGCCAAGTCATATGCTTGTCTAGAGTGGCCGCCTTTTCTCAGCTCTCACAAAGGCATTGAATGGGCTGAGAGCAGCTCTGGGTATCGTTGGAATATGGGTGACAGGAGGGGAGAGCTGGCTCGAGTGGAGCCAGAGGTTCTGCTCAGGAAGAAGCAGTTGTCAGCCAGGGCAGGCAGAGGGCAGGGCCCAGAAGGCTGTAGCCTTCACCAGTATGACAAGAGAAAAATCCCCAGGCAGAGCCTGCCTTCTGTCCTCTCCCAGCCTCTGGTGTGTGGCTGTGTATAGCCCAAGGACAAGTCCCCAGGTTATCCTCACTGTTGATGTAGGGACATGGAAAGAAAGTCTGAAGTGCTAGCAGTGACAACTGGCAAGATAGAAACCAGAACATTTTTATTAGTGTGAATCTCAAAGCAAACCTATGAAGTGTGTATCCCTATTTGCAGATGGGGAGACTGAGGCTTAGAGAGTTTAAACAACCTGTTCCGTCACAGAGCTGGAGAGAAACCAGGGTTTCAACCTGGACAGGCTGGCTGCAGAGTCCATGCTCTTTAGCAGGGCTTGTCTTGAAAATACTGAACAATCAGGAGGGTATTAAAGCAGATACCTGCCTTAGGGCTAGAGCAGGGGCCTGGAGGCTCCTGCAGGTTCTTAACCCCTCAGCTGCTGGATTATTTGGTGGTCAAGAGAAGTGGGGAGGGCCCTCTAGGGATCAGGCAGTGGCTGTTTACCAATTGGAATGCAAACATTTTAGTGTTTTGACAACTGGTACACCATGCAGGTGCCTACCGGCGAAATGTCAGCCTGCCTCAAAGCTTCCCTGAGTCTGAGAGAAGCATAAGGGAGGTGGCCAGAAGCAGAGTCCTGAGCAGGGAGCAGAGTCTGGAGACAGCAGGTGCAGATGAGGCAGCAGGAAATGAACAGAGTGGGGAACTTCCAGCAGCTGGCTTTTCAAGAACTGGGCTGGGGCCCCCCAGACCAGCCAGAGAACTGAAACTTACTGATGGGCAATTGAAGGAGGGAAAACATGGCTGATGATGGAGAGGCCAGGTCCTGGACCCGGCACCCCTGCTGACCTGGCATCCTTGAACACGTCTCCCGTCCGCTTCCTGGTAAATAAAGGATTTAGGCTAGAAAATCTCCTAGAAATGCTCCAACAATAACATTTTATGATTCCATGTTTCTAACAAGTGGAAACGCTATTGAAGGAAAAGGAAAATAAAACATCTGCACTTTTGCCATTGAGATTTTGTGTTGCTGGTGTTTTTTTAAGCTTAGAATGTCCTGTGATCCCTATTGGTGACAGGAGATGATGGTTTTATTGTAGTTGTAGATCATTAATTTTGTAGACAAAAATGTGAAAACACAGCTTATCTCTGTCTGCAGACACTTTGCTATGCCAGAGCATGAAACAGTTCTCAGTTGAAGATAAAGAACTGCTGTCTAGAGTTTTGTGATATGAAGCAGGGAAGACAATTCCTCCCAAAGCTAAGTGGACTCCATGTTAGACATGAGAGATATAGCTGCAGTAGTCTCTAGGTAAGGACTGAAGTGTGTCAGGCAGGAATGCAGGGCTGGGGAGGGCTGTTGGAGAAGCTACTTCCAGGCCAGAATACCCCACTCTGCTGTACTTCCAGCCCAACCCTCCCAGCCTACCCTGATCCTATGTAGGCTCTCAGAGCTACTGCTGGGGCACTGACTGTCACCATGATTTTCTTCCCTCCTGCTTGCTTTTCTTGAGAGCAAGAGTGTTTATTTTGTGTTTGTTCTCTGAGTTCCTAGCACAGTGCCTGGAAAGTGAACCCTTGATAAAGGTTTGATAAATGATGGGATGGATGGATGGATAGATGGATGGACGGACGGACAGCAATCCAGGGATTCTCAGTGGCTCCTCTCTCACCATTCTCAAGGAGTCAGCATTTGCAAATTTAGTAAATCTGCTTACTACAAGGTTTGTTCTTGCAGATGTCCTCCAGGTCTTCTGTACCTCTAAATCTGAGCCCTTAAAAGTAAACGCTGACAAGACTTTTCAGTATAGCAAAGTGAGGAGCAATGATAAACTCAGCAATGTCAAAAACAGCCATTGCGGACTGCGTGCGGTAGCTCATGTGTGTAATCCTAGTACTTTGGGAGGCCAAGGCGGGCGGATCACTTGAGGTCAGGAGTTCGAGAGCAGCCTGGCCAACATGGTGAAACCCTCTACTAAAAATACAAAAAGCAATTAGCCGGGCATGGTGGCATGTGCCTGTAGTCCCAGATACTCAGGAGGCTGAGACAGGAGAATCACTTGAACCTGGGAGGCAGAGGTTGCAGTGAGCTGAGATCGTAGCACTATACTCCAGTCTGGGTAATAGAGTAAGGCTCCGTCTTAAAACAAAACAAAACAAAACCAAACAAAACAAAACAATATCCATTGCAGAACCTGTAAATCGCACCAAATCGAGAACTGGTTATTTGGATAAGAAAAGTGGAAGTAAGTAGCATTCTTGCCTAGGGCTGCTCACATCTCCCACTCCTGATCTGTTCTCCCAAGGCCAGTCAGGTCATGAAAACCAGTAGTTTTGATGCCAGAGGGGGGCTAACTTGATTGGAGTGGAGCACTGAAAAACCCCACACCCAGTGGCATTGTCAGGAACAGTAGCAATCTCAGTGGCAAATGAACAGGAATGATCAGTTCGGCTAGCCTGGGATTGAAGTTCTGACTGCAGCAAGCACAGACCAGCAGAGTAGTCAGAAATTTCACAGGGAGATGCAGGAAATGAGACAACAATAGGGAGCCTTGATAAACTCTTGACACATCCAAGCAGGAGAGACCTGATAGGACCCAAGCTCTCCAGACTTTCCAGACAGACTGTGAACATGCGTACATGTGCTAAGAGATGAAAGAAAAATACAGAGCAGATTGAACTTTGAACACGTTACCGGGACACACTGATATATCAGTAGAAGGTGGAAGCCTTACTTGCCCAAGGTGGATGAGCAGAACATTGATAGTCATTGGCTGACTAGTAGACTGTACAGACACAGGAGTAGGTCCTAGAGAGCCAGGCTTAAAATCAAACAAAACAAAGAATTTTTAAGAACTGAATGGAGACATATGCAGCTGCCTTCTGCAGTAAAATAGATACCACAGATATTGTTCAGGAAAGTTGTTAAACAGCAATCAAACAGCTACAACCACCACCTTGGATCAAAATCCAGAGTTACTAGAATATAATCTTAAAATACTCCTTTTGTAACAAGAAATTATGAGATCTGCAAAGAAACAAGAAAGCATGATAAGAAAGGAGGAGGCACTTTGGGAGGTCAAGGTGGGTGGATCACCTGAGGTCAGGAGTTTGAGACCAGCCTGGCTAACATGGTGAAACCCTGTCTCTACTAAAATACAAAATTAGCTGGACATGATGGCATGTGCCTGTAATCCCAGCTACTCAGGAGGCTGAGGCAGGAGAATCGTTTTAACACAGGAGATGGAGGTTGTAGTGAGCCGAGATTGCACAACTGCACTCCAGCCTGGGCGACAGAGTGAGACTCCATCTCAAAAAATAAAAATAAATAAATAAATAAATAAGAGAAAAGAAAGGAGAAGGAGGAAGCAGTCAGTAGAAATTTTGTGTAAGGGGGGCCAGATGTTGGAAGTAGCAGACAAAAACACCAAAACACCTATTGTAAATGTGTTTTCTTAAAAAAAAAAAAATTAAAGGTAACTGTCATTTAAAAAATTTAAAGAAAGTATGACAACAATGCTTCAAAACATAGAGAATATCTACAGAGATATAAATTATTAAAAAGAACCTAATAGAAATTCTGAAAATGAAAAGTACACTAATGGAAATGAAAAAACTATAAGAGGGACTCAACACCAGACCGGAAATGACCAGGAGACAGAATTAACAAACTTGAAAATATATCATAGAAATTATCCAATCTGAAATAAATGGGGAAAACGAATGTAGAAAAATGAACAGAACCTTGAAGGTATGTGGGACAACACTGAGTATACCAATATATGAGAAATGGGGATTCTAGGAGAAGAGAGAGAAAGTAGATGATGTAGGAAAAACCAACTCAGCTTCTCCTACTATAGTCTCACAACACAGAATACTTCTGTGGCCCCACAGGTGTTTGGGTTTATCCGCACACACCAAGCAAGTAATCCTGCAGTGGATACCAGCTGAGTGTTCTCTAATTCAATTTGGTTCTAATAGTGTCTTCCTGGAGATAGCATTAGATTCCACAGATTAAGACCTCAGTCTCCAAGGTTGCCCCCACTTCAGACACCAGTAGCAAGCACAGGTTGTGGCACGAGCTTCTGACCAACCAACTATAAATTGAGGGATCTCCTGAACCCTTCCTCAGGTTCAATTAATTTGCTAGAGTGGCTCACAAAATTCAGATACATACATTATTTACATTTACTGATTTGTCATTAAGGTAATTACGAAGGATACTAGTAACAGCCAGATGGAAGAGATGCGTAGGGTGAGGTATGAAAGAAGGGGGCATGGAGCTTCCATGCCCACTCCAGTCATGCTAACACCAGGAATCACTGCATGTTCAGCTATCTGGAAGCTTTCCAAACCCAGTCCTTTTGGGTTTTTATGGAAGCCTCATTACATAGGCATCATTGATTAAATCATTGGCCATTAGTGATTAGCTTAACCCTTAGTCCCTCTCCCCATCCTGGAGGTTGGGGTGGTTAGGCTGAAATTCCCAGCCTTCTAATCATGCCTTGGTTTTTTCTGTGACCAGCCCCCATCCTAAAGACACGTGGGGCTTCCAGCCACCTGTAATTAGTATACAAAGACACATTATTCCAGAGATGCCAAGGGTTTTAGGAGTTGTGTGTCAGGAAGTGGGAAGACCAATTAGTATTTCACAATGCCATCAAAAAAGAGAGAATTATAATGAAATAATGGCAACTATTTCCCAAATTTGATGAAAAACATGATATATTCTAGAAGCTTAATGAACCACAACTAGAATAAATACAGAGGTCCACCCTAGACCTATCATAATGCAATTGTACAAAGAGAAATCTTGAAAGCAGCAAGAGAAAAATAACTTATAACATACAAGGGGGACCACCAATATGATTAATGATTGCCTTTTCATCACAAACAAGGGAAACCCAAGGACACTGCAGTAACATATTCAAAGTGCTAAAGAAAAAAGAACTGTCAACTAAGAATTCTATATCACTAAAAGTATCCCTCAAAGAATAAAAGTGAAATGGAGACATTCTCAAACAAAAAGCAACTAGATAATTTGTTGCTAGCAGACCTGCTTTACAAGAAACAGTAAAGGAAATCCTTTAGGCTACAAGGAAATAACATCAGACTTGAATTCGTGCAAAGAAATGAAAAGCACCAAAAAAGGTAAATATATAAATAATATTTTAAAACTGTATTTTTTCTTTAAAAGATGTAAAATTGCAGAAAGCAATATAACACTGTATTGTTGGTCTTATAACACATATACATATATATGCATATAGGATGGAGGAGGAAATAGACCTATATTGCAGCAAAGATTATGTATTTTATATGAATTAAATTAGTATTAATCTGAAGCGTATTGTGATAAATTAAGAAGCATATAGTAATCCCCAGATCAATCATTGAAGGACAAAATAAACAAGTAATAAACTTTTTTCAAAATTTTAAGCCAAGAAATAAATTAGAATGCTAAAATGATCTATTTAACACAAAAGTGGAAAGAAGAAACAAAGGAAGAAAAAAGGAATGGGACACATAGAAAACAAAAAGCAATATGCAAGATGAATTCAGTCACACCAATAATGACATTAAATGTGAATGGATAAAACACTTCAATTAAATGGCAGAAATTGTCAGACTGACTCATTTTTTAATCCAACAGTGTGGTATATACAAGAAACCTCTTCTAGATTAAAACACACAAATAGGTTGAAAGGAAAGGATAGAAAAAGACATATCATCAAGCAGTAAA
This sequence comes from Rhinopithecus bieti, assembly GCF_001698545.2. Taxonomy (NCBI): domain Eukaryota; kingdom Metazoa; phylum Chordata; class Mammalia; order Primates; family Cercopithecidae; genus Rhinopithecus; species Rhinopithecus bieti. The sequence goes on along the minus strand of NW_016818964.1, from coordinate 5,337,133 downwards.
CAGAGCTGGAGTGGCTATGTCAATGCAAGAGAAAGAGAGATAAAGAGGGACATTTTGTAATGATTAAAGAGGTCAACTTATTAATAAAATATAACAATTATAAATATCTAGAGACCTAATGAAAGAGACCCAAAAGGTAGGAAGTAATAATTAACAAAATTAGGCCAGGTGCAGTGGTTCATGGCTGTAATCCCAGCAATTTGGGAGGCCAAGGCAGGAGGATCACTTCAGCCCAGAAGTTCAAGACCAGCCAGGACAACATAGGGAGATCTCATCTCTACAAAATGAAAAATAAATTAGCCAGATGTGGTGGTGCACACTTATTGTCCCAGCTACTCAGAAAACTGAGGCAGGAGGATTGCTTGAGCCCAGGAGGTCAAGGCTATAGTGAACCATGTAGTGCCACTGTCCTCCAGCCTGGGTAACAGAGTGAGACCCTATGTGGGAAAAAAAAAAAAAAGGATGTTCATTGCAACATTATTCACAATAGCCAAGAGATGGAAGCAATCTAAATGTCCATCAGTAGATGGAGAGATAAAGAAAATGCATATACATATAATGGAATATTATCCAGCCTTAAAAAGAAGGAAATCCTGTCACATGCTACAACACGGATAAACCTGGCAGATACTATGGTAAGTGAAATAAGCCAGTTCCAAAAAGTCAAATGTTATATAATACACTAATGTTTATATATATTATATAGGTACTTATATGAGATATCTAAAGTAGTCAATCGAACTTGTAGACTGCAGAGTAGAATAGTGGTTTCCAAAGGATAGAGGAAGAAGAATATGGAAGCTGTTGTTCAATGAATATAGAATTTCAGTTTTCTAAGATGGAAAGGTTCTAGAGATCTGTTGCATAACAAGTGAGTACACTTAACACTTCTGAACTATGCACTTAAAAATGGTTAAAATGGGCCAGGCACGGTGGCTCACACCTGTAATCCCAGCAATTGGGGAGGCTGAGGTGGGTGGATCACCCGAGGTCAGGAGTTTGAGACCAGACTGGTCAACACGGTGAAACCCCATCTCTACTAATAATACAAAAATTAGCCAGGTGTGGTGGCATGTGCCTGTAACCCCAGCTACTCGAGAGGCTGAGGCAGGAGAATCGCTTGAACCCAGGAGGCAGGAGTGGTGCTAAGATAGCACCACTGCACTCCAGCCTGGGTGACAAGAGCGAGACTCCGTCTCAAAAAATAAACCAAGGTTAAAATGGCAAAATGTATGTTTTTTAACCACAATTAAAATTTTCATATTCCTGAAAGGGAAAATGGGAAGTAGTGTTTTTTAAATAATAAATAAATAAATAATAAAAATTCAAGAAGGTAAAGGAACAGACAATTCTATAATCATAATTGGAGATATCAGTACCCCACTATTAATAATCAATTGAATAACTAGACAGATCAGCAAGAATATAGAAGATAATATTAGTTAATTTGTTCTAATCAACATCTATAGGATACTCATTTGATGAGGCAGAATACACATTCTTTTCAAGCACACTTGGAACATTCTCAAGGATAGATTGTATTCTAAGCAATAAAACAAGTCTCAATAAATTTTAAAGAATTGAAATCATACTAAGTATGCTCTCTCATTACAATGGAGTTAAATTAGAAATTAGCAAAAGAAAGAAATGTGGGAAATCTCTAAATATTTGGAAACTAAACATCACACTTCGAAATAACCCATGGGTCAAAGAAAAAAAATCATAAGGAAAATTAGAAAGTATTTTAACTAAATGAAAACAAAAGTAAGACATGAAAATAGGCCGGGCGCAGTGATTCACGCCTGTAATTCGAATACCTTGGGAGGCCAAAGCAGGCGGGTCACTTGAGGGCAGAAATTGAAGTCAGCCTGGTCAACATGGTAAAATTCCCTCTCTACCAAAAAGTACAAAAATTAGCCAAATACGGTGATGCGCCTGTAGTCTCAGCTACTCAGGAGGCTGAGGTAGGAGAATCACTTGAACCCGGAAGGCAGAGTTTGCTGTGAGCCAAGATTGGAACACTGCACTCCTGCCTGGGCGACTGAGCAAGTTCCTATCTCAAAAAAAAAAAAAGAAAAGAAAAGAAAAAATTTATGAGGCCCAGAGTGGCGGCTCGTGCCTGTAATCCCAGCATTTTGAGAGGCTGAGGAGAGTCAATCACTTGAGGTCAGGAGTTCAAAACCAGCCTGGCCAACATGCTGAAACACATCTCTACCAAAAATACAAAAATTAGCTGAGCATGGTGGCACAGGCATGTAATCCCAGGCACCAGGGAGGCTGAGGCACGAGAATCGCTTGAACCCAGGAGGCAAAGGTTGCAGTGAGCCGAGATGGCACCACTGCACTCCAGGCTGGGTGACAGAGTGAGACCCTATCTCAAAACAAACAGGACATCTATCTTCTCCTGCCGTCGGACATCAAAACTCCAGGGTATTGGGCCTTCAGACTCAGGACTTAGACCAAGCAGCTCCCTAGTCCCCAGGCCTTCAGCCTCCAACCAGTTACACTCTACTGGCCTTCCTTGTTTTCCCTCTTGCAGACAGCATATTGTAGGACCTCTTAGCCTCCACAACTGAGTGAGCCAATTCTCACAGTAAGTCCCTTCTTGTATATGTTCATATTTCCTATTTGTTCCATTTTTCTGGAGAACCTTGACTAATATAATTTAAAAATGAATTTTAAAAAACAGTAATTTAAAAATCTTTCTGGCCGGACATGGTGGCTCGAGCCTGTAATCCCAGCACTTTGGGAGGCCAAGACGGGCGGATCAAGAGGTCAGGAGATCGAGACCATCCTGGCTAACATGGTGAAACCCCGTCTCTACTAAAAAAACACAAAAAACTAGCCGGGCGAGGTGGCGGGCGCCTGTAGTCCCAGCTACTTGGGAGGCTGAGGCAGGAGAATGGCGTAAACCTGGGAGGCGGAGCTTGCAGTGAGCTGAGATCCGGCCACTGTGCTCCAGCCTGGGCAACAGAGCGAGACTCCGTCTCAAAAAAAAAAAAAAAAAAAATTGTTTCTACAAAGAGAAGCCAGTCCTCAATGATGAATTCTATCAAGTATCTATATCTAAAGAAGAAATAATACTGATCCTTTACAAACTTTTTTAGAAAACTCATTTTATTGTCAATGCCTTGATACAAAAGTAAGACACGGTATCACAAGAAAAAAAAACTATACATTAATATCCCTTATGAACATAGATGTAAGGTTTTTAAACAAAATACTAGCAAACCAAATACAGCAATATAATAAAAGGATTATTCACCATGACCAACTGGGATTTGTTCCAGAAATACAAAGTTGGTTTAACATCTGAAAATCAATTACTGTAACACACCATATTCATAGAATAAAGAACAAAACGCACATGATCATTTTAATAGGTGCAGAAAAAAATTGACTTAACACAGAAGGAATAGAAGGGAAAATCCTCAACTTGATAAAGGGAGCTATAAAAAGCCTATTGCTAACATCATATGCAATAGTGAAATACTGAGCACTTTCTCCCTAAAATCAGGAACAAGGCAAGGATGTCCATCCTTACCACTCTATTCAGCATTGTACTGTCAGTTCTAGCCAGTGCAGTCAGGCAAGGAAAAGAAATAAAAGGTATCCAGATTGGAAGATAAGTAAAACTGTTTATTCGCAGATGACACAATCCTGTAAGGGGAAAAACCTAAGGAACACACACATACACACACACTTACACTCACACACACAGCTAGAACTAATAAATGAGTTCAGCAAGCTTACATGACACAAGATTAATATACAAAACCACACTTCTATATACTAACAAATAATCTGAAAAAATGCAATAAAGGAAAAATCCCATTCACAATAATATCAAAAAGAATAAAACATTAAGACTAAATTTAATAAAAGAAATGGAAGGTTTAATAAAAGAAATGGAAGGTTTGTATGCTGAAACTATACAATATTGCTGAGATAAAGAAAATTTAAATAAATGGAGATAGTCCATGCACATGGATTGGAGACTCAATATTGTTGAGATGACAGTTCTCCCCAATTGATCTATACATTCAATCCCTATCAAGATCTCAGTAGGACTTTTTTGTAGAAATTGATTAGTTGATCCCAAAATTCATATGGAAAAGCAAATGACCCAGAATAGTCAAAACAATTTTAAAAAGAAGAACAAAGTTGAAGAGCTGCTTGACTTCAAAACTTACTGTTAAACTTCTATAATCAAGATAAAGTGGTATTGGCATAGGATAGGATCAGTGGAATATACCTGAGTGTCCATTATGACATTCATGATCAACTGATTTATAACAAAGATATCAAGGCAATTCAATAAGGAAAGAACAGTCTTTTCAACAAATGGAACTGGAACAATTGGATATCCATATGCAAAAGGATTAATTTCAACCCTTACCTCACACCATAAATGAAAATTAATTTAAAATGGATTATAAACTTAAATATGTAAACTAAAACTATAAATCTCCTAATAGAAAACTTACCAGAAAAAAAATTGTACATTGGGTTAGGCAAAGGGTTTTTAGATATAATATCACAAACACAATCCATAAAAGAAAAGATAAATTGAATTTCATCAAAATTTTAAAATTTTGCTTCAAAAAATAACATTAAGGAAATGAAAAGTAAAACACAGACTGGGAGAAAATATTTGCAAATCATATATTTGATAAATAATTTGTATCCAGAATGTATAAATAACTCTTAGAACTCTTCAATAATTAGAAGCCAAATTAATTTTAAAATCCAAATTAAAAATAGACAAAACTGAATAAACATCTCACTGAAGAAGATATACAAATGGCTAATGTTCACATGAAAAATGCTCAACATCGCCAGTCATTAGGGAAATGCAAATTAAAACCACAAGGAGAAATGAAGGTTCAAGATGGCTGACTAAAGGCATTCAACACTCACCTCCTCTGCAAAGAAGAACCAAAATAGTGAGTACATAATCTTACTTCAAATAGAACATCTAAAACACTGGAATTTGACAGAAATGTGATATGAAACACCCAAGGCACAGAAGGAGAGGCAAGCAAGGCACTCAGCTCAGCCAGAGATCCTCAGTGGTTAGGGAAAAGGTAAATGAGAAGGCCCACATTCTTACTGTAGGCTCCTATAGCCCTAGGCACAAGAGAACTCCTAGACCCTTGTGGGCCTTGAGACTTCCATAGGGAACTGCCCAGAGACCACATAAAGGCATTGCTCCAGAGAGAAAGTTCATGCTGGATCCCACACATACCCTGAGTTTTAAGCAGTTGCAGCAGGGCACCATTTTGAGAGCTCAGCCCCTACCAGACTACATCCTGCCCTGTGGCCCAACAGCCCCTGCATCTTTACCTCCCTGGAGCCCCAGTGACCTCCCGCTGTGTCCACCCAGAGGGCTGCAGTGACACCAGTTGAATCCAGCAAAGTGACAAGATCCCCAGCTCCCTAGCACACACAGTGTCCTGCATTCCAGGGAGTGGACACTGCAGTACTCTGGGAAGACTGCCCTGGGACAATGGGAGCCAAAATATGTACTCCTCAAAGCATGAAACCTACCTGCCCGGGCCCCTGCTACTGACAGCAACCCTTAACTCACCAGCAGCAGGGCTACAGCAAGCTTTCATGCTCCCTGAGGACATGCTCTCACAGCCTGCAGTTGCCACTGCTGCTGCCACCAGGGTACAAAGTACTTGCCACTGGCAGCAACACTGTACTCCTCAGCAATGGGGTCATCACATACTTGAATGTGCCTTGAGGACTGGCTCTCCCACTGCTGCCACTGCTGCCACCTCCACCAGGGACCAAACCAAACACTCTCCAGATTCTAAGAACTGCCTGCCTGCCTGCCTGCAGCTGTCGCCAATGACAGCAACCCCACACCCCCTAACAGCATCTTCTCAGCATACTTGCATCACCCTAAGGACAGTTTCTTTCTGTCCTCAGCCATCTCTGCTGCTATCACCCAAGTACTCCACCATAGGGCCTAGGGATCACCCTACCCTGCCCACCACAGCCTGCATTCATGCACACCACCAAGAAGCCTGAAGACGTGCCTGCCTGGCCTGGAGCCCCTCCCTCAGTGTCCAAGCATGTTCCCCAAGGGGGGACAAGAACAAACCAAACCCAAAATTAGAAGAAAAGAAATAATAAAGATTAGAGCAGAACTAAATAGAGACTAAAACAAATACAAGTTTCAACAAAGTGAAAATTTGGTTTTTTGAAAAGAAACAGAATTGATTAGCCAGCTAGACTAACTGAGAAAAAAAGAGAGATGACCCAAATGAACAAAATCAGAGACAATAAAAGGAGACATTACAATTGACACCACAGAAATACAAAAGATCATCAAAGATTATTATGAACAAGTATGCACAAGCTGGAAAACCTAGAGGAAAGGATAAATTCCTGGACACATGCAACCTACCAAGACTAAATTAAGAAGAAACAGAAAACGTGAACAGACCAATAATGAGTAACAGCCTTAAATCAGTAATAAAAAGTCTTCCAAGAAAGAAAATCCCAGGAATGGATGGCTTTATTGCTGAATTGTATGAAATGTATAAAGAAGAACTAACACCAATTTGCCTCTCAGACTATTCCAAAAAGTTGAAGAGGAAGACATTCTCCCCAACTCATTCTATAAGGCCAGCATTACCCTGATGCCAAGACCATACAAGGACACACACACACTCCAAAACAAAACAGAAAATTATAGACCGATACCTTTGATGAACATAGACACAAAATTCTCCAACAAAACACTAGCAAATAGAACCCAATAGTACCTCCATACACCATGATCAAGTGGGATTTGTCCAAGGAATGCAAGGATAGGTTCACATATGCAAATTAATCAATAAACATGATATATGACATCAACAGAATGAAGGACAAAAAACATTATTATCTCAATAGATGCAGAAAAAGCATTTGATAAAATTCAACATCTTTTCATGATAAAAACTCTCAACAAACTAGGCAGAGAAGGTACATACCTCAACATAATAAAGGCCTTATATGACAAACCCACAGCTAACATCATACTAAATGGAAAAATGCTAAAAAGCCTTTTCTCCAAGAACTGGAAAAAGACAAATATGCCCACTTCCACCATCCCTATTCAACATGAAAGGAATGTCTTCCATGTCGTCCACGCCTGGAAGCCCTAGCCAGGGCACTCAGGCAAGAGAAAGAAATAAAAGGATAAAAGGCATCCGAATTGGAAAAGACGAAGTCAAGATTTTCCTTTTTGCAGATGACATGATTTTATATTTAGAAAAATCTAAAGATTCCACCAAAAAACTCTTAGATCTGATAAATAAATGCAGTAAAGTTGTGGGATACAAAATCAACATTCAAAATTCAGTAGCATTTCTATCCACCAATAATAAAATCATTAAAAAAGAAATCAAGAAAGCAATTTAATTTACAATAGACAAAAAATAAAATACCCAGAAATAAATTTAACAAAGAAGTTGAAAGACCTCCACAAGGAAAACTACAAAACACTGATGAAAGAAATTGAAGAGTACACAAATGAATGGAAAGGCATTCCATGCTCATGGAATTGAAGAATTAATATTGTTAAAGTGACCATACTGCCGAAAATAATTTGCAGATTCAATGTAATCTCTATCAAAATACCAGGATCAGGCCAGGAACAGTGGCTCACACCTATAATCCCAGCACTTTGGGAGGCCAAGGCAGGCAGATCACTTGAGGCCAGGAGTTCAAGATCTGCCTGGCCAATATGGTGGCCATCTCTACTAAACATGCAAAAAATTAGCATGACATGGTGTCAAGTGCCTGTAATCCCAGCTACTCAGGAGGCTAAGACAGGAGAATAGCTTGAATCCAGGAGGCGGTGGTTGCAGTGAGCCGAGATCGCGCCTCTGCACTCCAGCCAGGATGACAGAGTGAGACTCTATCTCAAAAAAAAAAGGAAAAAAAAAAAAAGCCCAACAACATACTTCACCGAATTAGAAAGAAAAAAAGTCCTATGATTCATGTGGAACAAAAAGGAGCCTGAACAGCCAAAGCAACCCCAAGCAAAAAGAACAAAGCTGGAGGTATTACATTGCCTGGCTTCAAAATATATTACAAGACTATAGTAAACAAAACAGCATGTTGTTGGTATACAAAGAGACACAGAGACCAATGGAACAGAATAAAGAACCCAGAAATTAATCCATATATTTACAGCCAACTGATTTTTGACAAAGGCAACAAGAACATACATTGGGGAAAGGGCACCCTCCGCAATAAATGGTGCTGGGGAAGCTGGATATCCATATGCAGAAGAATAGAACTAGACACCATCTCTCACCATATACAAAAGTCAACTCAATATGGATTAAAGACCTAAATATAAGACCCAAAACTATAAAACTACTAAGAAGGCCAGGCATGGTGGCTCACGCCTGTAATCCCAGCACTTTGGGAGGCCAAGGCAGGCGGATCACGAGGTCAGGAGATCGAGACCATCCTAGCTAACATGGTAAAACCCTGTATCTACTAAAAATACAAAAAAAAAAAAAAAAATAGCTGGACATGGTGGCACGTGCCTGCAGTCCCAGCTACTCAGGAGGCTGAGGCAGGAGAATCGCTTGAACCCAGGAGGCGGAGATTGCAGTGAGCCAAGATTGCACCACTGCACTCCAGCCTGGGTGACAGAGCGAGAATTCGTCTCAAAATAAATAAATAAATAATTTAAAAAAAAAAAACTACTAACAAAATAGGGGAAACATTACAGGATATTGGTCCAGACAAAGATTTGATGGCTAAGGCCTCAAAAGCACAGGCAATGAAAACAAAAATGGACAAATGGAACTCTGTTAAACTAAAAATCTTCTGGGCAGCAAAGAAAATAATCAACAGAGTGAAGAGACAATCTGTTGAATGGGAGAAAATATTTGCAAAATATTCATTGGACAAAGGACTAATATCCAGAATACACAAGGAACTCAAACAACTCAATAACAAGAAAAACCAAATAACTCCATTGAAAAGTAGACAAAGAACTGGATGTGGAGGCACTTGCCTGTAATCCCAGTGCTTTGGGATGCCAAGGCAGGAGGATTGCTTGAGATCAGGAGCATGAGACAAGCTTGGGCAACCTAGCAAGACCCAGTCTCTAAAAAAAAAAAAAAAAAAAAAAAAAAAAAAAAGCCTGGCATGATGTTCACACCTCTGGTCCTAGAAACTTGGGAAGCTAAGGTGAGATGATCATTTGAGCCCAGGAGTTCAAAGTTGCCATGGACTACAGTCATGGCGCTACACTCCAGCCTGTGTGACAGAGTGAGACCCTGTCTCAAAAAAAAAAAAAAAAAAAATTTACTGTGCAAAAGACACAAATGGACATTTCTCAAAAGAAGACGTGCAAATGGCCATCAGGTATATGAAAAAAATGCTCAACAACACTAAACTTCAGGGAAATGCAAACCAAAACCACAATGAGATATCATCTTAACCTAGTTAGAATGACTATTATTAAATAAATAATAGATGCTGGTGAAGATGTGGAAAAAAGGAAACTCTTATACACTGTTGGTGGAAATGTATATTTGCACAGCCATTATGGAAAACAGTATTGAGGTTTCTCAAAATACTAAGGACTACCATATGATCCGGCAATCCCACTACTGGGTATTTACCCAAAGGAAGAGAAATCAGTGTATCAAAGAGATACCTGCACCCTAGGTTCATTGCTGCACTATTCACAATAGCAAACATATGGATTCCTAAGTGTCCATCAGCAGATGAAGAGATAAAGAAAATGTGGTACATATATGCAATGGAATACTACTTGGCCAAAGAAAAGAATGAAATCCTGTCATTTGCAGTGACAATGATGGAACTAGAGGTCCTTAGGTTGATAAGTCATACAAAGAAAGACAAATGTCGCATGTTCTCACTCTCATGTGGGACCCTTAAAAGTTGATCTTGGCTGGACGTGGTGGTTCACACCTGTAATCCCAGCACTTTGGGAGGCCAAGGCAGGCAGATCACCTGAGGTTAGGAGTTCAAGACCAGCTTGACCAACATGGTGAAGCCCCCATCTCTACTAAAAATACAAAAATCAGCCAGGCCTGGTGGTGTGCACCTGTAATCCCAACTACTCGGGCAGTTGAGGCAGGAGAATTGCTTGAACCTGGGAGATGGAGATTGCACTAAGCTGAGATCGTGCCACGGCACTCCAGCCTGGGCGACAGAGCAAGACTCCATCTCAAAAACAAATAAACCAAAAGAAAAAACAGGAGCAGATCACGAGGTCAGGAGATCGAGACCATCCTGGCTAACACGGTGAAACCCCATCTCTACTAAAAAATACAAAAACTAGCCAGGCGAGGTGGCGGGCGCCTGTAGTCCCAGCTACTCGGGAGGCTGAGGCAGGAGAATGGCGTAAACCCGGGAGGCGGAGCTTGCAGTGAGCCGAGATCATACCACTGCACTCCAGCCTGGGTGACAGAGCAAGACTCCGTCTCAAAAAATAAAAAATAATAAATAATAAAAAATAAATAAAAAAAAAGAGAAAGATACTCAAGGTAATGGACACCCAAAATATCCTGACTCAATCATTACATTCCATGCATGTAACAAAATATATTTCTCCATAAAAATGTACAAATATTAGGTATCAATAAAAAAACTTTTTAAACCACTGTGAGATACCTTTATAAAGCCACTAGAACTAGCTGTAATCAAAAAGACAGGAACACATATGGTAAGGATGTGGAAACTAGAACCCTCACACATTGCTGGCGAGAATGTAAAATGATGCAGTCATTTTGAAAAACAGTGTAGCAGTTTCTTGAAAAGTTAAACATAAACTTACTCTACAATTCAGCCACGCCATGGCTTGGTATTCATTCAAGGGAAATGAAAACACTTCTCCACACAAAGACATGTACAAGAATGCTCATAGCAACATATTCATAGCAACCAAAAAACCTGAAACAATTCAAATGCCCATCAGTCAATGAATGGTTGAACAAAATGGGCTGTATCCTTACAATGGAATTACATTCAGCAATAGAAAGGCATGAACTAGTCAAACATGCTACAACTTAGATGAGCCTCGAAAACATCATACTAAGAGAAAGAAGCCAGCCACAAAAAAACCACATATCGTATGATTCCATTTATATGATGTGTCCAGAAAAGGCAAATTCATAGAAACAGCAGGTCAGCGGTTGTCAGGTGCTGGGGGGAGCAGGAACTGACTGCATATTGGCAGGAGGAAACATGTGAGGAGGATGGAAGATTCTAAAACTGGACTGTGGTGATGATCGTACAACTCTATAAATTTAGTAAACATTGAATTGTAGACTTAAAATAAGTACATTTTAGTATTTATAGTTTACTTGGAAAACGCTGTTTAAAATTTAAAAAAAAAAAAAAAAAAAAAGGCCGAGGGGGGGGGCTCATGCCTGTAATCCCAGCACTTTGGGAGGCCGAGGTGGGTGAATCACTTGAGGTCAGGAGTTCAAGACCAGCCTGGCCAACATGGTAAAACCCCATCTCTACTAAAAGTACAAAAATTAGCTGGGCGTGGTGACGTGCGCCTGTAATCCCAGCTACACGGGCGGCTGAGGCAGGAGAATCACTTGAACCTGGGAGGTGGAGGTTGCAGTGAGCTGAGATCACACCACTGACTGCACTCCAGCCTGGGCAACAGAGCATGACTCCACCTCAATAAACAAACAAATAAATAAATAATAAAATTTAAAAACAGAAAAATCATTGCCCCAGGAGAGGACTGAATGTATTAATAATAGGACCCACCTCCATCCTTGTCAGTCTGATCTTCAACTTCCACAAGACCTACACACCAGACAAATGCATGGTTTCTTTACTGAAAGGTTAGAGTTGGGGCAGTTTCAGAATGGGAACTGGAAGACCGAAGAGGGAAAGATTAAGATGTCAAGATTTGGGCACTGCCTTGAATCTCACAAGACATTCACACCCACATCCTCTGAGCCACCCCTACTCCCAAACACTGTTAATTCCTTGGTGCTTTTACATTCTTCAGCAGCCACCAGGACTCATCCAGTGGATTTATTACAACTCTGGGGTAGAGCCGTGACGCCAGGCCCAGGGGTAGGGCCCATGCACCTTCCATTCCAGGCCCTCTCATCTCTCCTGAGAGCTGGGCCATGGCTTACTTTACCAATTGCCCATTTCAGTAGGCCCACCTCCCAAAGCAGGATTTCTCTTGAAGCCAGGCAGAGAGTCCATAAGGAGAAAATTCCATTGTTCCTGTTCAAGACACAAGCTGGCCCTCAGAGCCTTTGAGACCCCATTCCAAACCTGAGAAGATTTTAGGTTCTTTCCTGCTCCTCCTGGAGCCTGAGGGTCTCTCAAAAGAGCTGCTGCCTTGATTATATTCAGATTCTAGAATGTCAGTCCCCTCTGAAAGGCGGGTGGGTGGGTAGCTTTATTCCACCCCACGTGCTTGAATGAAGGTTTTCTATACCAGGACCTGGAGAAAAGGACATGATGGGCCCTAGAGCAGCCAGTCTGTATTTGGACTTGGCCAGGACCAAGGTCACCAGGGCAGGACCACAGGGTTGGGGCAGACAGGCAGTCGCAGCAGAAGTGGAACCAGCTGAGCAGAGCCTGAGCAAACAGAAGAGCAGCTGCTGGTGTCAGCGTGCCATGTCCTAGACGGGAACAGTGCATCCCTAGGTGGGGCCCTCCTAGGGCTGGTGAGGGTGGGCAGCCAATCGCGCACAGCTGGCTGGAGCAGGAGAACAAGGCAAAAGGACAGAAGACAGATCCTAGATATCTGCCTGAGCCCAGAGACCACCTGGACCGGGGTGACAGCCACTCATTTGGTTTATACAATAGCCTGGCTTCTACGTTTGCCCAATTCTTGGCACCCAGCCACAGTGATTCTGCAAAAGCCTAGTTCAGATGGCGGAACCTCTGTGCTGCGCATCCTCAGCCAGAGTGGCCGAGCTCCAAAGAAGGTGACACGGCCAAGCAAGGTCAGCCTGCCACACCAAGGCCAGGGCCCTGATACACGACAGTGTTTACGTTCATACCCCCAAATTCTTGAATCATCAGACTCCCTGCCCTCTCGGTGGCCCACCCTTCCCTATTAAAAACTAGCTCTCCCCCAGGAGAATCACTTGAACCCAGGAGGTGGAGGTTGCAGTGAGCCGAGATTGCACCACTGACACTTCAGCCTGGTGACAGGGCAAGACTCTGTCTCAAAAAAAAAAAAACATAAACAACAAAAAAACTAGCCTCCCCGTTGCTTGGAGACAATGCAGAGACCCTCCCCTACGAGTCAGTATGTGCCCCCTCAGAATCGATTCCCATTCCCCCTTTAGACTGCCAGGCCTAGAATTAGGATTAAATCTCAACATAACCCAGTAGGGGATATGGACACCAGAGGACCTCCAGGACCCAGTAAGCATGACCAGCAGGAGCCTGCCAAAGTGTGTTCATGGCACTGGAGTCTGAGGGTCCCTGACCAAGGGGGTCTGTGTATAAGACTGGAAAAGGGAAGGCTGGGCGCAGTGGCTCAAGCCTGTAATCCCAGCACTTTGGGAGGCCAAGGCGGGCGGATCACGAGGTCAGGAGATCGAGACCATCCTGGCTAACACGGTGAAACCCCGTCTCTACTAAAAAATACAAAAAAAACTAGCCGGGCGAGGTGGCGGGTGCCTGTAGTCCCAGCTACTCGGGAGGCTGAGGCAGGAGAATGGCGTGAACCCAGGAGGCGGAGCTTGCAGCGAGCTGAGATCCGGCCACTGCACTCCAGCCCGGGTGACAGAGCAAGACTCCGTCTCAATAAAAAAAAAGACTGGAAAAGGGAGACTTCATCAATGTGAGTACACTCCCAGGATTTCACCTCCCGATGAGGACACCCAGTGATGGTGCAAACTCTACAAGGATGTCTGCGGGAAGTATGGATAAAATCAGGCCCACGTTCAATGAGGCTGACCTGCCAGGATTGCCACGGCAGACAGCTCCACAGGAGACTGAAAGGCTCAGAGATGTGGGTATGTTGGGGTGGCTACGCTGTGTAAGGTCAGAAGACACACCGGATGAATATGTTCCATGGAATACGTGTCATTTACTAACGCCATAATAAATAGGCTGGTAAGGGGGCGCCAGCGTCATTACAAAGTTCACTGGGGGATGTGAGGGTGATCTGGCTGTGATATCTGTCACCCCATTGATCACCCAGGTTTATTCAGTTGATCTTGCTGGAAGTCAGGTATCCCCTTCCCCACTCCATGTGTGTCCCTCCCGAAGCTGTGCCAAAGCTTCCCCCATAGAGGAGGACCGGTCTTTGGTCAAGGATACACGAGTAGCTGCGGTCCCATGCTGGAACCTCCAAACAAGCTCTCAGACCTCACTGGGGCCTCCTCTCTGCAGGGGTTTTGCCTTGCCTGTCTGCAGGGCCTCAGCCACCACCACTATCCCCTCTGCAGGCCAAGGCCAATGGCAGAGAAGACACCATTGCAGGACAAAGTTCACTGATCACAAGGGGGATGAGAGCCATCAGAAACCAGATGGCCACAGCTGTTGTACTGAAAACAGGGTCACAGTGGCAGCCACAGGGCTTAGAATGTGGGGGCAAGCTGAAGTCCACTTTTGTGACCTAAGGTTGGAATAGAGGCAGCCTCAGGATCAATGGCAATTATCCTGGCAAGCTGGTCAGCAGCTTGTAGGGAGGAAAAGCTGATGATCTGGGACAAGGAGGTCTGGGAGGGAGATGTGGATGGATGCCTGGAAGTGGGCACCAAGGGTGAAGACCCTCTTCTCACACAGCTCACCAGAGCACATCCAGCGCAGAAGCACTAAACAACCAAATGACTTGGCCAGCTGGCACCAGCCAGCCCTGCCGTCGGCCACCCGAGTGCTGGCATGAGGGCACCTGAGCAAAGTGGAAGCTCTGCATGGCTCCAATGGCATGAGCTCCCACTCACCAAGGCTGGTCCAGCTACTGCCACCCCCAGACATCCAACCTGACAGAACAGGGACTAATGTTGAGGCACCATGTGGCACTTGGTGGCATATGGACTACATTGGACCTCTTCCACCCTGAAAAAGCCAGACGAATATTCCAGATATGCTTTTGCCTTTCCTGCCTGCAGGGCCTCAGTCAACACCACTATCCAAGGGCATGTAGAGCATTTAATCCCCTGGCACAAGATCTCATATGACCTTCATCAGATGAGAGAACCTGCTTTATGGCAAAGAAGGTGCAGGGAATAGCCCATGATCATGTAACCCAGGGGTCATATCTATATCCAGAAGCATGGGCATGATAGTGTTGGAATTGCCATTAAAGGTACAACTGAGGTCACCGTTTGCAAAGATGAGGTGTCATCCTCCAGGACGCAATACGCAGTTTAAATCAAAGACCTATATATGCTGCTATGCCCCCAACAGAAAGAATACGTGTGCAAGTTCAGAACTAAGAATGGAAGCAAGAGTCTGTTATGGGCTCAGTTGTGTCCCCCACAAAATTCATATGTTGAAGTCCTAACTCCAATTACTTCAAAATGTGACTGTAATTGGAGACAGAGCCTTTAAAGACATAATGAAAATCAAATGAGGTCATGGGGTGGGCCTTAGCCCAACATGACTGGTATATCATCATAAGAAGATATCAGGACACAGACACACACAGAGGAGACATGGGGGAAAAAAGTAGCCATCTACAAGCCAAGGAGAGAAGTCTTAGAAGAAACCAACCCTGCCAACACCTTCATCTTAGACTTTCAGCATCCAGAACTGTGAGGAAATAAAGTTGCCTAAATTCCGTTGTCACCCAGACTCTAGTTCTTTGTAATGGTGGCCCTAGTAGACTAATACAGAGACCCTTCGCTTTCAGTGACTCACTTGGGGAATTTGTGTTTTCTGCACCCACAATTTGAGCTGTGTGTGTTAAGAGGTCCTGGTTCCCCAGAAGAAAAATTCCACCAAGGGCTCAGCAAGAATCCTGTTAAATGATAAGCTACAAGTGCTACCTGATGCTTCAGAATCCCAGGACTGAGGAATTGGCAAGTAAGAGTGGAATCAGCATCCTGGTAGAGCTGCCTGACCCTGATCAACAAGAAAAGCAGGTTGGCTGTACAAAGTGAGGGCAGGGAGGAAAACATTTGGCATCTCTTGATATTTCCTTGCCCAACTGTGATGGGCTGAGGAAAGGCATGGTGGCTAGAAGTCAGACCCTCCAAGGATGAGGATCTAGGCCATGCAACCAGCTAAGAGCAGCAAAGGCACTAGCTGAGGGTGAGGAGAACCCAAAGTGGCTACTGGAGGAGGGAGGTGAGATGAGGACTATCAACTGCGGCCAGCTGCAACCTCAGAAGCAATAGTTTCCTCAACCTTCCCTTTCTAAGTTTCTCCCAAGAAGAGAGGTTCACCTGGGATGTGGAGGAGTGATGCTCAGAACATATAGGAAGAAGTAGGTCCTGGAGGTCCAAAGGGAGGACTATGGTGGACACCGTGATGCTCCACCCAGATCCCCTTCAATGGGACTTTTGCCCTAACTTCTGGGAGTGCTAGAAGCAGACAGATTTCAGCTCTCAGCTCCTGTAGGGATCACATCCGCTGCAGTTAAATACCCTAACCCAAGGGCACATTCCTTCCAGCGCAGCCCATGTGCAATGACTGATCCATGTGGGAGCACGAAAGCCTGGCCATGTCACCCAGCTTGGGACAACAGTGATGGCCATGCTAGTTCCAAAGCTTGCCATGGGCTCCACTGAGGCTGTCCTTGTGCCTGCTCATAGCTCAGCTTCTCCCTGTGCCCAGTTTTCTTCCTCGCCCTTCCATTGCTTTTGGTTTCTATATAAATAAATGTATTTAAGCACAGTCATTGTTCATCTGCCCAAGCATTTTTTTGTTTTGTTTTGAGATGGAGTTTCACTCTTGTTGCCTAGGCTGGAGTGCAATGGTGTGATCTCAGCTCACTGCAACCACTGCCTCCCAGGTTCCAGCAATTCTCCTGCCTCAGCCTCCCAAGTAGCTGGGATTACAGGCACCTGCCACCTTGCTCGTCTAATTTTTGTATTTTTAGTAGAGATGGGGTTTCACCATGTTGGTCAGGCTGGTCTCAAACTCCTGACCTCAGGTGATCCACCCACCTTGGCCTCCCAAAGTGCTGGGATTACAGGCATGAGCCACTATGCCTGGCATCAAGCATTGTTTTATAATTACACTTAATAATATAATTCCCCTTCCATTTCAGAACCCACACTTTTGTCCAAGGTTCTGAGCTTTATCAATCTCCATGCCCACATCCACTCGTTCCCCTGGCATAGTTTTCTAGGTCCCGTTGCCTGGCAATTTACAACAATATGGCTATGGTTGTTTTTAGTGCCTTTGTACCAGGCATTTCTCCTGCATTCTCTCATTTGATCCTTTTAACACCACTCTCAGTCAGACACCACATGATTTCCATTTCCAGTGAAGACCCTGGGTCTCAGAAGGCTCAGTTACTCACTCAAGGTCACATTCTGGGTCCGCGGGGAGACCAGGAGGTGCTCAGGCAGCCCGACTCTGAGTCCACTGGTTCTCCCTCTGCTGCTGCAGCTCTGATGCAAAACGAGAACACCTGCTTGGTGGGCCCAGCTGCTGGGAGTTTAAGTAATGGCAGACGCCACACAAAGGGAATTCTGGGTCAGCCAAAGGAGGCGCTCTAGCAGTGGGATGGGCTTCTTTGAGAGGTCATGAGACCCCTATCCCTGGGAATAGCCTAACTTCCACCAGGCCTACAAGAAATGTTATGCCCGGCAAGCAGAAAAGTCCCAGCCAACTCAAGGAAGAAAGGATTCTCTGATTCCATCCATGACATTCAAATCTCCCCACACTGAGCTGACTTGAAGTTTCCAGCTGACAGTGATTTGAAGAGAGGCAGACTTGTGACCAGCACAGAAGCCCTGGAGCCGGGTGAAGCCTGACCCACCTCTGGAGCACTGCCAACCACTGGTGGCGACTCTGACTGGCCTGAGAGCAGGAGGCCAGACTGCAATACCTCTGGGGTCCATCCACGGTCTCAGTGCCCTTGACTGCAGCCAGCCAGGTGCCTAATGGATGCGGCAGCTGTGCATGGGAGTGAATGTCAATCAGCCCTGGAGGGCAAACCCCATGGAGATGCAGATGGAGGTTCACCAACCACAGCCCCTCTTCCCACGTTTCCTTCCCTTAATGCAAAGGCGGGTGGGTCCAACACCCTGGCAGGTGTGTGTGTGTGCATGTGTGTGTGTGCATTACCTGTATACGTCAGTGCCTGCTCCAAAAGCCTCCTTGGCTCACCAGTAGGCATCCGGCTTCCTGTAGGACCAGGGTAGCACCTGGCAGCAAGCCTGGATTTGTGAAGAGCTCAGAGTAGTTCCTCATTGAGGCAAGCACAACTCTCAACTCAATTCACCTCTTCTTCATCTCCCCTTTCAACCAGCATGAAGCCAAGAGAATATCCGTGTATCAACACAACAAACTGGATTATTCAGGGTTTCCTACTCTCACCTGAAACTCATTCACTCATTTAACTAACATCTGTTGAGCCAGGCCCTGTAATAGGCTCAAAGATAGAGTCTGCAAACTTTTTCTGTAAAAGGCCAGATAGTAAAATTTTGGGCTCTGTGGGCTCACTTGTCTTGGTCACAACTACTCAACCCTGCTATTGTAGCACGAAAACAGACACAGACAATATATAAACAAATGAACATTGCTGTGTGCCAGTAAAACTTTGTTTACAAAAATATGCCACAGGCCAGATTTAGCCCCATAGGCCTTAGTTTGCCAACCCCTGATCTAAGAACACAGAGAGTAGATATATCTGCTTATGGGGGATGGAGGATGGAGGTAGGGTTCTCCTTGTCTTCTGAAATTTTATAAAACTAGGAAAACAAGTCTTAGGCCAGGCGCAGTGGCTCATGCCTGTAATCCTAACACTTTGGGAGGCTAAGGCAGGAGGATTGCTTGAGCTCAGGAGTTCAAGACCAGCCTGGGCAACATAGTGAGACCTTGTCTCTACTAAATATAAAAAGATAGCCTGGCATGATGTCTAGTAGGTGGCCTGTAGTTCCAGGTACTTAGGAGGCTGAGGCAGGAAGATTGCTTGAGCCTGGGAGATTGAGGCTGCAGTGAGTTATAATCATGACACTGTACTCCAGCCCGGGTGACAGAGAGACCCCACTGAAAGAAAAGAAGCAAGGAAGGGCCGGGTGCGGTGGCTCAAGCCTGTAATCCGAGCACTTTGGGAGGCCGAGACGGGCGGATCACAAGGTCAGGAGATCGAGACCATCCTGGCTAACACGGTGAAACCCCGTCTCTACTAAAAAATACAAAAAACTAGCCGGGCGAGGTGGCGGGCGCCTGTAGTCCCAGCTACTCGGGAGGCTGAGGCAGAAGAATGGCATAAACCTGGGAGTCAGAGCTTGTAGTGAGCTGAGATCTGGCCACTGCACTCTAGCCTGGGCCACAAAGTGAGACTCTGTCTCAAAAAAAAAAAAAAAAAAAAAAGGAAGGAAGATGGAAGGAAGGGAGGGAGGGAGGAAGGAAGGAAGGGAGGAAGGAAGGAAGGAAGGGAAAAGATTAAGAGAGAGGGAGGGAAGGAAGGAAGGAAGATGGAAGGAAGAAAGGAAGGAAGGAAAAGATTAAGAGAGAGGGAGGGAGGGAAGGAAGGACTTTATCAAGGAAGGAAGGAAGGAAGGAAAGAAAGAAAGACAGACCTTTATCAAGGAAGGAAGGAAAAAGGAAAGAAAGAAAAGAGAGAGGAGAGGAGAGGGAAAAAGAAAGGAAGGACGGTCTTAATCATAACTAACTTTGACATGCCACAGCAAAACCAAAGCATGGCCAGTGAATGACTTCTGACCCTAAGTTCCTGACAGCACTGGGCAGCCCTGGGGCAGGAGGCTTGGGTTTGAACCCACTCTCTGCCATTTACCAGTGTATACACCACTTCCATGATGTTTGGTTTCTTCTAGAAAATGAGGCTATTATATAGAATACAGTGGTTCATGCCTATAGTTTCAGCTATTCAGAAGACCTGAGGCAGGAGGATTGCCTGAGCCCAGAAGTTCAAGGTTACAGTGAGCTATGATTTCGCCACTGCACCATAGCCTCGGTGACAGAGAAAGACCTTGTCTCAAAATAAAAAAATAAAATAAAATGAGAATATTAGTGCATATACGCATCATGGGATCACTATGAAGATAAAAATCACATAATGTGGAAGTGCTCCCTAAATTATAAAAAGCTATGGAAGTGTAAGAGATTGTCACTGTTATCCTCCAACCTAATGCAAAACTTCAGATATGATCCCAGCCCTGCAACTGATTAACTGTGGGACTCTGGGCAGGTCACCTCTCCTCTCTTCACCTCGGTTTCCTCGACACTGAGATGCTCAAAGGAGATAAGGGAAGTGCTTTGTACAGTGTAGAGTGTGCATTTTCTATGTCGTCTTGATGTCATCATTAGATAATAATTATTATTATCATCGTTTGATATCATTATAATTGTCTGTGTTTCTAGCTAAAAGCTCCCTGGATATTTCCATCTGCCAAAGCCACTGAGTAGTCTCTTTCTTTCTTTCACTTTGCAGCAAGTCCTCCTCATTGCTCTCAGCCCAGGATGAGGCCTCTCCTTCTCTTCAAAACACTGTACAGTAACTGTCTCTCTGCCTGCCTGACCTGTCTGTCTGTCTGTCTCTCCCACTGCCCTGTGAGCTGGGGTGGGGAACCGGGTCTGACTCATCTCTGTGTCCCCGCCCCTGCCCCAGTGCCTGGTGCACAGTGAGGTCTGCCGGGTCCATCTGATGAGAATCCCTGGACCTCCCTGGCCTGATGTGCCACTCCATGTTGCTGCTGGCCCTCCAGGAAGATCGTCCGGCACAACTACCTGCTTGAGGGCCATGGAGGGGAGATTCGGATCTTCCTTGCCATTCGCATAGCAGGGTCGTGTTGCCAAGGTGCTCCTGCCAGGCCTCCTGCTGTGGTCCTACCCAGGCTTTCAGGTCCCCAGGAGCCACCCCAACAGCACCTCACCTCTCACCTGCTGCGGGGTGCACTTGGAGGTGCCACACACCCGCATGGCTCGCCCACAGGGGCCTGTGAGTCAAGGGCATCGGGTTCACGTGGGGGTTGCTGCTGCTGCTCTCTGGACACATGGCCTCCTCAGCAGCCGCCAGCAGAGCCGGGCAGCACTCCATGTAAGAGCAGAAAGGTGATGGTTCATGGGGCAAGATGTTACCGTTGGGAAAGAGGCTTCAGTGGGTAAAGTCTTCTCTCTTCCTTTCTCAAGACAAACTGCTCAAAGTTGCGGTGGACAGGGCAGAAGACATTCGATCAGGAAGGACCAGAAGCTGGCTGTTCTTCGTTGAAACTGAGTAACATACTCCCTTCTATTTTCTGTCCCTCTTCCTTCCCTCTGCTTCCCTGGGCCTTCTCTCCCCAATAAAGCGTGAGCGTCCAAGTTTTTGCCTCAGACTTTATTTTCTAGGTGACAAGGGCTGAGGCATGAGGGTCTAGGAAATGCCCACTTTGGTTTTCCCTATCTGCTCTCCGTCCTCTCAGAGCCTTGCAAAGCCTGAGCCCTTGTTCTCTGCCAGTCCTCAGGACTCCTCCCTCGGCCTCTCTTATCCTTCCCAACCCAGCCTGGAGCCCATGATGTCCACCTGGGCTACATCCATCCTCAGACTGCAGACCCGAGGCCCTGGACTCTGTCTCTCCTGGCTGCTCCCCCGATGCTGGCTGTGCAGATCACTGTCCCCATGAGTCTCCATTCACAGTGGACCTATGTGGAGGCTTTCAAATATGTCCACACTTTCTCCCCTCAAACTATGAAGCCTAATGCCCCCACCCCTTGAGTGTACACCAGACTTAGTAACCTGCTTCTAATAAATAGAATCAACCAGGCGAGATGGCTCACACCTATAATCCTAGCACTTTGAGAGGCAGCAGTGGGTATATCACTTGAGGTCAGGAGTTCGAAACCAGTCTGGCCAACATGGTGAAACCCTGTCTCTACTAAAAAAAAAAAAACAAAAAAAAAGTTAGCTGGGCATGGTGAAGGGCACCTGTAACCCCAGCTATTTAGGAGGCTGAGGCAGGAGAATCACTTGAACCTGGGAGGTGGAGGTTGCAGTGAGCCAAGATCGCACCACTGCCCTCCAGCCTGGGCAACAGAGAGAGACTCTGTCTCAAAATAATAATAATAATAAATAGAATCATGGCATATGACTTCCAAAATGAGGCCTGAAAAGGCACTATGACCTCCTCCTCTCTCTCGGGTCACTTGTGCCAGGAGAAGTCAGCTGCCATGGAGAGGACACTCAAGCAGGGCCATGGAGAGGCCAACTCGGCAAAGAGCAGAAGCCTCCAGCCAGTGCCCATGTGAGGAAATCGGCTCATGCCAGATCCTCTGGCCCCGCTCAGGCCTTCAGATGAGTGCAGTCCCAAACAACATCTTGACTGAGATCTCATGACAGGTCTTGAGCCAGAACCACTCAGCAAAGCCACTCCCAGGTTCCTGGTCCTCAGGAACTATGTGTGATGATAACTGTTTGCTGTCTTAAGCCTCTAAGTTTCAGGCTAATTTGTTCCCCAGCAGGTGACACCACCCTATCCTTTAGCTTCTCTCAGGGGCTCTCTTCCCATTCCCCTCAGCCAAACCTCCACATCCTCAAGCATCTACCCAACATGCAATCCTTTTGTTCTCAGTGAAGAAGCTTGTCTCCCACTTCATGGGGCAGGAAGGGGGGAGATGAGGCACTCAAATGTGACACCCCCAGCTCCCTGACCCACGCCCTCCACAGATGCCTGCACCTACCCCATCCTCACTGCCTTGCATCCAGTCCCAGGGGATGAGCTCCTCACTCCTATTCAAGAGCAGCCCATTCCCTGCTCCTGATCACCATTGTTCTTCCTCACTCCTAGTCCTGCAGGTGCATTCTCTCCACGGCTTAGAGCTGAACCTCTCCTTTCTGTGAATCCCCTTGACCAGAAGCCACTTCCTACTCCCATTCTCTCTCCTTCTCTAACAAGTATCTCGAAAGGGCTGAGCATGCCTGCCATGCACCTGCTCATTCCTCAACCACTGAGCAGTAGCTGCTGCCCCTCTTCCCGAGAGCTCCTCTTGCCCCCACCCGGTCTCCAGTTATCTCCCAGCTGCTAGAGGTCACTTCCCAGCCCATCCCCCAGAGGCCATTTTGCAGCATGTGACACTGTTGCCCACTCTTTCTGTCCTCCAGCCCTCTTCCTCATATCCATACCATGCTCCCTCCTGATGCCCCTCACTGGTCCTCACTGCTTTCTGTGCAGACCCCACTACCTCCTCCCACAGCCCAGACACGGATGTTCTCTGGTCTCCGTCTTCAGCCCGTGCTTCTTTTACTCTTCCTGTCCTCCTCAAGAGAAGTCCTGACTCCCTCTCATGATGACAACTACCACCCTGTATGGATGGCTGTCAAGTTCACACCTGGCCAAGACCTCTTCCCTGAGTGTCAAGTTCACGCCTCGCCCAGACCTCTTCCCTGAGTGTCAGATTGTATCCAGCTGCCTGCCATTTCCCAAAAGTGCTTCCAAGTCACTGTGTTCAGAGGATGTCATCTGCATGCTTCTGCAGTGTCTTTCCATCTCAGTGAATGGCACTTGCAGCTACCGGCTCACGGCAAGACCTGGGTGTCACCCTGGAAGTCCTACTCCCACTTCCAAACACTTGGCAAGTCCGATTGAATCTTCTCCCAAGAGGGTTTTAAATCTAGCCCCTCACACTGTCCTTAGGATGTGCTGTCCTGCCGTAGACCTAGTCGTCTTCAACCTGGATCCTTGGGACAGGGTCCTGACTGGTCTCTCTTAGATCTATAGATCTAAGGGGTGGAGATCATTGGCTCTACCTTGCAGCCACAGGGAACTTTCCAGAACTCTAATCATTTTGCCCCCTTCCTAAAACTTTTCAGTGACTCCCCTTCGCCCTCTGTGACCTGTCCTCTGTCAGCCCAGTCACCCTCAACTGCCACCACTCACAGACTCACACTTGAGTACTTGCTAAAGCCAGTGTCCTCTTTTTGCCCGCACATTCTCTGCACAGTCTGGCCTCCAGCCTTGGCTTGTATGGGTCCTTCTGCCTTGTATGCCCTTTCCACCTTTCTTCCCCTGGCCAACTCTCTGCCATTTTCCAAAACCCAGCTCCCACATCATCTCCCACAAACCCCCATTGGCAACATCCTCCTCCATCTCTACTGCAACCTTCTGACCTGCGTGTGTGGGACGTTGGGCAGAGTGAGGGTAACAGCCACCTCACCACACTGTCACCAGGACCCACTGAAGGACAACAGGGTACTCCGCATGAGACCCGGCCCATAGTCCACAATTCACAGCTGTAGCAACCATGACTAGCAGCCTCTGTGCTCTCTAGGGTACCCCCTGACCACCCTGTCCCAACCCTCATGGCTCTAGGCTGCTTCCTTGTCTAACTGGGAGCTTGCTGACAGAAAGAGAGGCGGCGTTGTTCCACCCCCAGAGCCTGCACAGTGCCTGGCATAGAGGAGGTGCTCAGTCAACATCTCTGAACTAGGCAAAAGAGCTGAAAGGTGAAAGGAAAGGCAAGAAGCGCCTGTCCCCTTAAGCAAGTACAGCATAGTGGTCAACATGCTGGGCCCCTCCTGCTCTATCATCCATGGCCTGGTGGCCTTGGCCAGATGACCCCAACTCTCTGAGCTTTGGTTCACTCACCTTTAAATCAGGGGTTCTAAGAGTGCACAGGGGGGTTGTACATAGGGACACCCATTTACCCAGGGTCAGCATGAACCCACTGCACAGCAGCAGGGCCCTGGACTGTCCTGTCCCAGCCCTGCATCGGTGCAGTGGGTCCTTCCCCCACTTCTTCCTGCCAGGCCAGCCAGGCAGCATGGAGAGCCTGGGGGGCACACATATGTACTGCAAACTTGTTTTCTTGGAAAGGAGGCATCATTTTGTCCTTGTGGTTGCCTGCGGGTGCCTGCAGACAGCCTGTCTCACTGGGGGAGATGTGTTGGTGGGAATACGAGGCCGGGGAGCTGCCCACCTGCACCCAGGGTGCCTGGCCCATGCTCACCTCGCTGCCTCTCTCACCTCCTCTCCCCTTTCTCCTTTCCTTAGCCCCTCTCTCCTTTCCTCCCTTCTCTCTCTCTGCTTTCCCCTCCTCTCCCCTCTTTCTGGCTTTCTCCTCTCTCTTCTCTGCCTCTCATGTCTCCTCTCCTCTCTCCTCTCTTCCTCTCCTGTCTCCTCTCCTCCTTCCTCTCTGCCTCTCGGGTCTCCTCTCCTTCCTCTCTACTTCCTCTCATCTCCTCTTGCTCCCCTATCTGCCTCGCCTCCTCTCTAGCACCATCTCTCTGCCTCTCATTCTCTGTCTTGTTTCTGTTTCTTTCCCTCTCTTTTCTTTTAATCCTCTCTCTCTGATTGCTTTAGTCTTATTTATCATACCCTCCCTTTCTTTACTCTCCATTCTGTGCAAAGAATTTTTCCCCTCCTGCCTCCAGGCGAAGTTGGTGGAGAAAAATGAGTTTTTCATTTGCTTTTCCATATTCTGCTCCTGTACCCAAGAAAGTGGAACTAGGGCCCCTCTGTATGTGTCTGGGGATGCGACATACCTTGATCTCTGAGGTTTTGCTTTGTCACTTCCCGTAAAAGTAAAACCCGTTCAGAAAGTCAGGTGCCAGGTCCAGGGAATCAGAACGGCAAGCCCGTCGGCACATCCAGTGAGCCTCACCCTATTGGCAGCCACAGGAAATGGGAAGCTTCCTTTGCCTTCTGTCCCACCGGAAGGGTAAGAACCTGTCAGAATGGCTGTGTGTTTCCAAGGATGCCGGAGCTGGAAGTTAGGTTTCTAGCCAAGGATGCCAGCTGAGTGCATATGTGCATGCGAGCACACACATCACGCACACACACGCACACTCACGGGAGCTCCGGTGTGGCTGTCCCCCACCTCCTGACAAATATGTTTACCAGATAAGGGTATTGAGTCACTGGAGCCCATGGGACAGGGAGGATTGTGGGGAAAAGAGACTTCCCCTAATGAGCTTTCCCTTCCTTTCTCTTATTTCAAAAGAGAAGCGGAGTTAGGATCAGCTCAGCTGGACTCGTTTTCTGTTTACTTTGAGGATGGCCCATCCCTCCCTGCTCCTCTGTTTCCCCCAATACGACTGGGTTCCATGAGACTGGCCCGGTGTCAGATGGGAGTGCCATGGGTTTGTTCAGTGCTGCCCGAAGGGACTGGGATTGTCCCTACCACTCCTCTGGCTCCATGTCACCCTCCAGGTCTCAGTGTAAATGACCTCTCCAGGGACGCATTCCTTGCCACCCTAGCCAAAAACATGGGAGAATGAGAGTGCTTGCTCCCTTCTCAGCGCCTCCCTCAATCTGCAGTTGTCTGATTTGTTTGTGTGATACTTGTTGCCACACCTTCCCCGCTAAAATGTAAGCCTCATGAGACAGAGACCCAGCTGCTATTGTTCACCGAAACATCCCTGACACCCGGCACAGTGCCTGGCACATGGTAGGCCACCAATAAATATCTGCCGAATGAGTGAGTGAATGAATGAATGGGATCATCTTATCCAAGCCCCTGATGTTGGCGATGATGATGCTGAGAGGCCCCAGGGGAAAAAGCAATTGCCTGAGAGGGCACAGCCGGAGGTGCCTGGCCAGGATGAGGGTTCTGGTCCCTCCCAGCCTCCTCACCCCACACCAGTTCCCCCCAGTCCCTTCCGAGCTGAGCTTCTCCCACTAACCAACAGTCCTTCTATAAGAACTTCATACACCCGCCTGCTATCCTCTTAAGCCAGGCCCATATTTTCTTTGGAGTAATAATTAAAATAACATATTCACCAGCTGTTTTTTTTTTTCTAGATTTAATCTGCTCAGGCTCTGATTTGCATATTAAAAGCACTAATTAGCCCCTCCGAGTGCTTGGGCACGGAGAGTGCAGTAACTGGTCACGTCGTCCCTGAAGACCCATCCCCAGCGCTCTGGGCGAGGATGCGGATGGCGGCGCGAGCCCTGGGCACGGAGAAGCAGCCTTTGTTTCCCAGCATTTGGGGACTGGAACGCTCCACTGCTCCATCCTTGTGGCTCTTCTTCTCTTTGAAGTGTCGTGTTTGATGTGTTAGCTTGTCTGTCAGTTTTTATTTTAACTCCTTTAGAGTGTGTGTTTTAACCCCTCCTGGTCACACCGGGGCAGAGAGTCCCCAGAAAATGTGGGCAGCCTTCGACCAGGGGCGCCACGGTGAACCCCAAGTTCACAGGCAGTGAGGCTGTCCTCCTTCCCAAGCTCGCTCCCACCCCTGCCTCCCAGCAAGGAGGAGAAGGGCGAGTCCAGCATGCCGGTCCCTTTAAATTATTCCTTTACTGGACCCGTACAAAGGAATAGCTAATTGCGTTGTTATTATTTCCTACAAAATAAAATTGGGGAAGGTGTGTGAGGGGAGGATGAGGGGCCCCGTCCTTAAAAGCTGTCGGCCGTGCAGCGAGGTTCTGCGCATGCTCCAGCACACTGGCCCCCCCGGGGCAGGATTCAGCGACCCCCAAAGACAGCTCTGATTTTCTACTCCCCCGGGGCTGAGATCTCAAACCGGCACCTGCCTGCTCTGTCCACCACGGCTCTCAAAATGAAACCGAGGCCTAAGTCTTGCAGGAGCTGGCAGAGGCCAGCCAGGGACCCGGCTAGGGAGACAGTCCCAGAATTTCAGAAATTCCAGCCTGGCATCCCACAAGCTGCTTCCCCAGACCCTGGATCTTCACAGACGAACAGCCCCTCCAGGAAGGCCTGCGAGCCTGCGGGGGCTGGGCCACAGCAGAGAGAGCCAGATGGCGGCTGTGCGAGCACCAGGGGCAGGGCCAAAAACCGTAACTGGGAAGAAAGCGCTGGCAAGAGAGCCCCTTTATTTCTTCTGCCCAGGCTCGGGGTGGAATCCAGCTCCGACGGCTGGAGCCCGCTCAGCCTCCAGGCGACCGTGGCCCGTGTCGAGGCCTGCCCGGAGCACCTGTAAGAAGGCGGACGGCCCTCCACCCGCGAGGCAGCCCAGCCCCTCCCAGACGGATCCCCGGCCACTCTGTCTGTCCCCACCTGCTGCGCCCTCGCCTGTGCCTGAGCAGGAGCCAGAACACCCTAAACCCCTTCTGGGCTGATCTGGAGTCATTTTGGTGGGCCTCCTTTGTCCATTTCTGCAATGGCCCCAGAGGCGCTCGTTGGACATCTCGCCTGCTCCAGACCCTAGGGTTGAAGATTGAGAAGTTGTCTGGGAGGGAGAGAGTGGATCCTTGACTCTGCCTCCAGCCAGAGCCCTGTGTGGAGGAGGCAGCCTTGTTGGAGAGCCGGCTAGCTTTGACAGCCACGCCAGCAGGAAGCTTAGAAATCAAAGTGTGCGCCTCACAGTCAGCACGGAGCTGCGGTGAGAGAGGAAGGAGACGGGTCAGGCTACGCTCCAGACAGAAGACCACCACTCAAGGCTCTCTTGACTTGGTCGGGAGAAGGGGACACCCACTAGGAACGCAAGAAAACATGGAGTCAGCTAAAAAGTTTTGCGGTCAGAAAAACTTCCCAGACAGAAACTGTGGGAAGGAGAAGCAAGGGAATTCTTGGGTTTAGGAGGCAGAAGAACAGCAAGAAGCAGGGACTTCCCGAGCCCGTCATGGAGGGCCGGGACCTCAGGGAGATGGAGCCAGGGCTGTCGCCTGAAAGAGAGTGACTGTGAGGGCCACTGGGGTGCCGTCCAGGTGCTGCAAGGGCAGGGGATGGAACGTATGCCGGGAAGGAGAAAGAGACTCCTGAGAGGGGAGAAGTGCCGTGTGGTTCTCACTGAGCCTCTGGAGAGCTCTCAGATCTTCCAAGAATGGGGTACAAGAGGGAGTGGAGGGAAGCAGCATTCCCGGCAGGCAGGAGCACAAGTGCGTCCGCCATCCTCGCAGAGGGCAGAGGCCGGGGAGGGGCTTCGCCAGGCTGGGCCAGCCTGGGATCTCTGTAGGGGCGGGAGAGGAGCTGGCCCTGGAGCCACGCGGAGTTGCAGCAGTAGAGGAGCTGCATTTAGGATTGCCCAGGGGCCTGATGTCACTGCGCTCTGTTGCCGAGGAGCAACGGTAACCCTGCCACCATCAGGGGTCCCTGGGTGGGGAAAATAGAGAAGGGGAAGGGGCAGGTTGGAAAAGGCGACGGGGTGAGTGAGGCCAGTAGTGGGGAAGACCTGGACCAAACTTGGAAACTCAGGGATTACAACCTACAAAGTCCTACATACCCCAGGAGGTACAGGTATTCTGGGTGCTACTTTTCAAGAATGGTGGGTTTTCTGCTAGGGAACAGAATCTCTCCAAAGGGGGAGCAGGGAGCCCAGATCAATCTGTTGTTGAAACATCCTCTGCAAGTGCATTCATGGCCCACAGAGGAGCAACCCCGGGGTATCCCATAGAAGCTGGCAACACAGAACTTGACCACACCATCTCCTCTCAACACGCTCAGCCCCTCTCAGATACACCAGCTGGAAAAATCTCTTCTCTGTGGCCAAAGATCTAGACTGCCACCCAAAAGCAGGTCACTATGGGTCTCTGAGAGAACAGCTATGACTTGAGGAACATGGGACCAGTGACCATCAGAGATGGTCAGCTGCCCCTGCCATGGGCTCTCTTGGATGTAGGATCTGGGTGTTAGTCAGTGTGAGGCTGCCAGGGTGCTCCAAAGAGGCCCAAAGGCCCAGAAACAGTGCTGAGGTGGAACATGAGGATGATGGCGGGGGCGTGGCATCGCCCTTCCAATTGGACTTGCGTTGGAGAAAGCCAAGTTGAGAGGAAGCAGGCTCCTACCTCTACTGACCCTCGGGGAGAGTGCAGGTTCACCATTTCGGATAGAAAGTGAAAGACCTAGATTCGGACAGAGGCCCAAATGAGTGCACTTCAGCTAGAACTGGGTAGAACATGAAGACAGTGTAGACAGGCGGGAGACTCTGTCCACATGTTACCATTTAATTTCTCCAAATCAATCTCAGAAAGCAAGAGACTGATAGACACGTCTAACTTTTCAACAGGAGAGAGTGCTAAGTGACATATTTGCAAGTTGACCTGATATTTCGGTGCTTCCGGCCATGGATAATGTGCTTTGACCATCTTGTTGGCAAAGTGAAGACACAAACACCTGCTGCAGATGATGGGACCAAAGCTGATGGGTTGTTCTGGGGGACACTCCTGACAACTTTGCAGATTAAGGGGCTGAGGTGGGGGCCTGAGCCTTGTCTCCAGTAGACTTGGATAAATGTGTGGTAGACACAGCTTGGCGTATTTCAGGGGCTTCTGGGGCAGCACAGACTAGATGCTCACTGCCCACAGGAGCTGAATTTCCCATTATCCTGGACCTAAGAGGGTTTTGAGAAGCTGTAGAAAGGTTAGAAATTGAACTTGCAAGGTGCATCATCTCTGAGATGCCCTAATCTCTTCCCCAGGAGTATGCAGCCACATGCCTGGCTGACCCCAGGCCTGGAGGCACAGCATCCATGGGAAGTTGGTTTCATCCTCTCCCCAACCTTCCCAGGGAGTACCCTCAGGCATCAAGGACTCCTTTGCAGAGAGGGCTAAAGAATCCCACAGAGAAGAAAGACCTAGAAATAGGTAGAACAGAGCCCCATTTCTTCTTCCTAAGACCCTCCTCTCCCTCTCCTCTCCTCTCTTCCACTTCCTCCCTCCCTGCACCCTCTCCTCCTCCTCCCCTCCTCTCCTCTCCAGGAGACCTTTCCTTATCCAGAGCATCCCAAGGAGGTGGGCAGGTGGAAAAAAATCACAGGTTGTAGAAACTGTGCTCCCCTCTTTTGTCCTCTTTCCACCTTTCTCTCTGCTGGATGGTTAGTCCAGGAAAATGCTGTTGGGACTGACAGCTGCTCTCTCTGGAAGGAAACTTTGGTCCTAAAGAGAGCCTGGGTGAGAGCCAAGAGGGGAGGAATCAAGTTGCTGGTGGCTTGGGGTGAGCCAAGCTGGTGGCTTGCCTAAGGTCATGCTAGTTGATGAGGCTCCTCTTATCTGTAGGTGGAGTCAATTTCCAAAAGGACAAAGATGGAAGCTGCAAGGTCTCTTGACACCTAGGTCCTGAAGTTGCACAGCATCATGTCTGCCACATTCTGTCGGTCAAAGCAAGTCACAAGGCCAGCCGAGATGCAAAAGGTGAGGAAACAGATTCCACCTCTTAACAAGAGGAGCTGAAAATATTGTGGCCATGTTTTGTCATCTACCACACAGACACTCCACAATTCAGCAATTCTATTTCTAAATGTGTAGCCTAGACCCAGAGAGACTCTTACACAAACTGACAGGAACAAGAATGTTCATTATAGCATCCTATGTTATGGCAAAATCAAAAACAAAAATGCCCACCTTTGGGAGAATATATAGATTAAAATGGCATGTTCATGCACTGGAAAACTATACAGCAATTGATAAAGGAACTAGATCTCTATTTATAACTCGGATGAATCAAAGATTTTGCTGATTGGAAAAAACAAGTTATAGAATGAATGTACGAAAAATTAGCCAGGGATGGTGCACTCCTGTAATCCCAGCTACTTGGGAGGTTGAGACAGGAGAATTGCTGGAACCCAGCAGGTAGAGGTTGCAGTGAGCCAAGATCGTGCCACTGCACTCCAGCCTGGGTGACAGAGCAAAATTCTGTTTCAAAGAAAAAAAGAAGAAGAAAGAAGAAGAAGAAGAAGAAGAAGAAGAAGAAGAAGAAGAAGAAGAAGAAGAAGAAGAAGAAGAAGAAGAAGAAGGAAGGAGGAGGGGAGGAGGAAGAGGAGGAGGAGGAGGAAGGAGAAGAGGAAGAGGAGGAGGAAGAAGAAGAAGAAATAAATGTATAGTATGATATAATTTTAAGGAAAAATTTTCAAATACAAAGATAATACTGTATATTTCCATATACATATGCATGTAAAAGGTTAGGAGGAAATTGAAGGTTCAGCATTAATGAGATGAGATTCTGTGCAATGGGGAGAAGTGGAATGGGCAAGGAGGGAGGCTGGACTGAACTAACGAGGGCATGTCATCTCTAACGGAGGAGAAAGATGAGTAAATAGATTCATCCAGTTTGTGCTCTTGAGATCCACACACACAGAACAATTTCAAAACAAGAAGATAAACTTGATGAGAGGGAGCCACAAAGGAAGAAGATAAAGAGGGATAACTGGCTGAGGGAGATTTGTAGAAAGTTGAGGGAGGGTTAGCAAAACATGTTGCGGTAGGAGCCACATTCCCGTGGAAGAGCCAACACATACAGACAATTCGTACTCAGTGCTTTGCTTTTAAAAAAGTGTTGCTTATGGCTGGGCACAGTGGCTCATGCCTGTAATCCCAGCACTTTGGGAGGCCAAGGTGGGTGGATCACTTGAGTCCAGGAGTTCAAGACCAGACTGGCCAACATGGTGAAACCCTGTCTCTACTAAAAATACAAAAGTAAAAATAAAAATTAGCCAGACATGGTGGTACATGCCTGAAATCCCAGCTATTTAGGAGGCTGAGGCAGGAAGATAACTTGAACTGGGGAGTTAGAGGTTGCAGTGAGCCGAAATCATGCCACTGCACAGAAGGAGGGAGGAGGGCAATAATTAAGTGCTGGGAGAGGGGAAAGGGAACTGAAGGGAGACAGAAAGGTAAGGGAATACTGGCCACTCCTTGCAAAATGCCCAGGGGAGGATGTGGCTTTAGCTGGGCCCTCATATGTTTCAGAAAATAGGTAGGAGCCCCAAAGCTATAGTCACACTCAGAAGGTACCCTCAGAGCACAGCCACCATGTCATTCTATTGCAGGACCAAAGGGTCCTGCCAAAGCCCAGGGGGGCAAGGGTTTCTGCTTAAACTCTGTGGTTCATGCAACACTCCAGTTCTCCCTAAAGTGACATTATCTGATTATCTTCCTTCTTGCACATTTGCTGATTTAATATTCATCTGTTAACAGTTGCAGGGCCAAGCCGCTGGATGGGTTCCTTCACACAGTTCAGTGCTGAGCTCTGGAGTCAGGCTGCCTAGAATCAAATCCAGCTTCTTCCTGGCTGTGCGACTGTGGACCAGTTACTTAACCTCTCTGAGCCTCAGGTTTCCCATCTGGAAAGTAGAAAGAATGCTAGCACCCACGCCACTGGCTGTTCTGAGGATCGGTAAGAGACCCCGTCCGTGGAGCGCTGACTGTGGCTTTGTGTACATTATCTCACTGATCGCTGTTTAATTCCCAGCTTGAAGGAAATTGAGACTCAGAAAGTTTCCATGGCACCACCAAGGACTCCAGGAAGCAGGTAAAAGAGCCAGAATTGGGTCCCAGCTCTTCTGTCCAGCCCTGAGGGAAGCAGGGGTCCCAGGAAAAGTCACTCCCAACCCTGCTCTCCTCTTCCCAGGTAGGTCCTGGAGCCCTACTGCTGCAGTCACACCTCCAGACATGATTCGGATCAGTGGTTCTAAGTGGCAGCATGTTGGTAACCAAGAGGTCCCCTATGGTCTCCAACCCACTGTCATCTGGCTGCACCACACCCTGACTCCACCCACAGGCTCACACCCCGGCCACCAGGGACGCCCTTGTGGTCACACCCAAAGGCTGCTGTTCAGTCACTGCATCCCCTGCCCCCTGATCCCCTACCGCACACACCTGTCCTTCCCACAGCTCTCCAGTTTCACTTCCAGGGTTCCCAGCAGACTCCTCCTCCCGAGCCTGAAATGCTGCCTTCCATCCTCCACCCTCATCTGTTCTCAACTCTCAGCCTCTCCCTGGGCTCATCCATGCCCACAGCTGATGACCCACAGAACTTCAACCCAGGCTCCTCTTCGGGGGTCCCGACCCCTGGATCCAGTGGAAATTCTCTGCCAGGATGTCCCACAGTCACCCTAGCGGTCTCAGTCTACCCAGACCTGAACTCCTCACTCCTGGATGCCCACTTCTCCCCTGGCTGTATTCCCACCATCTACCACCCAAAATTGAAATCCAGAATCTTCCTGGACACCTTCCTTCTTTTGCCTCACATTGAAAGAGTGACCAAATCCTATGAATTCAACTTCCTTAATATCTTTTTCTTTTGTCACTTCGTTTCCATGTCTTCTACTCAAAACTCAAGACTCCTCATCTCTTACCTGGACCATAGACATTTTATCCCAGGAGGTTTTGCTGATCCAGGTTCCCCATCCTCAGCCCCTCCCCACCCTGGTCATATTTCTCCCATTGATGGTGGCCAATTCCACGAACTTGGCTGAGTGTCTAATGTGCCTTCACATTTCTGGGTATGAGGGAATTGATGACAAAACATGGTTCTTCCTTTAAGTAACTCCAAGTCACACAGTAACAGCAAATAAGGAATGAGTTGCCCATGCAGATTACAAATCATAGTAGACATCAAGTGGCATAGAGGAAGTACATGGGGCCATTTGGCAGTCTTAGGGGGCCATGAAAGGCTTTTTGGAGGGACCAATGGCAGAAATGAGTGAAGTCCCCCTCATTGTCACAGGCTAAAGTCCAAATAAAACCTCCAGTTGGCCTGAAAGACCCTTTGTGAGCTGGTCCCAGGCTACCCCATCCTCCTTCTGCTCACCCCTGCTTACACACACACTCACACACAGCAGTCCCCCGGCACGCCCCACCACCACATGGCCTGGGGCAGGGGTCCGTCTCGCTGCCATTCCGGCCCTGGTACAGCATCTTGCATCAAAGATTGTGTCAATTTGTGAGCTTGCAAATCGGCACTTAGCTTGCATGCCAAAGTCCACAGTCCTAAGTTTCAATGGCAGAAAGACATTGCTGAAAATAATTGTGCCTGGCAGCACTGGGGCTGGTTCCAAACGCCGTCCAGTGATCCGGTGCACGCCGAATCTTTGCTTGCTCTATGCGGCAGCCAGATGCCTCTATATCCTGCCCAATTAATCTGGAATGAGTTGGATTATGATAACGTACATTTTGCAACAACCTGCTACTGAAAGAAGGATCACAAAGCTACTTCCTCGTTCTTTCCCCTCCCTCCTCCCTGCCTCTCCCCACTCTGTGGCTCACCCCAAGGGCCCTGCTGCTGCCAGCCCCTACAGGTAGACAGCACCAGGTTGTGGCAGAAAGGGACAGCCCACCGGCAAGCTGGCAGCAGAGACCACTGCACTGCCAGCCATTAGCCATTGACTACAGTCCTGCTGGCTCCAGCAGGCAATGCTTGCAAATTCCTGTTCTCTGGGAGAAGTCCATGCACCGAGCCCTTCCCTGGAATGTGACATTGGCCTGTTTCATCCGCTGAAACTCCAGGGGCATTCTTGAGGTGAGGCCTGGCCTCTGCAGGCAGGGAACTGTTTCCCCTCCTTAATGCTCCCCCAAAGAACCAGGAAGATGTGAGGCAAAAAGGTGTCCAGAAACCCCTTGGAGAGAAAGAGGGAGGGAAGGAATGGATGTGAGGACCTGCCAGGTGCTGTCACTGCGTCACCCTCTCAGCAGCCTTGCAAGGGCTGTGCGCCTCTTCCTGTTCTACAAAGAAGCGAACTGGAGAGAGGATGAGTATGGCCCCCTACTAGTCAACGATCAGGGTCAAAGCC
The DNA here is from genome assembly GCF_001698545.2 of Rhinopithecus bieti. Taxonomy (NCBI): domain Eukaryota; kingdom Metazoa; phylum Chordata; class Mammalia; order Primates; family Cercopithecidae; genus Rhinopithecus; species Rhinopithecus bieti. The sequence goes on along the minus strand of NW_016818964.1, from coordinate 5,301,618 downwards.
TCCTGACTCACACCCCCTCTTTCCAGAGTGCCGCCCCCATCACTCCAGCCCTTTACCAAGGGGGCAGTAGAGTAGAAGCCTGCAGGCCAGATGTCAGCATTCAGAGGCAGCATTTGGAGGCTCAGTTACTTCCTCTCCTTCCCCCTTTTCTTGCCCCTCTCCTCCAAACCCTCACGTCGTCATCCCAGAGATCTCAAGGGGACTGTCCCAGTTCCCACCTCCCTCTTCTCACCCATTCCTTGGCTATTCTTGGAGCACAGAGAACGCCTGACTCCAGAAGGGTATCCGGAGCTGGCGGATGGTTGGAAACGCCCCGTGGCTTGCAGGAGAGTCATTCTTAGGAAATAAATGACCCAAGAAACCGTTAATAATGTGTTCCTCCCGGGAACTGGGAAAGTTCCATGAACTCTCAGACTCGTTGAGCTGGTTTGAGTTTGGGCTTTCTTCAGAAGATGTTCTTTTTTTCCGCCTGGCGCCTCAACATCCCCAGGATCTAAACACAGAGCAAACAGCCACGCCTCAGCATCCAGGCGGCTTCCCCCTCTTCCACTCCCGCTGGATGCTGGAAGCTGTGAGCTTTTAGTCTGCTGCCCTTCTGTGCTCCCCACGCCACCCACCCCACCTCTGTCACCACACTCCCACCCTCACCCCCACCTCACTTCTAAGACACTCTTAGCTCGCATGCCAAAGTCCGTCTGCTCACATCGGCTCTGGTCTTTGGATGACGCCCTTGACCAAGAGGAATACCAAACGTTCCCTCCCACCAGCACTCAGAGTTCCACTTTGTTTCTGGACTGTGCACAGAGCTCAGAAACAGGGAAAGAAGCTGGAAGGTGGCAGAGGAGGAAGGGAAAATGATATTTAACTGCCTCCTCAAGAGAGTCACCATCAAAGTCAAGCAAGGTTTCAAGGTAGAGACGGACTATCAGCTGGGCTCCTGGCGGCCTCGCCAGCCATCCGAGAGCCCAAGGGTCTGGCCTGTTTCAGGCCGGTCTGGCACGAGTATCTTTCCAATCGTGCTGAAAGTTGCTCCAACAATTAAGCTTGGTCCCTTTGTCTCTCCTCCCCTTCCTCCCTCTCTCTCTCTCTCTGCTTCCTGCAAGTGTCCCACTGTGCGGGGCTCTGCAGCCACCCTCCCCATCAGGCCGTTTCGCAGTGGCACTGCGGCGCCGTGGAGAGGAGCTAATTGGATTTGTTGTCAGCTCCTGAAGCTGCCAGGAGCTCACGTCTGCTCTGGTTACAGATGAAGACATCACGGTGACAGGCTCAGAGACAGCTCAGCTGGCATCCCAAGGCCACTAATAGAGCCATGTTGATTTAATGTCCGAGTGGAGAGGTGCAGACAAGCTGTTCAAGTTTTCCCTTCCAAACAAAGCAGGGATATACCATCCGTCATCTGTGGATCAGTAAATAAGCATCCGCGTGCCTCTAGGAGCTCTTAACCATTGCCACAAAAGAATGACAAACTATTTTAAACAGGGAGACGGGACTTTGAAACAGAGAATCTCTCTGGTGTATGCCGCCCTCAGGGAGCCCAGCTAATTCCACCAAACATAAATTTTCCTTAACTATGCAATTATGAACGAATCCCATTAGCCTTAAAATGGCTTGCTCAATAAAGGTGTGCCCCTGTGTATATGGGCTTCGGTGTGGGGGGGATGTGGAGAGGTGCCAGTGAAGATGAGAAGACCTGCTTATCGTCAATGAAGTCATTTAATGAGCACCTACTGTGTGCCAGGCACTGGGTGAATGAGGTATGGCGCCTGCATTCAGGAAGCTCATGGATGAGGCAGTTCCAGCCCAGGGCAATAGTTCCACAAGATAAAAACGGGACCATGGTGAGCACTGACGGGAGGCATCCCCTTCCCTTTGAGGGTCTGGAATCGGTTCCCAGTGAGAAAAGCATCTAAGTCCAAGGTCTTCCCCAAGCCCCTTCAATTTGAGCAGCTGGGATCTGTAGCAGGTGGATCCCTGGGGTGACCATCCCCTCTGTCCCCAGACTGGTCCTTTCCCCACAGCCCACTAATGACCCTGTGCTCCTCCCCAGGTTTGCAGAGGCCTGAGATGTCCTCACAGGGTGGATGGTGGCGCCTGAGGTCCGAGAGCACCAGGAGGGGGTGGAGCCACGCACCTGGCAGGGGGCCTGTCTTGGAATTCAGCCTGCCTGCCCAGCACATCACGGGCCCATGGGCTGTGCTCTATCCTCTGCTTCCTCACAGCTCCTGGACCTGTGTGAGAACTCTCCTCCCAGATCCTGCACATGCCAGGCTGCTGGCCACCCATGGCCACCTTGACTTCTCAGTGATGGGGCCCAAGCAGGAGTATATTTTTAAAAATTATATATATGACAAAGTTTTTGCTCTGTTGCCCAGGCTGGAGTGCAGTGGTGCCATCTTGGCTTACTGCAACCTCCAACTCCTGGGTTCAACAATTCTTCTGCCTCAGCCTCCCGAGTAGCTGGGATTATAGCACCCACCACCACACCTGGCTTATTTTTGTATTTTTAGTAGGGATGAGGTTTCACCATATTGGCCAGGCCGGTCTCTAACTCCTGACCTCAGGTGATCCACCACCTCGGCCTCCCAAAGTGCTAGGATTCCAAGCATGAGCCCCCATGCCTGGCACATATTAAAAATATTTAACATCAGATCGGATGATGGTCACTGTTTTCTGTCAGCTGCACCTCACCCTGGGGCCCCAGCATCCAACTGCCTGCTCCTGGGGCCCCCTCTTCCCATCCGTGCCAGGTCTGTCTTTAGACCCTCATCCACCAAGACCACATGTCACTCTCTCCTGCCCAGATCTCTGAGCCCACCCAAAACTCAGCAGGCCCACATGCAGGCAGAAGGGAGATCTCAGGGCTATACCAGACTGGGGAGCCATCTGAAGCCCACCATGAACCAAGGACGCACACTCTGGTAGAAGGCATTTAACATTCTCTCAGACGAAGCAGAGGAGCCCCTGAACCTGACAAAGACCCCCAGCTCCCTCGCTGAACCGTCTCCCCTACCCCATGGCCACCCACATGCCCACAGGCCTGTACCCAAGTCCATTCCAATGGGGCAACTTGAAAATAACCACGAATGCAGATAGTCCTCAGGAATGAAAGGGGAGAGAGGGAGGGAGACATGGAGAAACAATCCTGACCTAACAGAAAACTCAAGGAAAAGAGAGAATTCCTCATTATTGAACCCCGAATGAGAATGGTAACTCAACAAAACAGACGCACAAAGACAAGATACTAAAACAACAGGAAAAGATGGAAAAGGACATTACTCAGACCTAAGGGTACAGATGGAAGCCAAAACAGTGCCAGAGAGCAACAATGACCTTCCAAACCAGGAACAGAAGACGTTCTTAAAAGTAAAATTATTGACATAGCGGAAAAGCTTGAGAAAACTGGTGAATGCAGACGAAATAAAGAGATTAAAGTAAGTAGAGATAAGATGACACAGAGAGGCCAGGTGCAGTGGCTTATGCCTGTAATCCCAGCACTTTGGAGGCTGAGGTGGGCAGATTGCTTGAGGTCAGGAGGTTTGAGACCAGCCTGGCTAACATGACGAAATCCCATCTCTATTAAAAATACAGAACTTAGCCGGGTGTGGTGGCATGCCTGCAGTCCCAGCCACTTGGTAGGCTGAGGCAGGAGAATCGCTTGAACCCGGAAGGCAGAGTTTGCAGTGAGCCGAGATCATGCCACTGCACTCCAGCCTGAGCAACAGAGTGAGACTCCATCTCAAAAAAAAAAAAAAAAAAAAGATGACATATAGGGAACTGGTAAGGATGGTACAATGTAAGAAATGTGCATCCCTGAAGTAAAGAACCCAACAAACTGAACAGAAGATGTCTAAAGAGATGATACAACACTGTTTCCCTTAAATGGATGACTTTTCAAAAGATCAAAATATACACGTACAGTGTTCCAGAAAATCTTAATGGAGGGCCATGAACACTGAAACACTGCCTGGACATCAAGGATAAAAATGAATTCTTTGGAGGTCAAGACAGAAAAAGCAAATCAACCACAAAGAGAAAAAGCTAACTGACCAAAGACCTCTACAGTCATGTTCAATCCCGGGCAGCTACAGAGCAATTTGCAGGGTTCTAGAGTGACAAAGTGTAATCAGGAGATTATAACCCAAAAAGACGCTATTGGAATATAATGGTAACAGGAGATGTTCTCAAACATGAAAAACCCTGGGAATATAGCACCCTTGAAAAAATGACTCTCATCAAATTCATCCAGTTCCCATAAAGACCCATGAAAGAAAGAAGTATGGTGAAAGCACAAGTGGCAGGGATTTGGTCCATTTAAATACAGAGCTAAAATTCAACAGCCATGGAATGATGGTTTTAGAAGAGTCTTAGTGTTATACAATACTCAGCACTGGGGAGTGGGGCTTGGAGGAAGGAGCAGCACTGTATTTGTGCTGGCTGATAGCGGCACAAATACAAACACAGAAAGACTTGCAGTTAAGCCGGACAGATGAGACATACACCTTCACTCTGGGTTTAGGAAGCCCACCCAAGGGATGGTAACAGAACAAAAGAGCTATCAACCCACAAGGACAAAGAACACAGGAAAGATGAACCAGGAGATGGGAGATATCGACAAAATTCTGGAAGATGGACAGTTGATAGATCAGCAGTAATTGACTCAGCAGACCAGAGAGCCAAAACTTAATTGATTTCAAGGGGTGGGGAGGAGAGTGTGCAATGAGAAGCAAACCTGTCTCCCACCTCCCATATCACTCCAGAAAAGCTGAGGAGCTAGAAGAATCAAAGACATCTGAAGGCTGGAGAGTGGGGTGGGGATGAAGACCGAAGGATTGGTGGAAAGTTGGCAAAAGAAGCAGCAGGATGACCAAATAGCGTGACCAACTGTCTCAGTTTGCCTGGGACTTTGAGGGGATGGGACAGAGGGGTGCCTGGGACTTTGGGTACAAAAACTAGGACAGCCCCAGGCAAACCAGGATTAGTTGATCATCTTACCACCAGGTTTCCTCCCTGACCCTAACTTGGGGCACTTATGAAATTGCCCCTTCCACACCAGTAGAAGACTAGAATAAAGCTTATTTTGTGATAAAAAATGAACTAGATTGTATATTCAACAAGCCCAGGCCCAGTGAAGATCCTACTGAAAATAGAGGCATTAAGAGGAAGCCAGGAGTGGGAACATGGGGGAAGCCTCAGGTCCCTTTCCTCACTTGGTTCAGAATCTTGGCAGCCAGGTTTATATCTCACAATCTCTTCCACACACACTCCCACTTCTACAGATTTGGAGAGTGTCTTTTGAGGAACTAGTCCAAGAAAAACAATCTACAGATACAGACATTTGGGGGACCCTCCCCACAAGAAAATGACCAGATTGCCACCAAACCATCCCATAATGAGAAACATCAGTCCACAAGCCCAGCCCTCGGACCCAGCGTTTCTGCTCAGCTTTTTAGTGCCTCACTCTTAAATATCTTTAGGGCAGCCAAGGATCACCAGATGTGATCACCAGATTAGAGAAGATCCTTTCACAGAAAGGTAGAAGACTGAAGAAAAAAACATGGAAGGAAACAGCAACAGAAATAATAGAAGGTACCGCACTTGTTAAACAAAAATGAATGCTAGTGAAACAACAACAAAAGGAAAAACCAGGGTAAGAAAGGGACCACCAAGTTAAAAGTATGACTAAAAAATTTTAAACTCAATAGATGGCTAAGAAGGCAAACTTGAAGAAATCTCAAAAACAGAACCAGGCAAGGCAAAGAGATACATTCACAGCACAAATTCAGCCGCCAAAATTCAGCCACAAAATTTTCTTCTTTGTCATTTTGTGTGTTTTCCAAATTTTCCACCATGGACCCGTATTAATTGTATAGTCAGAAGAAAAAAGTATATAAAGATGTCATTGTCAAAAGCCCATGACTACACAATGGGCAGCATGCTGGGGGCTCGGGAGCGAGGGCTGGGGTGGGCTGGGGAGGGAGGCTGCCAGCAGGGCCCCTGTTTCCCATGGGGATGCAAATTCATGGGCAGCAGGGGCTTTGGGGGCCCACTTGGCAGGGGGAGGGAGTTTCCAGAGTCCTCCCAGGACAGACTTTCAGAAGCTCAGGGCCTGAGTGGTACTGAGCCTATGGGAGGCTGGAAATGGGGGCAGCCAGTTGGGCAGGGGCTGAAAAGTGAGGAAGATCCTGGATTTAGATGAGATAGGTCATTTTGCTCCAGGTCCACAGAGGACCAAACAGAAGGAGTGCCACACGAATGTCTGGGAGCTACCAAGCAGGACGACTTGCTGGGGGTCTTTCACACAGCTGAGGAGTGTGGTCACAGCTCCCACCTCTCAAGAAGACTTCAGTTCAGGCTGTCATCCAGCAAGGCTCAAGCAAACGCCTTCTCTGTGCCAGGCTCTTGCTAGCACTGGATGTATAGCAATGAATAGCAATGAATCAGGCCTCACCAGGCCCCAAATCAGAGGGCTGGGCCAGACCCGCTCTAAGCCCCCTAAACTCTACACCTCAGGGGTGGTGAGGGACTCAGGAAGGGAGAGGAGAGGCCCAGCTCTTCTGACAGCTCTCTTAAGATGAGAAAGATTTTGAAAAGAGAACAAAGGCAGAGAACAGTGGTGATTATGGTCATGATAAGTCCATGAGGAAGAAGATGACAATGGTGAGGAAAGGCCCTCATGCTTGCTGGGACTGTTGCAGACCTGTCATCCTCTCCTCAGCTCTCCCAACAGCTCCACAGGGCACACATGCCCACCTCTGTGGTCACAGTGAGGACACTGAGGCTCAGAAGTAGAGGCATCTCCCACCGGAGGCCAAGTTGCAAGAGGCAAAGCCCAGCTCAAGCCCCAGCCCAGCCCCACTCCACGTTCTGGGCTCCAAGCTTCCCCCAGCTACACTGAGATAGAGCACAGGACAATTTACCCATGAGGCGGTGGATGCAGGGTGGGCAGGAAAGGCCTGAAATGGTCTGAATGTGTATGCCCATCCCCCAACACCAAACTTCAGTGTTGAATGCTAACTCCCAAGGTGATGGTATGACTCCCACCTTTGGAGAGTGATTAGGTCATGAGGGTGGGGCCCTTATCCATGGATTAGTGCCTTTATGAAAGAGGCCCCAGAAAGGTCTCCAGTCCTCGTTTCACCATGTGAGGACACAGCAGGAAGCTGCCTTCTATGAATCAGCAAGTGGGCCCTCACCCAAAGCAGAATTTGCTGACTCCTTGATCTTGGGCCTCCCAGCCTCCAGAATCATGAGAAATAAAAAATCTGAGTTTATTGTAAGCTCTCCAGTCTGTGGTGTTCTGTTATTGCAGCCTGCACAGACTAAGACAGGGTCAGTCTAGGAATACACACTCGCTCATTCCAACTCTCCACTGCCTGTTGGCCGAGTGTCCTACCCAGACCTCACCATTCCCAAGCTCAGAGCACCACAGCCTCGGCAGGTCAGCCTGGAGCCCACCCCGCAGTTCCCAGCATCTCCAGGATCACCAATGCAAGAATTGAAGACATAGCACTGCCCCAATTTGGTGTTATCAACTCGATTTCTACCAGGCCCCACTAAGGAATGTAAAACTTTCTACCTGCCTTGGGCAATCTGCCAGGTGGAAGGGAAGTCACAGGGGCAAGTGCACATCTTTCTAGCAGAATCCAAATGTGCCCTTGATAAGTCCTGTATTAGTCCATTTTCATACTGCTATGAAAAAATACCCAAGGCTGGGTAATTTATAAAGAAAAAGAAGTTTAATGGACTCACAGTTCCACATGGCTGGGGAGGACTCACAATCATGGTGGAAGGTGACAGAAGAGCAAAGGCACGTCTTACATGGCTGCAGGCAAGAGTGTGTGCAGGGGAACTGCCCTTTATAAAACCATCAGATCTCATGAGACTCATTCACTATTATGAGAACAGCACAGGAAAACTCGCCCCATGATTCAATTACCTCCCACCAGGTCCCTCCCATGACATGTGAGGATTATGGGAGTTACAATTCAAGATGAGATTTGGGTGGGGACACAGCCAAACCATATCAGGTCCCCATTCTTTTTTGACATAAACTGGAATGAGAGTGACCAGTGGGTACCATCACAATTAATAGACAATCACTGCAGACCAACTGTGCCTCATCTTTCAGATTTGCAGAAGTACACAAGTGATGCAGTCATCAAGTCCCTGGCTGATGCTCACACCTTGTCCAAGCCCGGGTGGACCAGACCCAGTACCAGCCCCATCTCCTGCCCACACACTCTTGGGACTTGACCCCCGCTATATCGCGAGCAGCTACACTCTTTCACCTCCAGGTTTTACTCCTGCAGTTTCTCTGCCCAGAACCTCTTTCTCACCTCCTTCGATGTGGCTGCCTTCTACCCAGACTTTGAAACCAGTTCAGATGTTGCTAAGGCTCAGAGAGGTGAACTAACCTTGACTACCATGCCCAAGGCCACTGAGTCTGATTCACATAGTTGCCTCCTCTTCTGAGAAGCTTTCCTGGATGCCCACAGCAGGTTGGGGTCCCTGATCTCAGCCCCGAGCATCCACTAATCACACTATAGTGTCTGTGTGTCTCCTGGACCAGACCAGCTCTGCATAGGCAGTGAAAATTCCTGTTTCCTGCTGGATTCCCAGAGCTATCTGTCCTCCTCATTGGTCTCACTGCTACGGAAATGCTTGGACCTTAAGATCTTCCTCTACCTTACACTACTGGCTCCAGCCAGGGAACCAGAACCATTCCCAAGGAGACTGCATCCACATGGGAATCAGATTGCAGGGCAGAGTTGGGAGATGGCTGACCCCACCCTGACCAGGAGCCCTACACATCTCTGCCCACCACAGTGCCCTCTCCCATGGCGACATTATTCTAGAATAAACACCCAAGAAGAAAGAGTCTACTAAGTCATTAGAGCAGAGGGGCTGGCCAAAACACTTCCTCACCGACAAGGCAGCTGAGTTCACTGGGTCCAGGGCCTGCAGAGGAAGAGAAGGATCTAAGAGGGCAGAAAGAGGGGGTGGGCCTCCTAGAGGAGCTGGGCTTCACCCATAGGTGTCAACTTGCCATCAGAGTGGCCACAAATAAAAGAGCTGGCTTCTTGAAGCCTCAGTTTCTCTCATAAGAAAGGCATCCTGTGTTCAGGTGGCCATGCATACAGTAAGAGCATGGGAAATGGCACTCCTCTCCCCCAACCCTCTCCCTCCCATTCTCTCTCCTTCCTGAAGGCACCTTATCTATCAGTCTCCTTCACCAACAGCTCCACGCAGAATCAGCTGGGGCGGCTGGTCAAGGGCTGAAGAGGTCACTTCCCAGGCAGCGCACTCTCATGCTGGCTTTGGCTGTGGTCAGAGACCTGCCTTCCTTTCCACACAGCCTGCTCAAGATTTCTCCTGGTGGGTGGCTGGGTTCCAGGAGTGCATGTCCCAAGAAAGCCAGGCAGAAGTCATGTCACCTCTCATGATCTCGCCTCAGGAGTGTCTTTTTCACCACAGTCACAAGCTCAACCACAATGAGGGGAGGGGACACGGAGCCCCCTCCATGGGAGGAGTGCCAGCATCACATTGTAAGAAGAGAATACAAATGTGGTCAGTTTTGGAAAATACAAGCTGCCCCACCCACTCCAGGAGTTTGGATTTTATCATATATGTGACAGTAGGATGGCAACAAGACTGGGTTTACATTTGAGAAGTGGCTGGGTGGAGGGTAGGTTAGAAGGGAGCTGAGTGGAATCCTTCTAGTTAGGAGGCACTAGCCCTAGTCCAGCTGAGGAGTGGTGTGGATTTGTCCCTGGGGCAGCAGTGGAGATGGGGTGGGCACCAGGACCTGCACACTTTGTGGCTCACTAGTAAGTAGAATGCCCAGACTCAGACATGTCAGGAAGGCCATGCAGGACATGCTTGGGTGTCTAGACTTTTTTCTGGGGCAGTGGGGACCTACTGAGGGATTCTAAGCAAGAAAGTAATATGATCAAACTGTGTCTTAAGGAAAACTCTCGAAGCATGCTGAATCTAGGACAAGACTCGCAATCTGACCTGTGTAGTAATGGTCCAGAGAAACAGGTGTTGCTATTCCTCAGAAAGCCCAGTGAGTTCACCAGAAACCAATATACCCCAACCTCCTGCCTCTTGTTTCAAGCCCTAAGCCATGGGCTGTTTCTCTCTGAATTCACAGAGCTTTTGGAGTCGGCCTCTCTGGGACATATATATCGTTTCCACCTATCCAGCACCCATTCCCTCTGTGTATCAGTCAGTTTCTACTAGATGCTGCAGTAACAAATGATCCCCAGATCTCAGTGACTTCCAGTGGCAAACATTTGTCTCTTGCACTCAGTTCACACAGACTTCAGGTTAACTGCAGCTCTGTTCCATGTGGCTTCTTCGCAGTTGGGTCCAGGCTGAAGGAGCAGTATCTATTTGGGACAGCCCCTTCTAGAGGGAGAAGGAAAAGAGGAAGAGAGCTGGTGGAAATCTGTAATATTAAAGCTTCCGCTCACACATGGTGCATATCACATCTGCTCACATGCCGTGAACCAGAGCAAGGCACATGCCAAGTTCAAGGTTACTGGAGAGGGGAGGTAGACTCCTCCCAAGGCATGAGGTATGGGAGGAGATGTATGGTCTTCTTACAGAAAAGGAGACTGAAGAGTTAAGAGCAAGAATACAATCTACACCCACGTCACCTGGTGACCCCTTTGCCATAGGTATTGGTTCAAAGATGGGCATGTGACCCAAGCCAGGCCAGTTGAGTGAATGAGATTCATTGCTAAGCCTTTCATCTGGGCTAAAGGGAAAGAGAAGGATTCATTTCCATTGTTGCTTCTGAGGAGGTGGCTGTGAACCTGCTGCTTCCAGCAGCTGTCTTGGCACTACAGGGGACAGGGCCCTTCCAGAGACAGCAAGCACAAGACCAAATGCCAACAATGTCACTTGGGGTCCTGCAGCCAGATGTGGTGGAAGCCAGCTACCCCTGGCCTATTTAATTATAAGAATCTGCTCAAGCCATTTGCATTGGGTTTCTGACACTTGCCACCCAGAGTCTGATTCAATACCACAATTGAATCAGACCCACTCTTTGGCTATTACAGCCTGACTTCCCTGAGGGTGTGCTCTGCCTTCTCAACTAGACAGTTGCACCTTCAGGGTAGAAACCTGTAGCACCCATTTTTAATGACCCTGAGTATCTTTTTTTTTTTTTTTTTGTTTTTTTTTTTTGGAGACAGAGTCTGGTTTGTTGCCCAGGCTTGGAGTACAGTGGCGCGGATCTCAGCTCCTGCAAAGCCTCTGCCTCCTCGGGTTCCACGCCAATTCTCCTTGCCTCAGCACCTCCATGAGTAGCTGGGACTACAGGTGCCCGCCACCCTCGCGCTGGCTTAGTTTTTTGTATTTTTTAGTAAGAGACGAGGTTTCAACTGTGTTAGCCAGGATGGGTCTCAATCTCCTGACCTCGTGATCCGCCCGGTCTCCGCCTCCCAAAGCGTGCTGTGATTACAGGCTTGAAGCCACCGGCGCCCCGGCCGACCCTGAGTATCTTAACACACATTTTGGGAGAGAAGCATTTATTGAACATCTACTATGAGCCTGGCATTGTGCTACATGTTTTTACATGTGCTATAGCATCCCAATCTTTGAGAAATCCTGTAAGGCCAATGTTACTGTCAAGATTCAAGAAGATTAAACTCTCTGTTCAATGTCGCACCTGAATCAGTAACAGAACTGGGACTGGAGCCCACCTTGGCCGTGATGTGGACAGTATTATCCCCTAGGTCTTCCACACCGCCGCCTAGTGTGCTATGCAAGGTTCCCAGTGTCTTCGGAGGAAGGATGGACGCAACACAGCTCTGCTCTCAGGCTGACCTATTTGTGAGCAGGACTGATAAGAAGGCTGGCCAGGGTGAGATCTGGAATGTTTGCTCAAAGCAGAGTCCAGCTGGCTTTGGCTGAAAACTCCCATGCTCCACCCTATGCCCAGTCTAGTTGGACCTCAAAAACAGGCACCAAAGCCTGTATTCATTCAATTCAACCCCCTCTAAAGGCAACCTCATCTTTGTTCCAGCCTTCTGCACCTTTTCCCATAAGTCTTGCAGACTGAAGCCGCCTCCTGCCCAGATTCTAAGCATGGGCCAAGCCTTCAGATCGCTGTGCCCAAGCTGCCCCGACCCAAGTCCTCTGCCTTCCTCTAACTCCCTGTCCCCAGCATCCAACCCTCCTACCCAGAGATTATTAAATATAACCCCCATTTGCAGGAAATATGCAAAACTGTTTATCTTTGGAAACTAAAATATATGAAACTGAGTCATCAGGCAAATTATATGCATCAGTAAGTGATAAATGTTCAGGGCCAGCAATCCTGAAATAGCACATGAAAGCCTTTTTGCTACTCCTCTTTCTGCCTACAGAGCACTTTTGAGCAAAGTTCATTACCGGCAGTACAAAGTCAAGCCCCACAGAGCCTCTCACATTGGTCCTGCCCACTCGAATGAGTGCCAGAGGGACTCCTGGGGGCAGGCAAACCCCACGGGCCCCTATCCCAGCCCACCCTCTCTCAACCTCAGGGCAAGGCTATTGGGACATCTCTTTGCTCCAGATGCAACCCCTGGACCCCTAAGGCTCAGCAGCCTGGGATTAGAAGTCCAAAAAGTGTTCCCTTCCCTGACATACTCAGTACACCGGCCAGAGAGGCCAGATGCCAACAGCAACTCCCCATCCAATATGGCCTCTCTGTCAAGTTGGCCCAGAGAAATGGTAAGGGAGAGCACAGTAGCCGAAGGATCTCTTGCCCAGAGAGGGACAGCAGCTCCTGGTGGCGCCCCTCTCGAATGCAGTCCTCACTCAGTCTTCTGCATCCTTTCTCTCTCCCCTCCCTAGACACGCACACCCACCTCCTTCTTCCCCTCCCCACATAGCTCCTGACCATGTGGTCTTTCCTACAAATAAAACATGGAGGTCCCCTGGCCTGGCCTGGACTGCACGTCAGGAGGCCCGAACTCTAGTCCTGACCCTTCCCCAACATACAGCATGATCTTAGACCTTCCCTTAGGTCTTAGATGTAGAGGTCTTAGATATAGAGCTCTTTCTACATCTGCCATATGAGAGGCCCCTACCCAAAGGCCCATGGTGGATGTTTGGCCCACGGTGGATGTTCACGGTGGATGTTCTATCCAGAACTGCTCTGGATAGTTCAGCCACAAACACAGACACTTGTTCATTCATTCAACAAATACCGGGGGAGCACCTCCTGAGTCCCAGGCACTATGCCAGGTCTTGGGGTGCTGAACCTTTGAAGCAAGCTCTCACCCATGATCTGTTCACTGCCCAGGGCCCAGGGTGCCACCTAAAGAAGGTGCCTACTCAACTACAAATGCATTGGCTGTGCTTCACCCCAGGACGGGGCAAGAGCTCCATGCCATGCATGAACTTTATGCATTTGCCTCCCGGATGGAGAGGCCATAGTTTCCATTTAGCACCATGATGCAACATCTGACAGAACTGAGTCCCAGCTCAGAAGCCTCCACTTACTTTTCTTGACCACAGTTTCCTCATCTAAGAATGTGAACAATATAAGGACAGCCTTCTAGGAACTCTGCAGGAATTAAGTGAGAACATGCATAGGGTTTGGCCCAGAGCATACAGTTAATAAATGTTGTGGTTGTTATTATGAAAGAGAGTCATTTCTATCTCCCTGCATCAGTGCTGGGCCGTGCTGCACACGCTGGTGCTGCACAAAGCTTGGTGTGGTTTTCTCCAGCTTCCAGATGGCTTCACTTTTACTCTCAGTTGTCAGGTAACAGGAAAACGTGGGGCTGTCCCCGGCGGCCCTCCAATCCCCACTCCTGTGTTGAAGTTCTGGCCCTATCACCACGTTGTTCTCTGTCCTTAGCCTTAGTTGCCCTCATCTGAGACAGGGAGCCAATGCCACACTTCCCTCCCTTAAGGGCTGCCATGGGATCAAAGGTGACAGCATCCACGGAACCTGTTTGTTACCCACACAGTGTTCCATGCAGACAGCATGAATCTCCTACAAAATCAGAAAGTTACCCTTCATATGTGGGGTCAACTGGAGTGCTTTGGGCTGCAAGTAACAGACACACCAACTCAAAGAGGTTTAAACATCTCATCAAAAAGTGGGCTAAGGATGTGAATAGACAATTCTCAAAAGAAGATGTACAAATGGCCAAGAAACATGAAAAAATGCTTAACATCACTAATGATCAGGGAAATGCAAATCAAAACCACAATGTGATGCCACCTTACTCCTGAATGGCCATATTCATAAAATCGAAAAAACAGTAGATGTTGGCATGGATGTGGTGAGCAGGAAAAACTTCTACACTGCTAGTGGGAATGTAAACTGTGCAACCGCTATGGAAAACAGTGTGGAGATTCCTTAAAGAACTAAAAGTAGAACTACCATTTGATCCAGAAATCCCAGTACTGAGTATCTACCCAGAGGAAAAGAAGTCATTATGTGAAAAAGATGCTTGCACACACATGTTTATAGCAGCACAATCCACAATTGCAAAATCATGGAACCAACCCAAATGCCCATCAATTGACGAGCAGATAAAGAAACTGTGAGATATATATATGATGTATATATATATGATGGAATACTACTCAGCCATAAAAAGGAATGAAGTAACGGCATTCGTGGTGACCTGGGTGAGATTGGAGACTATTATTCTAAGTGAAGTCACTCAGGAATGGAAAACCAAACATCATATATTCTCACTGATATGTGGGAGCTAAGCTATAAGGACGCAAAGGCATAAGAATGATACAATGGACTTTCGGGACTTGGGAGGAAGGATATGGAAGGGGGTGAGAGACACAAGACTGCAAATAGGGTGCAGTGTACACTGTTCAGGTGATGGGTGCACCAAAATCTCACAAATCATCACTAAAGAACTTACTCATGTAACCAAACACCACCTATATCCCAATAACCTATGGAAAAAAAAAAAAGAGGTTTAAACACTGAGGGTTTTCATGACCTCACACACAAAAGACCCTCAGGTGGCCAACTTCAGACCAGCTTCAGTGTCAGGGGAGTGAGAACCATCGACCAAACACAACTTACCTGAAGCCTGGTCAGGAAGAGGGTGGAGCCTGAGCAAATCAGACTCCGCCAGCAGGGAAGTGGGGGAGTGGATTTGGAGTGAGCAACAAGAGTGTCTGCCACACCTGCTTACGAAACAGCTTTGCAGGTGAGTTTTCTCATCTACTTGCAAAGCATTCTTACTTAGCATTTCCTAATGATGCTGAGAAAACAGGAAGAGCATTGGCAAAACCTTGCTCAGGAAAAATGCACAGTCTTGCCCTTGGTGCTTCACACCCAAGAGCCACGGGTTCCCAACCCCTCAGGCAGAAGCAGCCTTTGGTGGCTTCCTTGCTTGTGACTCCAGGCCTCCAGGCAAAGGCATGGCCTGGCAAAATTCCTTTCCTGGAAAATGCCTAAGATGATCTGCCTGAATCCTCCCACCCGGCCTAGGGATTACAACCAACTGGGAAAGGAGTGGAGGAGGGAGGTCACTGGCCCCCGGAGGGTGAGTCACCTGTCCTGCCAACCCACCCACTCGCTCCTGATCTCCTTCTGCTCTGATCCATCTCTCAACAAAGAGTTGGAGTTGGATCTCTCAAGATCCATCTCTTGGCCTCATGTTTCTGACTGTAGACCACACTCTGGCACCTCTAAGACCAGCACTTGCACAGGCCCAGCTGGAAGTACAGCCTCAGCTCCTGGGTCAGTTTCAGCATGGCTTGACTCTCAGGCCCTGCTGCTTAGGGAGGGCCACACAGCCCAGACTCAGCCTCAGCCTTAACCTCAGGAAAGCCAACCCCCATCCCTACTTGGCCACCATTAGACAGTGCGGGGGGGGGGGCGGGGCGGTCCTGATGCCACTGCCATGAGCCCCAGCAACTGTCAGCTAAGACCCCAGTCCCATAATTGGCACCCAGCAAACAATCTGGGAGGTGCTAGGGCTGGGCCCCCAGCACGCGTTAGCCATCATCGTTACAGAAGCAGCAGCCTCCCGAGGGCAAATGTGGACCGTAGTGGCCGTGTGCTTCCTAAAGCATTGGTCCCCAGCTCAAGCATGGTCCCAGGGTAAGTGGGGGACTACGAGTGAGGCACAGAGTCAGGAGCGCAGAGCCAGGCTAGGCCCTTGGCTGTCCTGGCTTCGGACCCCAGTGAGATAGGCACACCCATCTGTAGTTGCACGTCACGATGCTGCAGTATCCACATCGTAGCTGGCTGGCTCTCTGCGATTTCCCCTCTTCCAGAAGTAGCCCCCTGTGCAGGCCAGGTCCTGAGTATCTCCCACCCATGCACTGGAAAGACACTCAAGTGGATGGGCCAAAGAATCTGCCCACCAGAATTTGGGAATTGACAGCTGGTGATACCAAGACACAGGGCAGTGGGCACTGAAGTCAAGTCCCATAAGGGCAGGGCCCCCAGAAGATGGCCACCGCCTTCTGCTGCCTCAGTCCCCACAGCTGCCTATTCTTCCTGGGCCAGTACCTCCCCTAGTCCACAAAATACCCTCACTTCCTGCTAGGAGACTCTTTTTTTTTTTTGGTCAGATAAGACAGAGTCAGTTTCTGTTGCTTGAGTCCAAATGAACACAGGGCCCTCAGTCACGCCCTCATTTTACAGGTGTGACCTGGGGCCCGGCAAGTGTGACTTGCAGAGGTTGTGCTGACCATGCATGCAGGTCTGAGAGAACCCCAGTTTCTAGACACCCCCTCACTCCTCTTTCTGACAATCCGCTTAGTAAATGTGTGGACTCGGCCCCTTCCTGGGGCCCTCTTGGCTCTGGCTTCAGAGGAGTCCACATGCCCTGTGTTGGTGCTGCTGGGGAAGGCAAAGGCCCCGATCTGCCCAGACCAAGTGGTAAGCTTGGACCAAGTGGACCCAGACCTGTGGGGAGGGAAACCCACCCTCACCACCATCCCTCTCCAGGAGCGCATCCAAGGGCCTGGCATCAGGGCTTTCCGAGCTACCAGGAAAGGGCGCTCCACAGGTGAACACAGCTCCAGCTCCAACAATTTCCTAGGGAAGAAAAAGTGGCCACGCCCCTAGATAAAGGATGTGTGGAGCAGCAGGGGAAAATGGCTTCTGGTGTGTGCACCGCTCCCTTAGCTGCAGGGAGTGTCCCTGATCTCAGTAGTACATAAACTCTTGGCAAAGTTGGGTTTTCCATGGTTTGCTGAACTCCTGAACACAGATGTCCCATTTGTGTTTCATTAGTACATCAGCCGCTCTGCGGCTTTCGACCTCTGCACCAGGCAATAATTACCTGGCTCGGGCCCATCCCCTCACCAGCTGGCCGGGGACTTGCTCTGCCCGACCAGGGCTGTGTCTGCTGTCAGCCCTTTCCAGGCAACTGGACAGCTCTGTCATAACCAGAATGCCCCAGCTGGGCCTGTGTTAGCATGAGGGGGCTGGCGGGGGTGGGGTCCTGTTGACTCTAGCAGATACCTCTAGAGGGAGAAGAGGCCTCCAGAGCCCATCTACCCTGGGGAGGCTGGAGACAGGGAAGGGGAGGAGGTAGAGAAGGAGGGGAGGAGGGGGAAGAAACCTAGAGGGGCAGGAGAAGGGGAGAGGAGGGGAGGAAGGGAGGAGGAGGAAGAAGGAGGAGGAAGGGGGAGGGAGGAGGAGGAGGGAGAAGGGGGAAGAGGAGGGGAAGGAACCTAGCGGGCAGGAGAAAGGGAGAGGAGGGGTAGAGGGGAGGAGGGAGGAGGGGGAGGAGGAGGAACAGGGAGGGGGGAAAAGGGAGGAGGAGGAAGAAGGAGAAGGGGGAAAAGGAAGGGGAAGGAACCTAGAGGGGCAGGAGAAAGGGAGAGGAGGGGGAGAGGAGAGGAGGAGGAAGAGGAGAGGAGGAGAAAGAGGGAGAAGGGGGAAGGAACCTAGGGGGCAGGAGATAGGGGGAGGGGAGGGGGGAGGAGAGAGGAGAAGGGAGGAGGAAGAGGGAGCAGGAGGAAGAGGGAGGAGGTGGAAGAGGTAGAAGAGGGGAAAGTAGGGGGAAGGAACCTAGAGGGTCAGGAGAAAGGGAGAGGAGGGGAGAGGAGAGGAGGGGAAGAGGGAGAGGAGGGGAAGAGGAGAGGAGGGGAAGAGGAGAGGAGGGGAAGAGGAGAGGAGGGGAAGAGGAGAGGAGGGGGAAGAGGAGAGGAGGAGGAAGAGGGAGGAGGAGGAAGAGGGAGGAGGAGGAAGAGAGAGAAGGGAGAAGAGGAGGGGAAAGGAACCTAGAGGGTCAGGAGAAAGGGAGAGGAGGGGGAGGAGAGGAGGGGAAGATGGAGGAGGGGGAAGAGAGGAGGAAGGAGAAGAGGGGAGGAGGACCAAAAAGAGGAGGCAGAGATGGGTTGGGGCCCAGGCCTGGAGCTGGGAGCTGCACCTCTGAGCTGAACATGCTCGGGTGGGCCTGGCAGGCTCCATGGACCCCTGCTCCATTGCCTTCTGGCTCCAGCAGAGGGGCGAGGGTATCATCTCAGTCCCACAGCAGAGGACATGTAGGGGAGGCTTCTGACAGGATGTCGGCTGGGTCTCAAGAGTAGCCTTGGCAAAGTGCAGGGCTTTCCCCACTCTCGTCCTGGACTGACGCACTTGGGCATGGGCGAGGGGGTCAGGGCATTGCCTTCCCTATGGGTCTCCCCTCCCCAGGCTCTGCTCTTGGGGCTTCCAGAAAGCCATCAAGGAGGCCTTCATGGAGTAAGGCCTTACGTCCAGGCTCCGAGGCACACATTCTTTTTTTTTAAGACACAGCCTTGCTCTTTTGCCCAGGTTGGAGCGCAGTGGTGCCATCTTAGCTCAGTGCAACCTCTGCCTCTCAGGTTCCAGCCATTCTCCTGCCTCAGGTTCCCAACTAGCTGGGATTACAGGCACCCGCCATCATGCCAGACTAATTTTTGTAATTAGTCTAATTTAGTAGAGACGGAGTTTCACTATGTTGGCCAGGCTGCTCTCAAACTCCTGACATCAAGTGAGCTGCCCACCTCAGCCTCCCAAAGTACTGGGATTACAGGCGTGAGCCACGGTGCCCGGCCTACTGCATGTGAAATTCTAACGTGGGCGGATCAAAGGGGATTTGCCGAGAAGTGAGTGAAACTTAAGCTCCAGGCCCCCTCACTTGTCCAGGTACCTTCCAAGACCCTGAGCTGAATTTAGAATTATAGTTCTGTAAGAAGGTGCCCCAAATTGTATAGGTTCCAGGACCCCTAAAACCAGGATCTGACTCTGGTATAAATTTTCAACTCCACCTTTTCATCTTCATTGAAATGTGGGATATCTACATTCAAATCAGGAGTCACCAAGGTGGGATTCAGAGAGGCCAAGTCTTAAATCAGAAATATATTGACTTTTGGAAGGAGGACCCTCACGGAGAAGGTAGCGAGGGAGTGAGGGTGGCAAGAGGAACAGAAAGGGTGGCCGACATTCTTTAGGTGCATCATGCACATACATGCTAAGCATTCTGAATCGTGATCTTGTTTAATCTTCCCAGCAATCTGAGGAAAAGTTATTCTCCCATTCTGCAAATGAGAATGGACCTCAAAGAAGTAACTGGTCCGCAGAAGTGGAGTTGGAATTAAAGCTCAGGTCGGTGGGCCCTGGAGACCACACTCTTCCCACGACACATCATGTGCTCAGATGTGTGCGGGAGCTGGCAGACCGGCACAGTGATCGGAAGCATTTTGGTGAAATTACAGTCCTCAGTATCTATGGTTCCCATATGCACAGATTCAACCAACTGCAAGTCAAAAATGTTTGAAAAAAATAAAAATACAACAATAATGGCCGGGCGTGGTGGCTCACATCTGTAATTTCAGCACTTTGGGAAGCTGAGGCAGGAGGATCACTTGAACCCAGGAGTTCAAGACCAGCCTGGGCAACATGGTGAAACCCTGTCTCTATAAAAATACAAAACTTAGTCAGGCATGGTCGCAAGCACCTGTAGTCCCAGCTACTCGGGAGGGTGAAGTAGAAGGATTGCTTGGGCCCAGGATGTCAAGGCTGCAGTGAGCCCAGATGGTGCCACTGAATTCCAGCTTGGGTGACA
The DNA here is from genome assembly GCF_001698545.2 of Rhinopithecus bieti. Taxonomy (NCBI): domain Eukaryota; kingdom Metazoa; phylum Chordata; class Mammalia; order Primates; family Cercopithecidae; genus Rhinopithecus; species Rhinopithecus bieti. The sequence goes on along the minus strand of NW_016818964.1, from coordinate 5,281,588 downwards.
GAGAGACTTTGTCTCCTTGTCTCCAAAAACAACAACAACAAACAAAAAGAAAACAATAAGAAATACACATTTTTAAAAACAGTACAGAATAAGAACTATTTACATAGCACTTACATTGTATTATAAGCAATCTACAGATGATTTAAAGTATATGGGAGATGTGTGTAGGTTACATTCAAATGCTATTATTTTATTTTTTTAAGAGACAGGGTGTTGCTTTGTCACTCAGGCTGGAGTGCAGTGTCACAGTCACAGCTCACTGCAGCCTCAAACTCCTGGGCCCAAGTGATCTTTTCACCTCAACCTCGTGGGTAGCTGGGACTACAGGTGCACACCACTGCACTCAGCTAATTTTATTTTTTTTTTTGTAGAGGTGGAGTCTATGTTGCCCAGGCTGGTCTCAAACTCCTGACCTCAAGTGAATCTCCCAAAATGCTGGTATTACAGGTATGAGCCACTGCACCTGACCCACGTTTTATATTGTCTGATCATCCACGGAGTTGGTGTCCAAGTGGTTCCTGGAACCAATCCCCCACAAATACCACGGCACCAGTGTACTGACGACACTGGTCAGTGACCCTAAAACATTACTCATGTGACTAGTACATGGATATTAACTGCTTGGTACACTTTGTTACTGATGTACAACGTATGAAATGTCTGTGGTGGTCTCTTTAGTCAGACTGATGTGTTAGTTTTAGTTTTTTTAGTGAATATGTATAAATCTATTGACATCGATAAATTAAGTTTCACTTGCGATCTTGCAGTTTCTTCATCCACAAATTCTCTCTCAAGGAGCTTTTAAGAACAAAACTATCACCACCAAGGCGACGAGAGAGAGTTGATATAGCCAAGGATAACAAATTTCATCTTTCTGCACCAACTCCCATAGGTCAGCAGCAACTTCTTGCAGTCCTGCGTGCGAAGGGACCTCTGGGCCCAGCAGCTGTGATCTGTCAGCAATGCCTGCTCCAAGCATGGGAGGGAAGAGAGGCAATTTTTCTGGCAGGTACTTGTCAGCTTCCGGAAAAGCAAAGATAGACAGAAGCCAGGCCCTCCGGCTACAAAAATGAGTATTCCTTTGGGGCCTGTGACTAGACTCAAATGTCCTCATCTAAGAAGGAGCTGGACTCCTCCCACGCCAGAGTCCCTGGGCGCCTTGTTAGCTAGGGTGGCTCTGGCCAGTGATGAGAGAAGGCCAGGGAGGATTAAGACCAAGATTTGAAGCTTGGACAGCCAGGAAGTTGGCATCACCGTCACCAGAAGTCAGCAGCCCACCTTATGAAACAGATCCCGTCTTTATTTGAAATGTTGATAGTTTGTTCATCATGGATTTCTTTTGTTAATTTTGAGTTTTAAAATATGGCATTAAAATACGATTTCTCTTGATGACTGCGATTTTTGGCGCCCCTTCAATTCTGTGCCCAGGCCAGTGCTTCATTCTCCTCACCCCTGCTCTGCTCTGCCCCTCTCCGCCTCTGCTCCCAGCCTCACAAGAGCATTAAAAATGTCTTCCTCCAGTTTTCCCAGGACACTTCAACCCTTCCCTGCCTCTGCTCCCAAACACAGCACCCCATCTCCCAAGACCTGCCACTTTGAAATTGCTCTTGGCAGAGGACGCCTCAATGCAGACAGTCAGGTGAAGGCCACGTGCAGGGACAGGAATGAGTCCAAGAGGGGGTTTTCCCCAGTTGGATGCTTCCTCGCATGGAGGGGCTGTCTTCAGCTACTCTGACCCCACAGGACAGCCCCCAGAGCCAGGAGGAGGCCACAAAGGCGGATCCAGGTAAGGTGTCCTAGGAATTGGGAGGATAAAAATGGTCGTCACTAGACAGGAAGTCAGATACACACGGACACAGAGTGCATTAGGAAGGGGAGTCCCTTCTCTGGCGTCCGGGCCCTCCTCTCGGTCGTGAATATTCTGCAGCTCTGGTTGGCATCCAGGGAGGTGGGGGTGCCCCCTGGGCAGGATGCTGTTGGGTCCGAGGCTGGCCTGGAGGATGAAGGGGGATGATGAAGCCATTCTTGCCTTTACCTCTGGAGCTGGGCGGACTCCCCATGGCTCCTACCCGCCCCTCTGCTCTTTCTCCTCCACCCTCCGTGTCCAGGGGAACCCAAGAGAGCACGCGGGAAGAGCTGGGTGTCTACGCTTCCGCGACTTGGGCTGCAAAGATCAAGAGAAGTCAGGCTCTGGGAGGACGCGCGGCCGTCCAGGAATGGCAGGGAGGCCCGCTGGAGCCTGACTTTGGTCCAAATGGACGAAAGCTTCGACGGAGCAAGGCCGAGTGTCCGCGGTGGCACCTCTCACCAGTGGACGCTGGCGAATAACTATGGGAACAACATTTAACAGCAGTGTTTTCTATGACAGGTACACAGCCACCTTGGAGTGGGTTGATAACCATGCCTATCTCACCGGGGGGCACTGAACCGACCGCATACCCAGGGCTCCGGGCTCCACGGCTAGCTTACTCGCTCACTCCGTGAAGCATCCCCGCAGGAGCCGGAGCCGGAGCAGCAGCAGGGCTGAGCCCGGGGGCGCGCGCATGCGCAGGCCGTGCTCCAGGGGCGGGGCACCGAGCTGAGGGGCGGGCGCCGGGCGGAGGGCAGGGGACTGCCACGCGCTCCGGGACGCCTCTGCGGTGACTGAGAACCGACTCGGCAATCCGCGGCCCGGGTAGGGGGAGTCTTGTGTCTGCCGCTGACCAGGTGCGTGACCTTGGGCAAGTCACTGAACCTGCAGGTGCCTCCGTTTTCTGGTCTGGAAAATGAGGGTCCTAGAGTCGCCCACCTCATAGGTCGTGGTAGCTCCGGGTGTAACTTAGGCCGGTGGCAGGCACGGATGCGGGCTCTCTGTGCGGCAGCGCTGAGCATTCCTGTGGGCGCCTAGAAAGGGCTATTCTTACTCTTTTTATATTTCCTACCTAGTCTCAGCAAGATGAGACCCAAAAGGATTTCTCCGCCACCCAGTGCTTATCTTGCTTTTCCTCTACTAAAATCACTACTAACTTTTTGTAATTTGACAGGATACTCTGCATGTACGCCTTCTCACTTGACTGTCACACGAGCCTTTTGAGATAGATAAATTTTAGGATTCTTCTCATTTTCCAGATAAGGAAACTGAGGCTCAGAGATTTAGTGGCCAGCCCGAGGTCCCACAGCTAGAAAGTAAGGAAGCCGGCCGGGCGCGGTGGCTCACATCTGTAATCCCCGCACTTTGGGCGGGTGAATCACAAGAGATAGGGAGTTCAAGATCAGCCTGACCAATATGGTGAAACCCCGTCCCTACTGAATATACAAAATTAGCGGGGCGTGCTGGTGGGCGCCTGTAATTCCAGCTACTCGGGAGGCTGAGGCAGAAGAATTGCTTGAACCCAGGGCGTAGAGGTTGCAGTGAGCTGGGATCGCCCCACTGCACTCCAGCCTGGGTGACAGAGTGAGACTTGGTCTCCAAAAAATAAAATAAAATAAAATAAGAAGCCAAGACTGAAACCCAAGTCTTCTGATTCCAAAGCTGGGGTGCTGCTGGCTCGTTCTGAAAGCAAGCATGATGGACATCTTTCTAGACATATCAGTGGTGTAAGTTCACACTGAAATTGCCCTGCATAATTAAGGATTTTCTATTATTGGGGGGAGTGTGATAATACAGTAATATTACAGTTATACTTTGAAAAAGAGCCCTCTCCCTTTAGAGAGACACGCTGCAGTCTTCCCAAATGAAAGGATATGATGTCTGGTGCCCATTTGTTTTTACATAATGGGGTGGGGGCGCACAGATTAAGCAAAACTGGGCATAAAAATTGTTGGAAGCCGGGCGCGGTGGCTCAAGCCCGTAATCCCAGCACTTTGGGAGGCCGAGACAGGCGGATCACGAGGTCAGGAGATCGCGACCATCCTGGCTAACACGGTGAAACCCCGTTTCTACTAAAAAAAAATACAAAAAACTAGCCGGGCGAGGTGGCGGGCGCCTGTAGTCCCAGCTACTCGGGAGACGGAGGCAGGAGAATGGCGTAAACCCGAAAGGCGGAGCTTGCAGTGAGCTGAGATCCGGCCACTGCATTCCAGCCCCTGCCACAGAGCGAGACTCCCTCTCAAAAAAAAAATTGTTGGAAATGGCTGATGGGCACATGGGCCCATCACATGAGTCTGTCTACTCTTAGCACATGTTTAAAGTTTCCATAATAACAATAAAAACAAATCACGTTTTCTTAAAACTTCTTAAGCTGAAGCACACCCATGTTGCTGGAAGAACTCAATCCCAAGATCTGTTTTCCAGCAACTGAGAACCGACCCCACAGTCCACAAGCCTAGGGGGAGTCTTGTCTCTGCTGCTGACCAGCTGTGTGACCTTGGGCAAGTCACTCCAACTGCAAGTGACTCTGTCTCCTCATCCCAAAACGAGGATCACAGGGGTGACCCCCTCATAGGGATGAGACCCCTTGGACTGGGTGCTGGGTCCTTGGAAGCCACTGAGCCAGGGGTCCCACACCCAGGGCCTGCAGGGCCAGGCAGGCAGCGTCATTGAGAGGAATGGCAGGTAGGGACAGTGGCAAGTGGAAATGTTCCCTCCAGCCTAATGCTGTGAAGGGGCCACATACTCTTCTCCAAGAAAGGTGGTTGATCTAGCTCTTGACCTGGCATTTCCTGGTTTCTAAAGGTTGGCAACCAGTTCAAATGTAACTCTGAACCAATTGCCTGTATGTGACCAATTTGCCTCCTGGAGCCTGGGCTAGCCCGTCTCCTCTTCACCCTTTGGAGAAGAGGAAACCAAAGCTCAGAGTAAGGAAAATCTCCCAGAGTCTCACAGGGAGTCAGATCCAGCCCTAGCACAAGACACGCATCTCCCCTTCCCTGGCCCACTCCTGGTTCCGTATTTCAATAGCTGGAGGACCTCTCCCAAAGAAGAGACCATGGAGAGACAGAACAAAGAGCAAGCGCCAGATAACAACGTCTAGGAGAATGTCAGTTCTGCTTCTGAACCCAAATGAGTGAATATGCCCCAACGAAGGCAAGTGGGGGCAAGGTTAAGCGGGGGAGGGGGAGGCCATCACTGTAGACCTTAAGATCAAACATTTGGGCCAAATGAGTTTTACTTATTACTTGGCTAGGTGGGTTTACTGAGCAAGTTATTTAACCAGGCATGACCTCTGTTTTCCCATCTGTAAAATGGGAGCATACAAACAGCTTACCCTTTTCTGTTTTATAATGGCATTTACATTTTATAATGTAAATATTACATTTACATTTTATAATGTCATTATTAAAGCTCGAAGCTTCTTACAAATTGTGGTGATGTGCTCAGAGCCTGCAGCCTTGGACAAGTGAGGGGCCACTCCAGTGTATCACTGTTATCACTATTAAGCACTATTATCAACACAAAACTGGAAGAAGAACCAGTGCCCAGAACTCATGGGTCTAAATGGCTGAGCTCTGGAATCTCTCTTTTCAGAAAGCAGCATCTTAGGTGAAGGAAAGGGCATCAAAGATTGGAAAGCAACAAAGACTCATAGTTCTCGTCACGAGACAGAGACAAGCCCGTGGGGAGAAGATGCGTATACGCAACATTCCTCTTGGAGCTTTTCTGAGTTAGATAATGACATTTCTAACCCTGTGCCAATAGTGTTTGAAACATCACCCAGAACCAGCAACATGGCAAGAATATGGAGCTACAGAAATAAAATATGCTGAGCATAGAGAGGGGAGGGCAGGGAAAACAGAGAGAACATCTCAGATCCAGAGGAGGAAAAGCCACCTGTGACCCTGAAGAACGCTGGACTCTGCAACCAGCTCAAACTGCTGAAGACAGATCCAGCTCTGCCTTGCCCAGACGGTAGTCTCCCCAACACCCCAGAAACAGAGCTGCAAGCTGGCCCGTGGGACCCAACGGCCCTCCTGCAACTGCCTTCTGAGCTGGGTTTTCACTTCTTCAAGAAAGGAATAATGAGCTCCAACTTATGGGATTCTTGTAAGGGTTAAGAAGATGACTGTGGACAACCAGGAATTTTTAGAGACTCAGTAATAGAGCCAGGGTCACGCGGTGTCCAGGCTAGGGCCAGATCCAGGCCTCTGGGTTCTTGTTCCCAGCCTTGTGTTTGTTCACTAGGCCATCCTGCTCTAAGTGGCCTGACACTCTGTGACTTTATTAATCTACCAGGACAGAGTCACAATCTGGTGATATGAGAGACCATTTTGGTCTCCACGGCATTTGAATTTTTATTTGGTTGCTGGCATTTTTTTTTTTTAAGTGGGAAATTACACATAAAAGCACAGATTTGCAGCTTCCCTTGAGAAATTATAACCTCTGCAAATGCTGGGCCTGGTTCCCACATGGAGACAGCTGGCTGGCCTGAGAAGTAGCTGCCTCCCCCGGGCAGGTCCCGGGCCCTCAGCATCTTCCTCCAGGCCTGCTTCATCCACTTCCTTTCCCCCTTGTGCCGCGTGCGCACTTGGATGTGGGACACACAGCCTTTTAGAGGGAGAGCCCTTGGTCTGCCTAGAAGAAGCCAGGGGGCCTCTCAACACCAGAGCCAATGAAAATTGCAAAGGTTCCCTCGAAATGCGTCCACGGTGATGAGCAGGCTGGAGATGTGACTTATGAAGAATGAACACAGGAAATGTGCCGACCTTGGCTGAACAGTGACATGGGCAGAGATACGCTCCAACCATGGCCTCAGGAAGGAGCCGAGTTGTTAAAGAGAAGCCCAGGCGGGCAACTCAGGGAAACAGAAACTGAGCCGGGGAAATTTTCAGCTGAATTATCAGGAAACTACCTCTGGATTGAACGCCTGTGCAAATGGAGGTATCGATGTAGAGTGGGAGGGGAAACTACCATTCCTGTTTCTTCCTGACTTCTCAAAAGAGGTCACCAGATCCATTCATTGGGCATTCAGGAAACAGCTCTGCACAGAAGCTGTGTGGACTGCAGAAGTGGCTCCAGGAGGGGTGACCAGCTGTTCAGCCTTCAGCACCCAAAGAAAGTGGCAAAGTCAGGGTCACTGGGGCCTGGCCTGCCTTGACATCAGAAATAGAAGGACAGCACTGGGGGTGGATCCAGCCTGGCATAAGGGGCACAATGGCTGGAATATGCGGACAGTGTTGGTTATAGGCATGACCAAGGGATTCTGGTTTTGGAAGAGTAGCCTACTGAATAGGTGTCTCTTTTCAGTTGCAGCAAAAACCCAAGTCAAACTGGTCCATGTGCAAAGGAAAACTGTTGGCTTCCATAAATGATCACTTCAGAGGTAAACTGCTTCAGGCATGGCTGGATCCAGTGGTTCAACTGACATCCTCAGGACCTGGGCTCTCTGTCTTCTAACTCTGCTTTCCTCTGTGTTGGCTTCAGTCTCAGGCAGACGCTCCCCTGCGGTGGTAAGATGGCGCCCACCAACTCATCTTCAGATCCCATGAATCCCAGGAGACATCCTGGGAGCAACTCTTATTGGACTAGTTTTGGATCACATGCCAATCCCACAGCAACCAATCAGGTTGGTGTAGGCATATGGTGCTGTGATTGGCCATGCAACACTTGGGCCACCCATGGCACTAGGGGCAAAGTGGGGGCTCTATCCAAATAAGCTGCCTGTAGACTGGGGGTTCTCCATGGGAAAATTAACATGCCATTTCCAGAAGTAGTGGGGATAGAACTGAGAGGGCAGATAACACGGCAAGGGAGCAGAGGACAGAGAGTGGTATCAGGACCCAGCCAAGCAGGGCTGTCACCAAAGCTCTGAGGACACTCAGTGGGATCTGGAAGACCACTAGTGAGGCTGGCCCAAGTCTCACATTGGACCCCAGCCCCAGGTGCCCCCACTAGCTGATAGGGCTGGGACCGTTAACATTCTGGTCCCTAATGTGGGCTGCCTTGGGGTCTGGGTGAGCCTGCATCTTAGAGGGGTCAATGCCCACTGCCAAGAAGAGCCTAGAGAAGGCGGGATGCTGGGATTTCAGGGTTCCAAGCCCAGAAGGGCAGGAGGGCACATCCCAGGCGCCCAAAGTGTAGTGTCAGAAGGGCATGGATTTCACTCTGCTTGCCAGGGAGTGCCTGCCTTAGGCATGGGCATGGGCATGTGTCCCTGTTCTAGCCCACGACAGGGGCGGGGAGTTGGAGGAAGGAAAGGCCTGGGCTACTGGACAATATTTTCCTTACTCATTAATAATTTAAATTTTAAAAATTCCCATTTGAAGAGAGTCCAGTTTCCACCTTTGGACTGCTTTGAGTCTGGGTGGCATGCAGGACTGGAGTGGGCATCCAGGCTGCAGCCATGCGGAGATGCTGAGGGTGGCCAGGGAGCCAAGGAGCCAGGGCCTCTTGTGGTGGTGGCGTCACCTCAGGAAAGCCCATCAGGTAATGCAGTGCCCGTACTCGCTTTTGCAGCGGGTTAAGCAGCGTTTCTGTTGTCCGGAGCTGAAAGCAGCCTCCTTGACACCAGGACTCAGAGCTGAGATCAGCGTGAACTACGAGTGACAGGGGAACCGGACCGGCTGCTCCAGCTTCCCACTGGCCCTGAGCCAGCCCTGTGGCTTCTCTTACTGAAGACACATTGCTCAGTTTCTGCTGCAAAAAAACTACTTTTTCCTTCACTTCTAGGTTATGAAGGGAAAACTGTTTCCTAAATAACTTTCTTACCCTGGTTTAAATAAGCCTCCCATAAAATGGCCAGAGACTGACATTTCCTTTCTACACAGTCAAAAAAGAAAGCTCCCCACCCGACTGTCCATCAATAGAGGGTAATTAAGTTCATTCAACTACAGCCATTTGATAGCTGTGTGCGCAGCCGCTAAACTGATGCTGACAGATGATGCTTAGAGACACTGGAGATGCTTTGTATATTACTTTTTTTTTTTTTTTTTTTTTTTTTATACGGAGTCTCGCTCTGTCACCCTGGCTGGAGTGCAGTGGCTGGATCTCAGCTCACTGCAAGCTCCGCCTCCCGGGTTTACGCCATTCTCCTGCCTCAGCCTCCGGAGTAGCTGGGACTACAGGCGCCCGCCACCTCGCCCGGCTAGTTTTTTGTATTTTTTTTAGTAGAGACGGGGTTTCACCGTGTTAGCCAGGATGGTCTCGATCTCCTGACCTCGTGATCCGCCTGTCTCGACCTCCCAAAGTGCTGGGATTACAGGCTTGAGCCACCGCGCCCGGCCGAGATGCTTTGTATATTACTATTAAATGAAAGAAAAAAACACAGGTTACAAAACTCTATGTGTGCAGTATGATCATATATATATTTTTTAATATGCACACACATAAAATAAGACTGGAAGGAAACATCACAGTGTTTGGGTGGTGAAATTTGGGGTAATACTTATTGTCAACTTTATACTTCTGCATATTTTTCAAGTTTTTTACAATAAGCATATATTATGATTGTAACCTGAGAACTAGAGTGAAGACTCCGAGGACACATTTGGCAACCCTGGGGGAAACACGTCTAGGGAGAGGACAGGAAAACCTTTCATGTTTCCATCAAGATCCAGGGCTCCAAGCACCTACAGATGCCACATTGGGCCAGAGTGAGCGTCTGGGTGTTTCTGGCAAGTGCAGAAGGAAAAGTCAGAAGCACAAGATTCTGGGGTGCAGGAACCTTTCAGGGTGTGCAACAGCTTCCTCCTCTCCCTCTGCCTCTATCAAGTCTACCTCCCGCCAGATCTCTGCGGTTCTCTCACTCAGACCGAGCAGTAGCAAAGCCCCCGTAAAAGATCTGGTGTCAAAGCCGACTTCGCACAGGCGGATTCCTTGGGAGTCCCTCATACTCAGGGAGTTTGGCACGTGGGAGGTTAATTCTCTTATCAAAACTGTACAAAATCCTAATTTTGCAGAGTGGCAATTTGGGGGGAAAAGAAAACCCAGCAATGGGAAAATGTTGGTTATGCAGCACTCGACATTCAGTTCTCAGGGGATCAATTATAAAAACACTCATTCAGCTATTTCTATTTAAATGAACACCTGAAGAGGAGGCCTCAATGGTTTTAAAAGTGTGTGGATATTACTGGATAAATGTTAGTCCAATAAAAGAGATCATCATCCGCTATTTGTGTACATTTAAGTTGACACTAAAAAGATCTTTGTGGAGTATCGCTGCGGCTGCTTCTTTTCTGCATGCATCTTTTATCTCCTATTCCCTTAACACTTTAGCAACTGAAGAAAACAGACCCAATGTGGCTGGTCATGATTTTCTTCTTCTTCTCCTTCTTCCCCCAAGATTAAAGGAACACGGGTGTTGGGAAGGCCACACCTGAAGTGGGCAGCGGGGTTGCTCACACTTATGAATATGTAATGTCCTGCTTGGAGGCGCAGTCACGAACTCCTAATAAGAATTCACGAGTCTGTGTTTGAAAACAGACATTTGCATTTGCCCTGCGGTCATAGTACATGGACCATTCTTATTCAAAATTTATTTATTTTCCTTCTTTTAAGGCCTGGAAATATTCTATGCCC
>NW_016818964.1:5120597-5270857 GCF_001698545.2 Rhinopithecus bieti | reverse complement strand
AAGCCCAGAAAGCCCAGCAGCCCCCTCTCCTGCAGCCACTGGGTCTGGGGCAGGAACTGCAGCTCCCAGAGAGATGGAGAATCCTCCAAACCTGCTTCAAGCAGATACTAGTTTTCTCCCAAGTCCAAGAGCTTTCTTGGTCCAGAATGAAATGCAGAATTTTTAAAAAGGGAGTAAAACAACATGGGGAGACTATGTTGAGGCTCAACAAGCCTGCTAAAGCGAAGCCAGGGTGTAATCCACTTGGCAGCTGTAGGAAACTGCCTGGCCCGGGGCTGGGACACTGTGCCCCAAGTTCCCGGGGGCAATTTGGTGGTGGCAGGCATTTCCTGGTCAGTGGCTGTGGTTTATGCAGTTAAATTTCCTGCAAAAACAGCACCCCACTGGTCCTTTTTTAAAACACTGTAAAAAGGGGGCCTTTTTTGTCTGTGACTCCTGAACCTCTAAGTCATTATTAATGTCTAGAGGGCAAGGGTGCCACCATTTGAGGTACAAGGAACAGAGCATGAACACCCCATGTTTATTTGGGTCTCTCCTCCTCTGCAGCTTCCTCAATAAAGCACAAAGCTCTTGGCCTCTTCTACCCAGGGGTCCCCACCCTCCCTCAGTCCTCACAGGCCCCCCAGGCCGGCCACACTGACTGCAAGGACGTGGCTGCACTCAGCCTCCCTGCGCCCCTCCTTCCTGAGGGGTTGGCCAAGGTTAAATGCTGATCCCACAACGTCTGGGTTTTGAGCATTCCTTGTAATTACAGGTGTTCAGAGAGCCATTTGCGTGCCTTGTGAAAACAGTGCCTTCAAAAAAAAAAAGAAAAAAGAAAAGAAAACGGTGCCTTCTTGGGGGCCAGGCTGTGGTCAGTTAGTAAGTTAGTATCGTCTTTACTTTAGCTACGGGTGGGCAACGTCCACAGAGCCAGGGAGACATAGCATAAGAGGAGGGAGTGCTGCGCCCGTTCCGGGGCTCCCTCAGCCGGCCAAGCTGCTAAGCCAGGAAGATTCCTTTGCGGCTGCCCAGGGGCCGGCCCAACTAAGCCCCCATTTCAGGGCTAACAGTGACACCTGCAGTTTAACCTGCCACATGTCACTCTGCGGGACAACTGCCCTGGGAGGGGGCTGAGGGACCTTGGGCCACTCGGCCACCACTGCCCTTGCCAGGGGTCCCCAGGGAGAGGGCTGAGGAGACTGAGTTCTCTGGGCATGGTGTAGGAGCCAGACAGAGGGCAGATCCACCTGCCGTTCTGGGAGGAGGCCACAAGGCAACAGTTTCTAGCCCTGAGACTCCAGAACCCAGCACCTGTGCCTGTTGCTCTCCCCAGTCAGCCACCAACCTAAGAAAGCCAAGGCCATGGGAACTTGCTGGGTGGGGAGGCAGCAGGGACCAGAGAACACCAGTCGCCACAGGAGCAGCACATAAACAGGTTTTACTGAGAGCCAGCTCTGTGTGGCACTTTCTCACCTTCCCCCTGCTCCTCTCAGCAAGGCGCGACCACCTGACCCAGTGCCCTCGCTTTACAGCCTGGAAGACTGAGGACCACAGAGGGCAGGTGGCTTAGTCAAGGTCATCTAGAGGCATAGCACCTAAGTCTGGTCTCCTGCCTCTGCCTACCTGCAGGACAGTGCTCAGGACTGCCATGGCGACATGCTCAGGACTTGATCAGCCGACATGCCCTTCCTGGCGTGGCCACCATGGGACAATGCATGCACAGCTTTCCGTAGACCGTCTCCTCAACACCACCACCCAGACACACTCATGTGCTTGCACACAGGCACGCACACTGAGAAAAGACAGTAGATCTAATATGAATTATCTGAATCCAGCCCCAGCTCCCAAGGCATGGCCCCAACAGCCGCGGCTCCATTTCCTCCCCTGCACTCGCTCACAGAAATCTGAGAGCCAGGACACAGGGAGTTGGGAATGAAAATGAACCGATGCAAAGATTTCTTTATAACTTTTCTCAATATTCTGCTGATTGCTAGCTCAGTAGCAGATGTGGTGTGCTTAATGATGCATAGACAAGAAGCAGCCCCTGATCCCTAAATGAACTTCTTATCTCTAAATATATACAGGGAAGGCTATATAAACTCAATTTAGCCCCTCTGCTCTTCCAGCTACCCTGATCGAGGAGTGGAAGGAGAGAGTGGGTGCCTGGAAGACCTGGCAGGGGCAGACAGAGGGCAGGGAAGAGAAGGTGGGGAGGCTGCAGTGGCATCCGGCCATTGTGCTCACGGCTCCCCAGTGACTGAGCTGGCCACACAGACAGGCAGCCCACCTTCCTGTTTCCCAGGGTGAGGGGGTGGTTTGAGGGGCTTCCTCCTGAGAAAGCCTTCAGTGGCAGAAGCAGCAATGGCAACAAAAACCTTCACCAGCAAAACCTCTATTTAGCCATTTCCATTAAACATGCCGCATCTGTATGTAGCAAGACTCAGCAAGTTCTTAGAACTCAAGTTCTCGGTAAAGGGGTTAAAAGCACATTGGCCCTGAGCGTTCCTCGCTTGGTGGCATCCACTGTGTGCAGGTGCTAGGCCAGAGTCCCAGGGAGGACCCAGGGTCCAGCAGGGACAGATGTGAGTTCCAAGTGCAGGTGTGTGCCAGAGGCAGGCACACTGGGCTGCAGGAACACAGAGGGGAGCCCTGGATCCTTCTCTCTGCACCCCCCACCCCCAGGAATGCCCAAAGGGCAGAAGAAACAGCAGGTGCGAAGGCTTAGCAGGCAGAACACCAGGCCTGTTCAGGAGCTGCGGTAAGTCTGGACATGGGATGATGGGTGTAACAGAGCTGCCCAGGGGCAGGGGAAGCAGGACCTCCGACACCATGTAAGGAGCCTGACCTTCATCCTGCAGGAGGTGAAGGGGATGCTCGGCCTAGTTCTAGGTCGCTGCTGATACATAAAAGCTGCTGCCACCATGCTGAGTGGATGGGCAGGAGGGCGGGGGTCGGGTTCAACACTCAAGTCCCAGAGTTCCCAAGAGGCGAGGCCAGCCCAGGGCCTGGCCAAGTCACTTCAAATAGCTGTTTAGCCCAGATGGCCTGTTAATCTTGAAGGAAACCTAAAGCAGCACAGAGACACAGTTGAAATGGGAGTAAGAGCACCCAATGCCCATCCACAGCCAAAGGAAAGCTTATGCATATGCAAAATGGGCCCACTCTGTAGGCTTTTCCATTAGCCGCGTGGAGATGCCGTGACCAGGTTGGGGGAATCTATATTTCACCTTACGTTGCACACAGCTGGGCTCAGACTGGCACCACTGTTAATATGCAAACGAGGCAGTATCTGTATTCATCAGGGCTCTGAGAAGCCAGGATCCTTCTCTTCCAGAGCAGCAAACAAAGAAAGGTGGGTGGGGCATGCCAGAGGGGGCGTGGCTGGTAGGCAAAGACCAGGCAGGAAAGAGGCCACTGGAATGGGAGGAGAGACCAAATTATGTCACATCAGTTTTGGGGGGTGGGGAACATTCTCAAAGAGGAGACTTAGAACCCAAAGGGTTTTGGAGCCAGAAGTTCCTCCTCGGCCTAATGGTCTCATTTTATTGATGAAAAAACTGAGACCTAGAGAGGAGAAATAATTTGCTGAGAGACAAACAGCTAATGGTAGTTTTTTGTTCATATGCGAATACAGCTGTGTTTAAATTTATTTTTGTTTATATAGGTAAAGAAAGATCAGGGAGACCCTTAGAACATCAGTCCTATCAAGACCATATGAGCACCATGTGGAGAAAAAGAGAAGCCGTGGTCCTTGCCTTCGACATGTAATAAGAACTCAAAGAATGGGGCACCACGCGTTCAAGGAGGTCATGAAGTGAACATGCTACCCGCCAGGTGTCGGCTGGGGAACTGGGTGCAGTTGGTGTTATCTCAGAGGTCCCCGGGCGGGTGGAGGAGCTCAGAGTCACACCCCACCCTGCGCTTTCCTTTCGGCTCCACTCTGAGCCCCAGTCCTGGCTCCCCTCTCCAAACCCCCTCCCTTTGGGTTTTCTGGGAGAAATGGGCAAAACTTCACCAGTCTGTAGAGATGGATACAGTTTCTCTAGCTGGACACAGCTCCGGTGGTTCTAAGTGTGCATCTCTTAAAAAGTCAACCGAGGCCAAAAAGCTCTCCTGTGCCCATCCTCTCACAACACTTAGCAAATCATCAGCACAGCAGTTGTCTCTACTAGACACACAACCTATAAGCTAGACACCTCTTAAGCGAACTAGTTTCCTTATCTGTGAAATACAGTTTATGAGGCCTGTTTTCTGTGAGGAGTAAGAAGGATCAGGTATGTGATGACATTTAGTGTCATAGCTGGTATACCTGAAGCTAGCTGAAGTTACAGGCCTCTAGGATAATCTGCTGTGAGCTGTGAAAACAGGCATGTAAGTCGAGTGTTAACCACAAATGACACAGGAGACAGCCGTGAAGACCTTTGCTGTGCACCTAGAGGACAGGGCGTGACCTTGGTGCATGGGCTGTGTGACATTTCTTCCCAGAGCCTACAAGCCTTTTCTACTTACTGCTCAGTTTAGATTCAGGGCTGGGTTCCAGAGGGATGCAGGAACTGCAAGCCAGGCTTCCAGATAAACAAGCTTTCGTGTGTAGCACGGAGTGTCTGTCCTCCTTCCTGAGTCTTCCCTTCACCCTTTTTAATGCCAACTCCATTTGTGATGATCACAGAAATTACTCTTAAGTCAGCCTGTGCTCCTCGGAAGGACAAACTGTTAAAGCTGAATGTAAATTTGGCATTGCTCTCCCTTGAATGCTCTTGGCATCCGTTTAAAGAAATGAGAATTAGGGCAGTTATCGCATATTCATTTTTATAAAAATGAATTACAGACCAAGATTGGTTTCTTGAAATCCCATAAGTTACAGGTTAATTTCCTTCACCAGCACTGGTCCAGTCCTATGCTACACTGGCTTTGGCCACACTCACAAACTTGTTTAGCCTCAGTCACTTTATTCTGCAAAACCTGCCATAGCCAGAGAGGTGGTGGACTGGAAGACTTAGGGTAACCAGCCATGAGTCTTAATCCAAGAAAAGGGCTTTGACAGTGGCCCCTGAGATCTGAGAGGACTGTCCAGTTACTAATGCATCCCCATTAGCTGGGCTCCCTATGATGGTTTATTCAGCAAGTGACAGTAAGGAATGACATGTCAGGCCACATGTGGTGGTTCACGCCTGTAACCCCAACACTGGGAGGCAGAGGCAGAAGGATCACTTGGTCCCAGGAGTTTGAGACCAGCTTGGGTAACAAAGAGAGACCCTGTCTCTACAAAAGAAAAAACTTAAAATTAGCTGGGCCTGTGGTGCCATGCACTGTGGTGCCAGCTACTCTGGAGGCTGAGGTAGGAGGATCACTTGAGCCCGGGAGGTCAAGGCCACAGTGAGCTGTCATTGTGCCACTACACTCCAGCCTGGGTGCCAGAGCAAGACCCTGTCTCAAAAATAAAGAAGAATTCTCATGTCAGAGCCCCTTTCCTGCAAAGTGGGAGAGAGCACAGGCAGACACAGCTCCTGCCTCGAGGGGCCCCCTTAGTGTTCAAGCTACGATACCCGAGAGTCCTCTCTTTGGGGTCTGTCTGCCTAAGAACAGTCAGAGGGTTTGCATCTTCGCTCCACTGCTTCCCAGCTGGTGGCCTTGGACAAGTCACTGACTTTCTCTGAATTCTTAGGTTCCAGGTAACAAAACCAGTCCTGCAGGGCTGTTTTGGGTACTAGATGAGAGGTGTGCATAGTACCCAACAGTGCCTAGCACACAGTCAGGTGCCTCTCTTCTCTGTCCTATCACCCTTAAACATTCCCATCATTGCGATTGGCACCATGGGTCCTTGGACAAGTATTTCTCTGTGCCTCAGTTTCATCATCTGGAAAATGGGAACTGTAATATGTGTTTCAAAGGATTGTTGGGAGGATTCAGTGAGAGAGTCCATGTAAGGCATTTAGCACAATCTTTAGACCATCTGAAGTCTTCACACACACGAGCTCATATTCCGCTGGTACACGGGGAGCTCCTCAGGAAGAACTTGGTCAAGTCCCTCATTCACTGAGCTTTCCACAGACACTGACAAGCAATTACACATCATGCATTGTGGCTACAGGCATGCATCAAGACACGGCCTCAGCTTTGCAAGAGCTGGTCCCACCTAGGGCAATACCGCAATATGGTAAGTGCTAAGAGATTTAGCTACAGAGTGCTTTGGGAGTGGAGATCTAACCCAGCCTGAGGGATCAGAAGACTTCTCAGAGATGATGATACCTAAGGTATATCCCGTGGGATGATGAGTACAACAGGGGGTGAGCAGTGAGGTGCAGGGGCAAGAACTTCCATGCACACAGCAAGAGCATGTCATGGCAAGTGGGAGAGGGGACAGACTTCGGCTAACTCGTTGACACACCCAGAACTCATGCCAGGCACTTAGGGCTCAGGAGGTGTTGCTGAATGAATAAACAAGCTTGCTGTACAAGGTTCACATCCCCCCTTCCCACCTGCTGCTCCAGGTTCCAGGGAAGAGATGCCTGCTCCCTCTGGCGCCTAACCCAGAGCATAGCCAGGAAGAAGAGGGCAGCCTGTGGAGAAGTGCATCACTGGACATGCCAGGCCAGGCTGCCATGGGAAAGCACTCCAACCCCCGGAGGACTGCCCACGCCCCCAGGTGCCCAGAATCCCAGATTCTCAGTGAGAGGGACAGGATGGGGCCCCAAGTGCTGCTGCAAGTGGACTCAAGTGGCTCGAGTTAAGAAGCCAAAATGCTAGGCAAGGTTGTCCAGGGGTGGGGGAGAAGCACCCTCCCCTGCCATGCAGTGTTTCTTGACAACGCAGGGGCCAGGTGTGTGAGCCTCACCTCGGGCTGCATTCCCATTACATCTTCCTAGCAAAGTTTCCAAAGCTTTGTCCTCATTTCTCCTCTTCCCAACCAGGCCCACCCCTCTTGAAATTCCCCTCCTGAGAGGTTTGTTGTTCACTGCTGTACCCTCCCCTTCATACTTCTTGAAGGCTGTCATTAGAATCACCAGATAGACAGGCAGCGTCAGGAGAACAGGCACCTCCCCAGATGCCTGTTGGGTTTTCTCCAGTCTTGTACTTGAGCTACAAGTTGCCAAACACCTTGGGATAGGGGCCCTTAGGTCAAATAATGGTCAGTGCAAATGTCTCTCTTTGCCTCCACATTTTGGGGGCACTGAAAGGAATCCCGGCCTTGATTTCTCTCCATGGGTGGTAGAGACTGGAGGGCAGTCAACAGCATGCCAGAAACAGAATGAGGAGCAGCGCCTGGGCCAGAAGTTGGCTGTGGGCTGCAAGGTGGTGGTGGTGACTAATGGGGCAAGGGGTTGACTGCATTTATCAATGAAAGTATGAAAGACTTAATTAAATAACGACTCATAAATATTCAGCTCAGCCAAGCTGAGCCCCACAATGATGGATGTCAGGGACTAAAAGGCTTTCAAGGGGAGGACTCTGCAGAGATGTGGGCCCCCAAACGTGTCAGAACGGAAAGGGTACACTGCCCGCAGCTTCCGCTGGCTCATGACGTATCATTCCCTCGCACCCGTCCTGCAAGCCAAATGCACTTTAAGGCAAGCGGTCTAGCTCCCTAAGGAAGAGACTTCTCCATCAGGACCTTGGAATTTGTAGTACAGTGATCCCCTTTATCCATGGTTCTGCTTTCTTTGGTTCAGTTACCTGCGGCCAACCGGTCTGAAAATGCTAAATGGAAAATGCCAGAAATAAACAATTTCTAAGTTGTAAATTGTGCAGCCCTCTGGGTAGTGTGAAATCTGGCACTGTCCACTCCATCCTATTTGGGATGTAAACATTTGTTTTATCCAGTATGAGGCTGGATCTGGAAGGAAGGGAGGTACGAGAGCAAGCGTGCGACGGTGCAAGTCTCCAATATGGGGATATGGGACCAGGTACAAGCACGAGTGACCGAAGCCCAGGGTCTGTGTGTGTGTGCTCCTTATTCTCCTTTACTTAGCTTCTACCACCACTAAGAACCTGGACCACATCTGAATCATTTTGAGCTGCTTTGGGCCTCAAGATCTTTCTCAATAGGGCAGTAACATCTAACCTACTGCTCCCCACCTACCCCACCCAGTCACACACTAGCTTTGCTGGCTGCTTTGTTCTCTGACCTTGACATGCTCTCACACCCCGTGCCCTAGTGCAAGCCCTTTGCTCCACTTAGCAGACGGTCTCCTCTGCTCTGTTTCCAGATCACAACCAAATTATCCATCACATGGCACCTGCTCTCCCACACCCTCCCCAAGGCCACCAGGAAACTGCATGCTCCCTCAGCACTTCTGGACCTCTTATTATATTACTGTGATACATCTGGGCATTTACATGTCTCTCAACCCCACTGAGCTCTAAAACTCCAGCACCTTCCTGTTCCTCTGCAGTTGCCAAGCTTCTTCCTGCTTCAGAAAAATGCTGCTCCCTCCCTCTGCGCCACCTTATTCTTCAGGTCAAAGCTTGTCCAGTTTGAAAGTGTGCTCCTAACCCTCCAGAAGCACTCTTATTTCCGTTCAGAGCCCACTAGTGACTTGCAGTTCATTTGTGTTGTCAGGCATCTGTATCCCCTGTGAACTATAAGCTTTCCTAAGCACAGGGGCTATTACCAGTTTTCTTCCCCATGTGTAACTAGGGCCTCTCCTTCACTGTTAAATGTGCCTCAAAATGGTAACAGCTTGGGCTGTAGAACCAGACAAGTTCAACTTATTACGGGCCTCACTGCTCTGTAACTACTCCCACGCAGCTGTCATGGCAGCCGAGGGTGACGCCCACCACTCAGAGTGTGCCAAAGTGCCTAGAACACTGTGGACACTCAGGGAACCCCCGTTCCCTCTCCTTGCTTGCCGCCTTCTCGCTGTAACAGCACCTGGTACATGATAGGGGATCAACGAACATCTGTTGAATGAACGAATCCTCACAGGAGGCAAAACCATGCCCATTAAACTACAAGAGCTTGCTTTTTTTCTAAGTTTCTGATAGGGGTATTCATTTAAAGCTAAAGCCGGTCATTGTTGCGAGCCTCCCTGATTCAACCCTCACCTGGCAAACCAGGGAGTCCTTCTCCACTATACCACCTGGTTCCCTCTCCATACCCCTCCTAGGTCCAGGGTCCCCCACATTTCTCCTCAGGCCTCAATCCAAAGGGTAGGTCCCCAGCTTGTGGAGACACACACAGGATATGCTTGGGTTTTTTGCTTTACATATTCAACAGCCATGACAATCTCCAGGGAAAATGCTTGATATAAAATTACTTACCTAGTATGACCTCATTTTTTTTTTAAAAGGATTATGGGTTAAGTTTCTTCTTTATGATTTTCTGTATTTTTTAAGTATTACAATGAGTATGTATCATGACTATAATTATGAAAAAAAATCAACATTAACAAATTCAAGATAACATCAAATTTGCCTAAAACCAATTAACCTAATAATCAATTTGCCCAGTAACATATTCACCCACAATTCACATTTTAGACATTTACCACATTCACATTTTACATACAACATAATGAAGCCCTCCCCACAAAAAAATTCATTTTAGATGCCAATTTTCTCTTTTAAAAAATTAAGTATTGTTTTCATCTAATTCCTCTAAAAGTACCTCTGCCTTTGTTTTTAATAAACTTTGTCTAGTGTAATTAATGCCTTCAGATACGATAGGTAAAGCACCTCCTCGACAGCCTCTAAGGCATCTCTATTGAGGTTTCATTTACTCTAGTCTTGAGTACTTTTAAGGATTTTTAGCATTTCTTTTAGGAGGTCTTCTGTTTTAATTGGGTTAAAATGAAAAACATTTCTGAGATGCAAAACTTCTCAAGGAGAAACCATCCCAACCAATACATAAAATTACTTAAACACCCAAATTTTAGTTAAAGCTATTAAGTGACTTGAGTGTGAACAGGTCAGTTCACTCCAAACTAGTCAGGACCCAAATCTTCCAGTACTAATAAATATAGTACACCAGTCTCATGAGAGCCCAGCTGTTCACTATCGCTCTTTGCAAATCTCTCCCCCTCCTCACCTCCAGCAGGCCAGCTTTAAGGGCATCCAAAGAGCAGAAATGTATTTTAGCTGCTGAAACTAGAGGCATATGCAAAATAGAGCTAATTACCCTTGCCTTCTCAACGATAATATCCAAAGAGATACTAAGGCAACGTTGTTGAGTGGGAAAACACAGGGTCATATTTCAGGATTAAGTTTTAGAGTCAAACAGAACCAGGCTCAAATCCAATTTACTGTGTGACCCTGGGCAAGATACTCTGCCAAAATAAACCTATTTCCTCATCTGTAAATGGTGACACCAATGAATATATGTCAAATCTTATAGGTTGCTATAACAATTGGCCCTACCGTTTAACACCTAGTAGATATACTCAATAAAAGGCAGCTACTGTCAGGAATTTTTCCCAGACCCACTCACTGCACTTGAACCCGTGCCAGAAGCAGGCAGGCACGCTCACTGCCTCCTCAGAAGCTGCACACTGCATTTGTCTTGGCACTAAGGGAGAGAACGTTTTTTAATGAAAAGGTCAGTCTGCCCCAAACCCACATTAATTTTGTTTTGTTTTTAAATGGGGCTTTGCCTGACTCCACTTTTTTCTCCCTACTCTGGGCCTGCCCAAATTTCCTAGCAGGAAGACAGATTTGAGAATTAGCAGGGGTGGTTTGCCAGATGTTCCTTTGCAGTCTGCCTTTGTGACTGCCCTCTGACTAATTCAAACTAGGTTTAACCTAGTACTGGGGAAAAAAAAGTCTGATTGCTTAAACATGTCCTACCTGCTTGCTAATCCACATAAAGCTCCAATAAGAAAGATCTAAAGAAAAACTTAACGTTTTCCTCAGAAACTAGGGGAAGGTGTTAAATAGCTTACCTGTGGTCACCAGACCCTGGAGAAGAGAAGGATCAGATTTGTCCTTCCTGAAGGCCAGGGCTTTTTCTTCCAACCACTGGACCAGGCTCCCTTTAGACATTAATCAAACATTGCACCACACTCTGGTGCTGGCTTCAGAAGCATAAGGTAGACTTCATGCAACTTGGAGTACAATTCAACTGAGAGGCCAAGGTTTGGCAATATTCAATTTGTACATCATAAAAAATTATTTAACAATATCCAAGTCCTAGATTGATTGTATAATTCAGCCAGGATGTAAAACAATAGAATTTCTCTCTCCAATTCAGCTGCATCCCCTAAACTGGTTTATCTTTCCCTCCTTTTACTGCCTTGATCTTGTCTGACATCTTATTTTCTTATTTGCTCATAAACTGTCTTTTCTTTTCCTTCCTCCCACTCTTACCTGGGAACCTTCAATGGGTACTTAGGCTCACTCCAACTAGATATGCAAAATTTCAAGAAACTAGCTGGTGACAGTGTTAGGCTGAAATGCGTTATTTACAAACAAAATCCACAACCAGGATGACCTAGACACAAACGTTAATGGAATCTCAAGCATTCAACCTCTTTCCAGTGTTAGATTTCCTCAATTCTAACTTGGACCAAAATTCAAACAGCCACAGATCACTTGGCTATCCCAAGTGAGGAAGAACTGTTAGTTAGAACACTTAAGCCAATGAGCGCTGAAGGGTGAATGCTCAGAGAGCATCAGGACACAGCAGTAACAGCTGCAGTATGAGGCTCTTCATTTACTTACCTTTTGTCCTCACAATCACCTTAAAAGGACATTGCTCATCTCTGCTGAAAAGGAATATGAGCTTCAAAAAAAAAAAAAAATGCTGTAACTGCACGAGCTCAATAGCTAGTAAGTGCTGAAGTTAAGACCTGAATGCAGCTCTGCCTTGAAAACAGGCATTCTTTCTGCTACACACAGAAAAGTTGTGTACTAAATGTTTTAATTCAGCTGATATGATAAAATGGCAGTCAAGATGAACTGCCTGATGGGCAACTTTGCTGAGTATTTCTAGCGTGTGCCAAACCTGGCAGATGATGTATCCTATGGAATTTAATTCTTACAACCAGAAATTAGGCATCCGTACCACAATGCTAATGCCATCCCCTTTCCACGCAACAAAATGCCCACACAGACCTCTTCTTTTCCATGCATCTTTATCACAATGCCAATGCCATTTCCCTCCCACTCAACAAAAGGCCTACAGAGACCACTTATTTTCCACGAGGCCCCAATCTTCTAGTTGGCCCCAACATCCGGTCATGCCTCAAACTCCCTGTATTCTCCCCCATGTTAAACCAATATGGCAGGTTTCAAGTAAAACACCACTCAAGTCAGAGCCTCTAAGGTGCTTCAACTTCTAATCCTTCCTTCATGGAAGCGCCGATGCTTTGGATAATATGATCTTGAGTGGTGATCAAAATAAGATTACAAACAAGAATTTCCAAAGAACTCAGAATTAATGAAGTCATGCTAATTTATATGGTGCAGCCACTTACTAGCCATATTACTAATTAAAATACAAAAATGTAACAAAAAAATTAACTTCCATTGGAATCTAAGTTCCTTGAAGTCAGCAACCAGGAAGAGTTCAGGCACAGAGACAACTCAAAAACATTTGTTGAAAAAAACAAGGGACAAGAGATTAAGTTATTTTCTCTAGGCTTCTGGCCTCACCTTACTGTTCAATACTTGTTTCCCCACATCCCAGTTATACTACCCTTCTTTAAAAATTATGTTCCTAACATGTGAAAATTCTACTTCAAACCCTTTTGAAAATGAAGATTTTCGTGCTTTCCTACAGCCTGTTTGGTTAACAGCCAAATTCAAAGCTCTTCATACAAGTACTGCAAGGGGCCAGGTGCAGTGGCTCACACCTGTAATCCCAACACTTTGGGAGGCCGAGGCAGGCAGATCACTTGAGGCCAGGAGTTCACGACCAGCCATGGCTAACATGGAGAAACCCCATCTCAACTAAAAACACAAAAATTAGCCAGGTGTGGCGGTGCGTGCCTGTAATCCCTGCTACTTGGGAGGCTGAAGCATGAGAATCACTTGAACTCAGGAGGCAGAGGCTGTAGTGAGCCAAGATTGTGCCACTGTACTCCAGCCTGGGCGACACAGCAAGACTCTAGACAAAGTGCTACAAGGCCAAGGGGGAGCTAAGAAAATACCAGGAGTCCTTGCAGCTCACCTTTCTTCTACCCATCCTGAGTCTATCTTATAGGGATTACGACTTAAGAGTCCATGAATAGAACTCTCCTTTCAAAAGCCAACTCTGGCAAGTCTGGCAGAGGAAACCCTTCTTTGGAGGTTTCTGAGAACAAATCTGGCCTCAGAAAACATGCTCTCAGCATGCTACAGTTCAGTTTACTAAACCAGAGTCCTGTAAGACATTCCAGCTGACCTCTTCCCACATCAAAAGTGAGTCAGTAGAACAAATAATACAGAATAGCAAGAACACACTTTACGAGATGGTCAGAAGTAGAGAGAAATTACATGATCTTTGATGTCACTTGACAGTTTCTTCAACTACTGCCAATTACTGCTTTCATCTTCCTATCAGTGGATTTCTAGCTTAGCAATAGCTCATGCTCACCATAAACCTTGCAAAAGCCTACTGAGAAAACCTGGTATCACCCTAGTGTACAAGTTGCTCCACTACACCCACAAGTACTACTTCACTTGGGGGATTTATCTTGATTACGATATATCTAAGGACATGAGCTAACCTTATTCCTCTCTTCAGGTGTGCGGTTCTTACAGAATGAGTGCTGTTAGACTACCACCAAATTCCAGGGAATTAGTGATGTGCTAACATACTCTGGTTATAAAACACATCCCTACATTTGACTTGGGATAAGAAAACCAGCTAGTGACTCCTGAGAAATGTTTTAAGGTCCCCTGTTAAATGAAGTAGAGATGGGTCATAACTTGCTTCTAAGGAAACTATGGGGATTAAGAAAATCACCTTGAGCCAAGCTAAAACTTCAATTGCTGCCTAGAGATGGCAACATGAAATACAGACTCCTCTCTCAATGGAAATGGTTGAGAAGAGGCCATCACAGACAAAATGAATGAGAAGGCTCATTAGGTGCCTTCTACTTTGAGATTTTAAAATTTAAATATTTTATATTTAAATTTTAAAGAAGACTGGTTATTTTAAGGGGAAAAAAAGTTATTCAACAATTTAGGCAGATGACAAAGACCATGCTTGGAAAACTAGCTTTATGGGAATTGTCATTGTTAAGAAACCAAAGTGTTCATGTTTGGGTCATTCAACATGACAAAGGCCACAATGGTATCGGTTTCCTTAAAAGAGAAGTCTACTAAAATAGTCTCATATTTAAGAAAACCTAAGTGAAAAACATGTAACCTAACACAGCTTAAAAATTACAGGAAAATCTGTACCTTTAAAGTCGCATTAAAGAGAGTCAAAAAAATCTTACGGGTTATCAAGGAGACCACAAAAAACATGAACAGCTAAAGTGGATGCCAGTAGCCTAAGTTTACTAACAGTGATAGATGAAAAATACAGTTACAATAAGTATGGCTAAAATGTTTAATATCCCATAACAAATGCTTATTGAAGCCAATGCTTATTCTTGAGCCAGGCTTTGTATGAAAACTGTAGTAATAGTTTTAAAACTTTTACTATTTTACTATAAAAGCCAAATTAGGATGAACTGAGTGCTTTAAAGAATTTTCAAAAATAATTATTTTACAGTTGGAAAGTGTGTGTCACATATGCAAAGAGATTTGTTCTGAGCATCTCAAGAACTTCAGGATAAAAATGGTAATGTGAAGTAAGCCAAAGCGACAGAGAGAGAGGTAGTAGCCTAATAGTGCAGTAAAGCTCCCCTAACAGTCTTGGCACAGTGTCCAGGCACGGTTGGTTCTCTGCTGGGGGCGACTTTCTTGGCTGTGAAGGCAGATCATGCCCTCTGTCACTCATGGGGAGCAGTTCTGCCCAACTGTCTCTTTTCGACAACTTTATCATCAATCTCTTTATTAACAGCTCCACTGCAGTCAGAAAACGCAAACAAGGACCAATTCTCATGCCAGATTTCTGGAAATCACATAGCACCAGGCATCACACAGTGTGAAAGTTTCTAAGGGGGGTGCTGTGCCAAGAGAGAGACAGCATCCACAAGAAGAACACAAAGTTGGGACATTTTACACACACACACACACATACATACACATACACACATACACACACACTCTCTCTCACTTAATTTCTGATGCCTAGAGTCTGAAAAGAACCCCAATACCCACATATATGTGTATGTATGGGGATTGAGAGGGGCATGGTAGTGAGACAAAGATCACCTTAGTCCCCAGAAATAACTTTGCTATTCTGCACTTCCAGAAGTCTTTGAGCAAAAACAGTATTATACCAAAAAAAAAAGTTTTAACTATTTTAGGACTACATGACATTATTAGAAAACACACAAGACTGAGATAAATGTCTCCAATGAGCTATAAAAAAAAACCCCATAAAACTGAAATGTTTGAATTATTCAAAATATATATTTTCAGCATGAAATCTGTTGGATCAAAAAATAACATCCTACAAATTAATTAAAGGAAACACTTCTAAAAGGCTTGTGAAGTATTTTAAGAGACTTTAAGAGACTTAGAGATAATTTAAAACAAAAAATCAGGTCATAGTCATATCACTAATAAAAATCATCCAGGTTATGTGAAAAATGAGGATACCATCTATGTCGTTTCGAATATTGTGATGTGTGGTGATGAGACTTTATCATTTAACTACTAGTAACATTAAAACCAGCCCAAGACTAAAACCTACCATAACAAATCTGTTGACTTATTTCAAAAACTGACAAAAAGAAGAGTCTTCAATGACTACAGAGGGAGACTCTATAAGACTGGTTACTATATAACTGAATTTATACTGTTGCAAAATTTTGCATTTTGCTGTGGTATGTCATAACGTTCTGACACCTGTGCTCACGTGAAAAGGGAACGCTGCTGCTTAGACCAAGTTGGCAGTGCCAAGTTCAAGCCTAGGGTGAATCAGTTATCTAGCATCCAGACTCTATTTATTCCAAAATGAAAAACAAAACCAGCATCCCCTTGGGCTTCCCCTAGTCAATTCTGCAACCCAGTGAGAGGGAGTGTGAAGGGCCGAACATAAGTCCATTCTCACCATTAAAAAATTAAAACAACATATAACAAACAAACTAAGCTGGTGGCACAAAGCATTATTCTGTACCTTAGAAATATCAAAGCGAGCCAGGCGCGGTGGCTCACGCCTGTAATCCCAGCACTTTGGGAGGCTGAGGCGGGTGGATCACCTGAGGTCGGGAGTTCAAGACCAGCCTGACCAACATGGAGAAACCCCGTCTCTACTAAAAATACAAAATTAGCCAGGCATGGTGGCGCATGTCTGTAATCCCAGCTCCTCGGGAGGCTGAGGCAGGAGAATCGCTTGAACCCAGGAGGCGGAGGTTGCAGTGAGCCGAGATCGCGCTATTGCACTCCAGCCTGGGCAAAAAGAGCTAAACTCCATCTCAAAAAAAAAAAAAAAAAAAAAAAAAAAAAAAAACCCCCTACAAAAAAAAAAAAAAAAAAAAAAAAAACAGAAATACCAAAGCAAAAAATAATGCTTTGATACACACACACACACACACACACACACACACACACACAGACACACTCACTCTTGCTCACTCTTCTGTTCTTCACTTGAATAGACACATTTCCCACCTTACTGGTGGAATTTAAAGATACCCAAACCAGAGGAAAAAAATGACTGCACTCTTATTTACATTAAAGCATGAATACTTTGAAAGTTAACATTTTAAACAGCAGGTAAACTCTATAAACTCAACAAAAACTGTGCCCTTTGTAGGTGTGACTCTTAGCTGGATTAAAATAGAAAACATATTAAAAGATAATTGCAGAAAAAAAGCACAATAACTAAAATCACAACCTTTCACACAAATGTAAAGTTTCTGAAATGTGAGCTTAAGCACAGTCTTACATTCTACCCTTTTAAGGAAAGGCCTATGAACTGGGAAGGGATGAAGAAAGAAAAAATGTACTTAAAATTCCATCCCTTTCAACAGAATACTTGTGTGGTTTGATCAGCTGTAATGATGTTCCCAGAATGTTGAGACAAAAGCATGTCTCCAAAGAAGAAAAGAAGCTGAAATGATTTCCCAAGTATGTAAAATCACTTCTAGAATAAAGTACAATCACTTCTGAAATACATGGCTCAAAAACATTGAGGCTATCTTCCTTATTTGGTGCCAATAAAAGCTATGTAAAATTTAACAATAATTTTTAAATTGATAAAAGAATGAATTGATTCTATGAGAAACAGATATTAGAATTAAACAGACCACTTGTTTCTATATGACTGAAGGTCATATTTATTACAGAGCGTAATATTTCATTTACCAAATTCAGGTCTGAGTGAAGACAACATCCATTTGTGATGTTGGTTTAAAGAAAAGCTAACAAGCAAAATAATGTGGAGAAACAAAATCAAAATAAAACATATAATTCGGGCTAAAACCAACTAATTTTCCTTGTACTCATCATTTTTATTAGAATAAAAACAGGTATAAGTATATCCAAAGGATTGCTCAGTGCTGCTTCAGGTAAACGGTTTTGTAATTTAAGTGCATTTAAGTGCACTGACAGTATTTCCAGGACTCAGTCTACGAGTCCATATATATTAAGGATTTCTCTGTTCATATGTCCATTACGACTTGGAGCTGCTGATCATTTATTGCCACCTTGAAGGCAGCCAGAATACTATGCAGAGCTCTAAAACATTTTAATGTGTGGTGGAAAAAAAACCTCTTAATTAGAAAAATAAAAACTTTATTCTAGAATATACCCACAGCCACAAAGCACAACTTTTTCCATTATAATTTTACTAATTCAGCAAGATGCATGAAAATGCCAAGAGGCCATGTGGATGATAAAACTCAGAAACTGTGATATACAGTCCTGCATCCAGATGTCTACCAAAGTAGAGGAAGTACAGCCAGTCCAATTCTTTTAGTGTTAACAAGGGAGACAAGGGTAATTCCTACAATATTTTCCCTTTTACTGAATAGTCTTGGAAGTTAAATTTTGCTTTTACTAAAAAGTTATCCCACAATGCAGCCACATCTCCATTTTTATATATAGGGAAGGTTATATTAGAATTTTAAAATAGAATTTTAGAAATGATATATGAACAACTACATGTCCTTCAGAACAATAGCTTTGACATAAAGAGGTCCATCTCTCCACTCAAAACACAAGATAACCATACCCAAGAGCTGACCATCACAAAATACACAGAGCAGCTCACTTCTACATCATGAATTAAGTATTCAATGCTGAGCATCTGGGGGATTAAGAAAAGCAATATCTGATTTGCATTTAGTAAAATAAGAAACAGAATCCTGGTTGGTTGTGGTCTGTAATTCTAAATTCACTGAAAAACAACAGTGCCACCTGCTGACATTAAAGTGCTAAATGCTTTGAAAAGGACAGTACACTGTCTACAGGCATAGAATAAATATACAGATAACGTATGGTGTCTACAGACACAGAATACTTTAGAGGACGGAACAGCTAAAATTGAATTAATAGTAACTATATTAATGTTTTCTTCCCTAAAGATCAATTATATGAAAAACAAACACCTAATTATTATCTGAGCTATAAATACAAGGCTGCTGCCAATGGCTTAAGTTAACCAGAAACAAATCTTTTCTAATGTAATCAAATTCTTTTGCAAATCTTCACTTAGAATCACACTATAAACTTATGACAGAACCAATTAAATTACTGAAAAAAAGTAGTAGTCAAAAGAAATCAGGCAACTGTGAGATTGTGCTGTTTTTTTTTTATTGTGTTTTCAATGGAGAAATACATCATCTGTTTACAAAATAGCTCTTGAAAAATACAAGGAGTACAGATACTATAAAACAAAGCAAACTCCAGTCATGAGACACTACATACATCATGCGAAAGCAACAGTCTGATCTCCAGGTTATGAAAACTATAATTAAAAAGTCACTACACAGAAAA
The DNA here is from genome assembly GCF_001698545.2 of Rhinopithecus bieti. Taxonomy (NCBI): domain Eukaryota; kingdom Metazoa; phylum Chordata; class Mammalia; order Primates; family Cercopithecidae; genus Rhinopithecus; species Rhinopithecus bieti. The sequence continues at coordinate 5,251,900 of NW_016818964.1, read as the reverse complement.
GGTCCAAGTTTCCAGCTTGGCAAAACTTGGGTGCAGTTACATGAAACGTTTAATAAACTGAATTGTTTTCCCCAATGTGTAAACAAAATGACAAGACTAAATCTGTGCCTGGTAATTTCAATCTAACTCTGAAGCTACACAAAACACACAGACACCTTGTACACTTCACCTGTTAGTATGACCAGCTTTTTTCTTCGGTGGTGGAAGGAAGGGCAAGGTGACTGTGTAAAGCAAAGATGTGGGAAGTAGAAATATTGTTTACTAGACATTATAAATCATGGTGAAAAGAAAGCTTCGATTAATGCATAGCCTAAGGGGAAAAAGACTACACTCCAACTTCAGAAAATTAATTTAGAAGGATAGGGGAAGTGATTAAGTAATTGCAGTTTAACATGAAAAATGCACATGTGATAGAATGGAGCACAATGGAGGATTCATAAAACATGCTCATCAGAAAAATCTGTTAAGTTTACTTTGTCCAGATTAAGAAAGAGTAAGTTTATCAACATCTGGCATCCCTCATACTTTGTAAAGATAGATCTTCTACTGCTTAATTATGAGAAATTATTTTATTCAAAGAAAGGAGCTCTTAATCTTTTGAAAAAAACAAAATAAAGAAGGAGTAGAGAGCTGACTAGATGTCAAGTGCTTGCTAGAAATGATTTTTAAAATGCTTCTACATGTAAAATGTACTGACAAATTTTGGTAAACCATTTAAAAATAAGAATCAGTTTTAAAATCTTGGAGAAAATGCCTTTTGCCCACATTTAAAACTGAAAATCAATTTTACTATAGATAGGAGTTCTGTGGAGTGTACAAAATTCCTCCTAGAGATCAAATGGCCATCCCAGACAGATACCATGTTTCACAGGCATTACTTTTAGTCACCCTCAAGTTTCAGCCATGGGACCAAAATTTAGTGTTCTGTGCCACGTGGTCACAGGGTCATTGGTTTCACATCATGGCTTAAGAAAATACTGGCATTTTGTTTCTTACGAAGTAAGTCCTACCTTGTGCATACAAGCAAAAGAAAAGGAAGGGGAAGGCGCAAGAAGCTTTTGTTTGTTTGTTTTGAAGACAACAGATTGAAGGCAAAAGAATACAGAGCTTTCATAAGCTCAAAGAAAAATATTTGCTGGCTGATCACTGATTTGTATGCACTATAAAACAATTCCATAAATAAAACCAATATATCATTTCTTAATCATGACCCTATCAAAACCAAGTTATTTCCTAACTAATCTTTCAATGTCAAATGTACCCTAGAGTTGACGTTTCATTTTTAAGGGTTACAGCTACCTCACAGGAACTGAACTAGATGTACTCTTACCCTTTCTCTGAAGTATAACAGTACACCACTGCACAACGGTATCCAATTTGAAGACTAATGGTAAAGAAAATTCTTCAGGAAAAAAGGAAAATCCATCAAGCTGAAACTCTAAAATTAGTTCTACTTTCTAATGAAAAATACATAAAAGTGCATCATCAGAATAAGTAATTCTTATGCCAGTTTGTATTGCAAATTTTCCAAACAATGCATCAAACATAAACCCAATCCAGATGTCAATTATGAATACAAATATAGCTTGAGGTTGTTTTTTTAAAGGCAGTAATTTTTGAAATAGTTAATGCAACTGTTGCTAACACAATAATAATAGTACTCCTGGCTTCACATACTAACCTGGACTTCCGATCAAGTGCTGATTAGCCCAGTAAGGGAGGTCACCAAAAAACCCAAATCCATTTCAGTCATGTCTAGTCTTGTACCCTCCATTCTCCTTTTTTAGCATTTGAAGACAACAGGTTGAGTTGGCAGATATTGTTTATGGACCCCTGAGGTTGTTTTTACCGATTCAATCTCAGTTTTATTGAATTCTTGATAACAGGAATAGGATTTGCAGGGAGAGCAGGGATATCAGAAAGGTCTGTACTGGATGTTTTCTGAGAATGAAAGCAAAGAACACAACATTGTTCAAAGCACCATAATTTAACAATGAGATGTATTTAAGAAACCTTATGAGAAAAGTATTACAAATTTAAAAACTCTATAATGTTGTCAAAATGGAATGTAAATATGACTATCACATTATTTGCTTAACAAATAATGTGTTCAACAAAGGAATTTTCAAATAGGTATATTTTAACAATATTTTAAAAACTCCTAAGTAATTTCAAATAGTTTTTAAAATTGTTCCTCTAAGAATCACCTATGACATAATGCTTAAGTTACTGCTAAACCATATTCACTTATTACCACACTAATAGCGGTAATATTAACTAGTATTGGAGCACCCCCAAGTGGGAGAATACTTAAAGTTCATTTTATACAAAGCAGCAGCAGTAAATTTATTATTTTCTGACACTGTAAATTATACAATTAAATCTATACAGCTGAGCAATAATTTAATCATCCTACATTTGAGGTAGATTATTTTCATATTAATTAGATTAAATCACAAGCTTTCTTTAACACTAAAAAAATACAGAGATGGATCTTTTCAAGTTTTATTACGGAAAATTCCAAACATACACAAAAGTAGAGAGCACTGTATAATGGATCCCCATGTATTCATTACCCAGCTTCATCAATTGTCAAATCTAAGCCACCGTCCTCCCACTTTCAATTCACCTTGTGTTATTCTGAAGCAAATCCTAGAGATCCTATCATTTCATTTATAAATATTTCCAGATTTATCTCAAAACAATAAGAATTCTTTATTAGGTATAGCCACAATATTATCACCTCCCCAGAAATAAGTATGTACCTAACATTACCAAACATAGGAATGTATTTTTTTTTAAATCAACATAATCATTCTTCTTATATAACTGGGTGATTTTCTCTCTATGGCTCTATGAATCCTTTCATTAGAAAGAAAATTCTACTCACTCATAAAATATCTAAAAGGCAAATACCCATGGGTACTAATTACTACAGGGATAAATTCAGTAAGACAAAACTATGAAAATAAGTCCCTAGAGAGTATGTGGCAAACCAAACACATGCAATCACAGGACAGTTTACGAATGATAAACAAGTTTGTCCACGTATCAATATTAAGTATGCTTCCTGATGTTAGTTACTCCCCCTAAAGTTTTATTAGATTATGGAAAAGGTATTCTGGAAAATAAACATAATATTTATATATCTTTAGAGACTATAAAAGTTAACATCTAGCAAAAGCACATTTTTAAATGATCACGTTAAAATAACTCTGAGCTGCAAAGCAGCAAAATATCATCATAGTATCAGTACAGCAGCGGTTGTTATCTCAGTTACTTTGTAGAGATTAACCAGTTTTATCATCTATTAAAGAATATATCTACTTTGTGTCAGAGTTTGAGCTAGACGTTAGGGTTCATTCATGTGAAAGGATTCAAGAAGATAATTATTTAACAAAATGAAAGTTCACAAACAAATCAGTGAAAAAAGATTCCAGATGCCTACTGTGAGATTCTGTATGTGAGGGTCTGTCACAAGTAGACTTGCTAGGACAAATGAAAAAGTAATTCTGAAGAGCTATGGGCTATATTAAATAACTAACTGAAATCAGTAGTGGAAAAATGAGGCAGAAATACATTTTAAAATAAAATAAATTAGCCTTTGCAAAAGAAATACATGAAGAATGTTTTTTAGTTCATTCCTAGTTTGAATTTCACTCTTTGACCTACAAATAAAACCTACATATGAAACCTGTATAAGTGACTAGTGAAAATTTAAATGATTTGCAGTATCAAATAATATATTAATATAAGCGGATGAGTTAACATCGAAACAGTCCCAGAGAACGGTTCTGTCAAATCCAGGGCCCTGCCTTAAAACTACAATAAATATGTTTATAGGCTAGTAAGTAATTACTTTCACAAAGATTAATTTTAATAGTCTTCTATGAACTCTCACTTTAATTCAATATACCACACTAATCTTCAGGACATTTACAAAATTCTCCTTGCTTTTTGCACTTAGTACCTGAGAGGCCAACAGAGAAGCCGCTGTCTGAATAGTTTCTGATTGAGTTGTACTTGTCTCTGTATCAAGTTGTTCCTGTGAGACAAAGAGGATGGGGAAGGGGGAAAAGAGACTTAAAAAAAGAATAAAAGAACATAACTGGGTTTGGTGGCTAATAAAGAAGACAAACTGGAAGACAGGAGGGATCAAGAGAAAGATGTGACTACATTACAAAAACACCTAGTGTGTAGATGCTGTAGGTTATTTCACCATTTCAGATATTAATAAATTTCTATTTGCCTACTTAAATCTTATAAGGCATGGGTCAAAACAGCTCATGAATTTCCAACCAGCTCCAACTTGGGACATTTTAAGCAAATGATAATTAAAAACACACATAGGCACATCATGAAATGTTGCCCAGACAATAACAGAGCATAAACCCAAGGAAAGTTCTTAGTTTTGAGGGAGAAACAAACAAACAAACTTATTCAACACAACTAAATAAAACAACCCCACATCTTTAATTAAAAGTGGAAAATATGTCTAAAAAAGATTTCTCCCTCCTTATGGTCTCTTCACCCCTCCTCAGTAATCAGTGCACTGATTCTACTCATCAGAAAACACAGGGTAAAGTATGTCATACCATTACTCTAAACTTTTTAAAAGCAGTACACAAAAGAAAATAATATATACACAAACATATGAAAATAAAAATATAGGTCAGACCCAGTGGCTCACACCTGTAATCCCAGCACTTTGGGAGGCCGAGGTGGGCAGATCAGGAGGTCAGGAGTTTAAGACCAGCCTGGCCAACATGGTAAAACCCCATCTCTACTAAAAATACAAAATCAGCCAGGCGTGGTGGTGCATGCCTGTAATCCCAGCTACTCGGGAGGCTGAGGCAGGAGAATCGCTTGATCCTGGGAGGCAGAGGTTGCAGTGAGCCAAGAATGCGCCACTGCATTCCCGCCTGGTCAACGAAGCAAGACTCCATCTCAAAAAAAAAAAAAAAAAAAAAAATTTTAAAAAGAAAATAAAAATATGAAAACTTCAATTTCAATGAAACTATACCAAAAAAAATGAAACATTGCTTTCTCCTATGAAATTAAAAAAGGTAAATCAGATGTAAGAAGTAGGAATGGAAGACATGCAGCCTTCCTAGAGGACAGCTTAGTGATGTATACCAAACTTTAAGCATACTATTTTCCTCAATAATTCTTCTTCCATTAATTTATGCGAAGTAAATAAACATGAACGAATGGCAGATACGATATTTAGCTGTAACCAGTATTACAGTAGGAAAGCACAGCTTTCTTTTTTAAATGGAAATAATTGCCATGGATAGGAAATTGGCTGGATAAAAATAATCACAGCATTAAGACGGCATTCTGTGAAGCCATTAATAATTTTGTAGATTACATAATGACACAAACATTTTTTTCTTGGTTTACGAAGTACATCGAAATTATAAAGCAAGGGCATTATGAGGGCACGCACAAAACCTAAGAGAGTATTTTTTAAAATATCCATCAGAGAAATCTGGATAATTTGGGAGAAGGGGAGAGAGTTTCTAATTTTCCAAACAAAGAAAGTTAAAAGCTCCATATATGTTCAAATTCTAGGGAAAAAAATGAGTTCTTTTAACATTTTGAGGAAAAAAAATTCTTCCAACCCATCTACACCTCGTTCAAGCCCCATGCACCCCAGGTTTCTAGCCCAAAACCGTATCCAAAAACGCTTTTGTAATCATACCGATAGTTCTCAACACAGAGAGAGATCATTGATTCAGTCCTGACTGTCAAAAAATCCTATATATATCCTTCGAGACCACTTCAAATGCTAACTTATTTCTCAATGAAGACATTTACTGCTATTTCTGCCAGTCAAAAATAAACATCTTACTTCCTTGCCCCTTGGCCCCCAGCCCTCAATTACTTTTGATTTTCTTGATAATGTAATTAAGATTACATTCATGATTATCTTCTCTACTTAATTATAAGCTCCTTTAAAGGCCACAGAATATGTGTTTCACTCATCACACCATTCCCTTCAGTGTTCAGCATTACATAATTATACAGTAAAATGAACCAAATACTTCTCCCATAAACAACACTAAAAACATCTAAAACCTATAGCCAAAATACAATATTTTACAGACATTTCTATTACATCTTCCTGAACTCTTAATGTGTATGTATTCTAAAGGCTAAATTAGTATACCTTTGCTTCTGTTTTATCATGTCCACGTCAAAGCAAGACAGTTACATCTTCACTTGTTTCATCCTGTTTTTAAAAAAAAAGCTTTATTCTCTAAAATGAAAAATTTAGATTATTTGCCAATCAAGGCTTTACTTTATAAACTTTTTTAAAACTAAGCAAAATATAAACTGTAAGATCAACTAATAGCCTTAAAATAGATAACGGCTCCTCTTTTTAAATGTTTTTATCAATTAAATTTGGCTTTCAGAAAAAGCTATAAAATTTTAAAAAAGCATCAGGAAAACTGTTACTGCAGATCACCACCTAAAGTACATTTCCAAAACCACTAAGAGTTCATAGAAATGTATTTTTGTAAGGAAAAGAAAAAAAAAAAAAAGAGATCCTGATCAAACAACTTTAGGAATTTGGCGTAGTTATCACCCCCATTCTGGGAGCCTCACACAGAGTGGCACACAGAAGGTTCTAATCAATTCTACCAAGAAAGAACACCACTTTAATCTTCCTAAGCCTAGTTAACTAGAGAATCCTTGTTCCTGGTACGACCTACTAACATCCTACAGAACACAAGACTCAAGAAACGCCTTGCTTGGGTCTTAAGCACTATTTTGACACTATTTTCTTAGCACTATTAAAATTTAATTTTAAATGTGACTCTTAAAACAGGCATAGAAAAACCACAGGCTAACTTACAGCTTAGAAGAGATTTAATACAGTATCAATCAATTCCAATAAGGACTTTATTTGTACCCTGCAAATATGCAAACTTTAAAAATAGTAATGTGTCACAATTGGCCAAATCTGAATACTGACTGATATGTAAAACTATGGATTATCAATATTTGTGTGATAAATATACTGTACTTATATTTTATAGAAGTCCTTATTTTTAGATATACAAAGAAATATTTTTGGTTATTATGCCTGGGGTTTGCTTCACAACAATGGGGAAGGAAGTGATGTGGGTATGTAGATAAAACAAGGTTGGCTGTGAGTTGTTAACTGTTGAAGCTAGGTGATGCAAACATGACAGTTCATTATACTTATGACATGTTTGAAATTTTCCATACAAAAAGTTTTATATATATATGTGTGTGTGTATATATATATATATAGAGAGAGAGAGAGAGAGAGAGAGGTTAATTTAGCTATATAATCCAGAAAATAGAGCAAATATTTTCAATTTTTATTTTACATTACCATTTATATTTATTTGAAAAACCTTAGGATATGATGACCATTAAGCAGAACTAAACTATCTCAGAGTATCTAAAACTCTCCTATTTATATACATGTTAGTGCATTACTGAGTGAGGCCAGTATTTATTTCTGGTTTGCTAAAATTTCTAATACCGAGTACTCATTAGCAGAGAATAAAAGACCCAATCTAGAAGGGCTTCAAAATTAGGATTATTTCTACTACAGCAAATTTCTTTGACTAAAGCACTATGAGATTTAGGCCTGGGTTCTAATCCTGCCTCTAACTGTAACTAGATCTGTAACTGGAAAAGCCACTAAACAGCAAGTTCTTCTGGTAGGAAATGAGATTAGCCCATGGAATAACCTAATATCCCTTATCTTCTTAAAATGCTATGTTTCTATTAATCAACTCCACAGAAATGCCATAAGCAAAATTCAGACTGAGAAAATATATACCAAAAAAAAAAAAAAAAAATTACAGGAAAAGTGGGAAGGGATGGAGGAGGGAATCTGTATATTTTAAAGGACACTTACAGATATCAAACAATTGCAACACAGGGATCTTTTTCGACTTCCAGATTTGAACAAACAGCCTATTTTAAAACAATCGGGACATTTGAGCACTGACTAGATGTTTGATTATATTAATAAATTGTTAATTTTGTGAGTAGGCTAATTTTACTCTTAATGCTTTCATTCTTAGATATGATTTTAAGATTCTAATTAAACATGTCTAGATTTTGCTGTTAAGTAATTCAATCACAAGAGAAAACGAAAAAGGCTGAAAGAATTAAGATTACAAAGATTGGCGGAGAGTTAATTATAACAGAAGCTGTGTGATGGGTACACAGGTACATAAAATGACTCTTCTATATGTATTTTTAATTTTCCATACTTAAGTTTAAAAATTCTATATTCTTATTGCTTTTCTAAACCAGACAAGAAACACAAGTGTTATTCTACCAACGTAAGTGCAAATAAAATTGCAAAATACTACACTAGTACAAACTTATTTAGAACTGTTAGGGTGCCATTTTTAACATTAAAAAAAAACAAACCAATCTTAAATGCACAGAATTATGCTTAAATACACTTTACTAATGTCAAAAGAAATCTGAATTCTGAAATGCCCTGACAACTTCAAACCAGTATCAGTAGTCTGAATGTGTAACTGACACAAAAATTTAGTATATTCTTAAACTGCTGCACAACACAATCATGTGGCAGCGGGGCTCTTAGTAAGATCTCCAGGCCTAACTTCTAGAAGATCTCTGATTCAGTTCGTCTGGAGAAAGCCCTAAAATCTTTATTGAAAAACAATAACAAAAAAAACCCCAAAAACTAATTCTGTTGCACAACCAACAAGGAAAATCACTGCCTTAAGAGATAATTACACAGACACAGATGAGTTTTCAGAACACATCTTCTAAGTTATGATGATTTACAGTGGGCCCTTCATATCTGTGGATTCCGCATCTGCGAATTCAACCAACCATGGATCAAAATACTTGGAAAATAAAAAATAATACAACAATAAAAATGACACAAATTAAAAAATACATCATAACAATAATTTAAACAGCATTTACATTGTATTAGGCATCGTAAATGTAATCTGAGGGGATTTAAAGTACTACACAATACCCATCTTTCATTCTCATCTATCATCTTAACAGTGACAAAATTCATCAGATTACTTTTAGTTAATACGAGCTATTTCAAAAAAAAAACAAGTCTTCAGAAAATAAGCTAAATAATAAAATAATTTTCACCATTCTTAATCAAAACATAATAGAATCCATAAGCAATCTAGAGTGTTTTTTTTCCACTCTAAAGAAATTTTGTTGTAATACGTAAATTACTAAATACATTCTTAGCTAAAAAAAAAAAAAAAAACACACAATGAAATTGGTGCTTTTAGACTGTCACCTCTGGGGAAACAGCGAATGCCTCATTGATTGGAAAACAACATGAAAGTGACTCGAGGGAGAAATAAAATTGTGTAACAAGACTACTTCTATTTTAAGACTCATACCAAATCAATGTACACTTTTAATGGTTTTCCCAAAACTAAGACTGTAACAATTGTAAACCAGCTAGTATAAAAAGTTAATACAAGCTCACAAAGCATAGTGGTTCCTGTGACCTCAACACTTTGGGAGATCAAGACAAGAGGATCGCTTGAGCCCAGGAGCTGGAGATAAGCCTGGATAACATAGCAAGACTCTGTCTTTACAAAAAAAAGTCTTTTTTAAAATTAGGCAGGCATGGTGGTGCGCACCTGTAGTCCCAGCTACTTGGGAGGCTGAGGTGGGAAGATTGTTTGAGTCTGGGAGGCAGAGGTTGCAGTGAGCTGAGATTGCTCTGCTGCACTCCAACCTGGGCAAAAGAGCCCAGGTTGGGCTCTTTTTTGTCTCAAAACAAAAACTAAAAAACTAAGCTGGGCATGGTGACGTGCACCTGTGGGTCTAGCTACGTGGGAGGCAGAAGCCTGTGCCCAGGAGTTTAAAAAAAAAAAAAAATGCAAATGATGCTAGAAAGTTTAAGGGTTAGAGAGCTAACCATTTAAGGTTCAAAAACTAACGTGGCTGTGTGTACTTGTTTTTCATTCAGTAAGAATTCCCTGAGAACCTCTAGTATTCAATGGTCCTATAATACCAAGTACAGTAGAGAAATTTCAAAACTCCATTTGGATCATAGAAGCAAAAAACTGTCCAGAGGACCATCAAAAAATCAGTACAAAAAAAAGACAGTCATTAGAGAATAGTAAGTTAAGAATACATGTAATTCCATGTTAAATTCTGTTGTAGACAATAATACCTGCTAACTACACACACTAAAGAAGTTTAAATGAGAGGGCACAGCTTTATGGCAGAGGTAGTTACTGAGAAGAATGGGAAAGGTGAAGAGAAACTATGGCACTAAAACACTACAGACACACCTACAATTTTCTAAAAGCTTTGTCCCTTGATCCTTCTCTATTTTGGTTCATAAAGTTTTCTTCCAATGGATTTAAAAATAGGCAGTTGGTGTTGCCATGGCTAACTAATATGTTTTTTACATATATACCTCTTCTGTTTTGGTTTTCTTGGGACTCTCTTCTTTATGAGGTGAGGATGTCCTCTTGACTCCTACTATAGGAGTAGGTATTTTTGTTGCTGCATTTCCTGAATTTGCTGCGTTTCCTGAAGATCTAGGTGGTGGGTTTACCAGACGTGTTGAAGAAACAACTCTGGAGACCGTAGGCTTTGGTGGTGGAGAAATGGCTGGTTGTGTGGCAGTTTGAGGAATGCTTTCACTCGATGTACCTAAGCAGTAAATATATGAGCATATACAAATTAAAATAACCATATCGGTGTCAAGTTGTAAGTTTTTGTTTCTCTGAATTTGATTTCATGAATAACTTTACATGCAAAAAATAAACTGGCATTTAAAAAACTGAATTTCAACTACTTAACAAACCCGCTTTTCAAAATGAAGGTTAAACCAAATATAATGTAAGAATTCTCAAACCTGACAAACCCAATCTCCTTACCCCCTGAGCTTTCACTGGAATTTACTTGTGGCACAGAAACTTCAGTAGCCTGTATGTTGGTCACAGATGCTGCTGTTACAGCTGGAGCAGGACTGTTTCTGCTAAAATAAAATAAAATAAAATAAAATAAAATTGTCTCAAAATTTAAAAGTAGAAAATAAATAAAATAAAATACAATGATCTATAACATGTACAGAAGTTATTTTGTAAAGTAAATGATTCTTTGATTTTACTTCCTATAAATACACTTTAGCAACTGACTTTATTGGATAAAGTATAACAACAGTAAAAAGTACACAAACCTTCTAAAGCAGCACTGTCTAATGTTACTTCCTGAGATGACAGAATGTTCTGTATCTGTGCTACTGGATATGGTAGCCACTATTAAAACATAGCTACTCTGTACTTAAAATATGACTAGTGAGAGACTGCTTAATTTTAATTAAATTTAAATTGTCACATATGGCGGCTGGCTACTATATCGCCAGAGTGGTTCTAAAAGATCTATTCTTAACTGATTTTGGCTAAGAGACTTACTGAAGGATTTTTTTGAACAAAAATTATTTATTAATAAGAGGCCACGCATGGTGGCTCTTGCCTGTAATCCTAGCACTCTGGGAGACGAGGCGGGAGGATTGCTTGAGCTCAAGTTTGAAACTAGCCCGGGCAACACAGTGAGCCCTCGTCTCTACGAGAAAAAAAAAACCTATATTATTTAAAAAAAAAAAAAAAAAAAAAAAGTTATGAATGAGAAAATGTTCTGAGAAACAGAAAACAGAAATAAATTTCTGTATACAAAGTATAAGGGTTTTATAAAACTCTAAAAGCCCATCCAGTGGCTCAGTTAAACAAAGACCTTTAAGTGACAAGGGGATATTTCAATATTTTACTTTAAAAATAACTTATTTTAAACCCTCTTTACTCCCCCGAAGTTTCTCTGCCATTTTCTCCTCCTCATGTCAATCTCAAATGACCTTCCTACTTAACAACCAAAAGCCACTAGCCAAATATTACCCCAAATTCTAAGTATAAATATTAAAGAGACACACCTATTTCTATAATTAACCCCTATTCTTTCCTTATTATTCCTTATTACATAAAAAAGCCCAATCTATGTTCTAAATCTCACTAACTCCTGTCATCTCAAGAAACTCAAATCATCACTCCTTTACTCTCCCATCCAACCTTCCTGTCTCAAGTAAATTCTACACATTAGCATTTAAATAAACTCAAGTTTTTATTATCTCCTAAAAGAAAAACAAAAGCAGAAAAGTCCTCTGGTTTCTCTCTCTGTCTGTCTCTCTCAGAGCTACCACCCACACTCTGAAACTGGTGAATGATGACACCATAAGGAGGTAGGCAACACTTGGAAGACTCATTTTTGGTACCTACATGACATCCATGTGGAACCACAGAGCAGTCAGCTTATTAAAGCTATGGATATCATTGGTACATGAATGTAAAATGTAGTCAACAGAGAAGGTGTTACCACTCAGGGACAATATGAAGATGGGATAAACAGACAACAGAATAATGAGAGAGCCCTCAAGGGCACAAATATTAAATGAATAAAAAGAAAAGGACAGTTGGCCAGAGAACAATCACAGATGCAGGAGAAAGCCTGAAATGGCTAGCAAGGTGTCTAGTACATAATAAACACTCAATGCTTGTTGAACAAATATACAATCATATTCTAAAAACCCAGAAGTTTTATTTACAGAAGTTACTTAGTATTACTTCAAGAAACTAAACTTCAAAACTAAATTGTGAAATTTAGTACAGTTGTACACATTTTATATTCATGCACAAACTCAAAGGACACAAAGGCTTTTACAAATCCCAAAATTCCTATTAAAAGCTTCTTCACTTAAAAAGAAAACAACAAAAAAAACTTTTAAAATGATAACACTTACAGGACATATTCAGGCCTGAAGTCTTTGGATTATGCATGATTTGCCTAAAAACATATCACACACACGAAGTCCAAAAGAAAGAAAAGACATCCATGACACCTCAGCATTTTCTATTTCACACTCATCCAGGGAATCCTCCCCAGCCTGCACTTCTGCCATCGGTTATACGTTAACTGACAAACAGACTTCTAACACCGCCTTTTAAAAATTGTAATATAGGCCAGTCATGGTGGCTCATGCCTGTAATCCCAGCACTTTGGGAGGCCAGGGCAGGTAAATCACCTGAGGTCAGGAATTCAAGACCAGCCTGGTCAACATGGTGAAACCCCATCTCCACAAAAATACAATTAGCTGGGCATGATGGCAGGTAATGGTAATCCCAGTTATTCGGGAGGCTAAGGCAGGAGAATCGCTCGAATCTGGGAGGCGAAGGTTGCAGTGAGCCGAGATCGTACCATTGCACTCCAGCCTGGGTGACAGAGCGAGACTCCATCTCAAAACAAAAAACAAAACAAAAACAAACAAAATGTGTGTGTAACACACACACATATATATAAATATATATTTATATATACACACACACACACATATATATATATATTTTTTAAAGACAGGGTCGCACTCTGGTTGCCCAGGCTAGGGTGCAGTGGTGGGACCACAGCTCACTGTAGTCTCAACCTTGCAGGTTCAAGCAATCCTCCCACCTCAGCCTCCTTAGTGGCCAGGACTACAGGTGCACACCACCACACCTGGCTAATTTTTTTTACTTTTTTCTAGAGATGGAAGTCTCACTATGTTGCCCAGGCTGGTGTTGAACTCCTGGCCTCAAGTGATCCTACCACCTCAACCTCCCAAAGTGTTGGGATTACAGGTGTGAGTCACTGAACCTGGCTGAAAATTTTTCACTGCTTCAAACCCAGGGCAGTGGCATGCGCCTGTAGTCTCAGCTACTCAGGAGGTTGAAGTAGGAGGATCGCTTGAATCCAGGAGCTCAAGGCCAGCCTAAACAAAACAGCCAGACCCCATCTCTTAAAATAATAATAAATTTTTAAATTTTTAACTGCTGTGAATGTTAAGAGAGATACCTAGTTCTTCTAAAACAGGTTTCCCTAACTATCATAGATACATTCCCTTGTTACAAAGTTATAAGCAGCTCCAGGACAGAAAGGTGGTGTTGTTCCTTTTGTCTGTTCTCATTAGCACACCATACAGTGCACTGTAGCAGTAGCCATCTAAACACATGAACTTGGACGGCTTATGTGCTAACATTCAGACACATCTGACTGAAGACATTAATGGTCTCAAAAATAAAATGTTAAGTATGACAAGACAAAACCAAAAAGTACTATCCCCAAACCTAAGAATTAAATTGCTATTTAAAAAAAATAGTAGATGGAATGAAAATAACATTCTAAATAGATGACTTTAATAGCAAAATAAGAATGTATCTGATTGATTCAGCAAACAGCCACTCCACTTCTGTTTTCCTCTTTTTCCTTACCCCTGAGAGCTGCCAGAACTGTTCAATGGACTGGTCTTCGTAGCACTAGTAGGTGAAGGCACAGACATGCTGTTATCACTGTCCATAGACAAGTCAAGGCTGCTGTCATTGAGAGCTGTCAATTTGACACCTTCTGTTGAATGCTGCAAACAATGAAACATTTTACTGAATATATCTTTACTTCATCCAGATGTTGAAACACGGAAACCTTTTACTTAACATATATGATTTTTACTGAAAAGCACAAATCACTAAATCTACGAAAGTTAGATGTGCCATGCTGATTCTAAAAGGCAACGATTTGGGAGTCAAGTACTTTCTTCTAAGAAGGCCTCAACATTAAGTATAGTTCTTATGTGGGAGAAAAAAGGAGAAAGAAATGTTTTATCAAATGTATCCACTGACCATAAGATACAACACAAATTTAAAACACTGTAATATAAAACAAAAGAATCTCCAATCAGAGAACTTTAAATATATACACACACAAGAAAAAAATGTCTCAACAATAAACATGGTACTACAATGACTCTCTGTAAAGTGGGTCTAGAAGTGATTTTGTTTACATATAGATTTCTAATTATCCTACAATAAACATAAAATTTTTTAAATTTCAAACTTATTGCCACTCCTTACTATTTGTCAATAAAAAGAGCTTCTCTCAAAAGCGAGAGACTTTAGTGCTCTAACTGCAATTTAGAATTTTTTAAATGGCATGCTTAATACTGTAAATTATCCTGTGAAAAGAAAAGCAGAAATAATTTTCTGAAAACTAAACATAATATACAAATCCTAATGTTGGTCCTCCTTAAAATCAAAGCACTCCAAAACAAATAAAGCAGAAAACCAAAACTATGGATGGTTTCATGAAATTAAAGTTGCTTTCTAGTAACAAAGTTTAAATTTTTGCTATTTGGTGCTACTGCAATATTACATTCAGCTTCATTTTTTTTTTCCAGAATGTTTAGCCTGGGTTCACTTACCTACACAAACATTTTAACGAAAATAATTTATACTGTTGACAAAAACACATTCCTTATATATGTGCCTGCGTTCTGTGCTTTCTAGTTCCCCAAATAACAAAATATTCTTATCTTTGATTTAGCACTAGACATACCACTTATGTACATGAATGAAAATTGATCAAATGGGGAAGGTGAGATATGGTGGAAAGGAGAGGAAGAGAGAGTAACGCCATTTGCTTATGAAGTCAGTTGTGAAATAAAAGTACCTAATATTATAAATGAGTATCTCTTCTATTCAACAATGCTACCAATCTTACTCTCCACTAGATATGAGGATTTATTCAGTAAGTAAATTATACTGAGTTATACAGTTACCTGCCTCCCTAAGTGACCAAACGCTATGAGTTAACAGGCCACTGTTGGGATAAATTGTGAAAGTTTAACTGGTTGGTCTAAACACAAAACAGCATTAAGCTACTTTGCTTTGTTTGCTTCTATATCCAGATCAAGTTTGGTAGCAAGAGACCTCAAAGCCAAATAGTCCTAAATATTCTATCATAATTTTTAATAAAAGATAAATAAAACAAAGAACATACTACAGAAAGAAACACACACACATACTTTGCAGTCAGACTTAGGCCCAATTCACAGTTCATACTACATGACCCAGGGCAAGGTTCTTAACCCCTCAGTTTCTGCTATTAAAAGACAATACCCATGGGTTGCTGGAACGTTAAATATAAAAAGGACTGGTACAGTGTTACGCAAATAGCAGTTAATAAAAGGAAGAGTCTATTTATAAGAGTCCAAACAAAACATTCATAGATCTTGATTCCTAGACACTTGTTACTTATTAGGCAAGAAAGTGCTATTGTACTAATGCAAACTTAGAAATACTCTAAATGATCTCAAATACAGGGTAGATTTAATCATACTGTAGCTAGATAAAGAGATATTAAACAGCCACTAAAAATATAATTTGGATAGATGGTCACGATATGTTAACACAAAAAAAAGCAGGTCACAAAATAGCAAATTTCATCAAAAACCTTTTAAAAATATGTATATGGTAACATGCACTGAACAGTCTGTGTTTAAATAAAATGTTAAAAGTAGGTTTGCTGTGAAATTATAGTTACTTCATCTGATAGAATTTTTGGACTAAAAAACAAATTTCCAGTCATTAATGATTCTCTTTATATTCTAGATGACTATATTTAAAGAAATAATACCTTAAGAAATAATAAAACATCTTATATTCAAATTTACTTAAAATTTACACAGGATGGTTCCAAATATCAGTACTGTCATGGAAATAGAACTTAAAAAGGTAATCTGAATATAGGATTCTGAGAAATCTAATTATCTGTTATAAATAGCTGTTAATAGCTATTTGATTATGAATTAAATATTAATAATAGCGAAGTTCTAAAGAACAATCTACTTTCACTTCTGAAAACATAAAATCTTTATATACTTTTTTTAAAAAATTATTATTTTGTAAGAGACAAGGTCTCGTTCTGTCACTCAGACTGAAGTGCAATGGCACAATCATAAGTTCACTGCAGCCTTGAACTACTGGGCATACGTGATCTTTCCACCTCAGCCTCTTGAGTAGCTAGGACTGTAAGACGCATGCCACCATACCCAGCTAATTAAAATTTTTTTTGGAGACGGAGTCTTGCTGTGTTGCCCAGGATGGTCTTGAACTCCCAGTCTCAAAGGATCCTCCTACCTCAGCCTCACAAGTCACTGGGATTACAAGCTTGAGCCACCATTCCCGAGTCCAAAGTGTTTATATTTTTTGTATGTGATAAATTTACATTTAAGTACAACTGATTTAATTAACCCTTAATAATACAACACTAAAGGACAATTAGAAAGCAAGTGTTTAACTTGATATTTTAGGTTTGTTTTCCTGAGGCTAATCTCTAGCTGAGATAGACACTTTAGTTTTAAAATAAAACTGCTTGATGGAAAATTTTACAATAAATATATGTTAACATGCACTGAACAGTCTGTGTATAAATAGTACACTGAGAATAGTACATGTTTGTCAATTTTTATCTAGTTAACTAAATTTTTAGTAAACCATTAGGTTAAGAATAAAACATTTTTAAAATAACATCACGTTTAAGCCTTAAAAACTGATTTTACACCCCTCCTCATTTATCTACCTATCCCCAAGTTGTGAATAATAATGATGTTATGTGATAACAAAAGCCAATATGAGCATTTATTATATGCCAGGAGCTAGTCTAAACCACCCTTTACATGTATTGGTTCATTTAATCTTCATGAAATACCTAATAAAATAGGTAAAAATACTGCCACAATTTTCGAGATGAGACAAATCAAGAACAAGATGTTTGCCACGTAACTTGCTCAAATTTCACAGGTAGGAAAGAGTAGAGCCTGAATTTGAACAAGGCAGTCCACTCCAGAGTCCTTGCCTTTAATTAACTTCAATGCTTTTGTATCATAATATATTCTGTTTTAAGAAACAAAACATTATAAAATTAAAGTCTTTTGTGTATTAATTTCATTCCTTTCCTCCCAATTCCAGACAACCAGCCATTTTCCTGAATGCAGTGGTTGTCATTCTGTAATATATACTTTTATTTCATATTCTCTCCTAAATACATTGTTTTTTAAGTTTTTAAACTTGTAAACTTTATATGGAAGTATCAAGTGAGACACACATACGTGTGCTTTTTTATTCAACATATTAGTATATGCAGTTGTAGTTCATTTATTTTCACTGCTACATACTGTGAAGTATTCCATTATAAGAATAAACCATCTATTTTGAAATCACCTAAAGAAAATGTAATTTGTATCTGTGCACTAAAATTCCAATATGCTCACTAAAGTTCAAATAAGGAAAAAATAGCTCTAAGTTATTCAAAAGGAAGCACTAACACTAGAAAAATGTAATGCAAAATATTAACTCAGTGACCTCTGTTCATGACCTCCTTTATACTCAGCAACTTTTGGTTTTTAAATAATATACATGTTATATTTCTTACATTCATCAAAAAAAGCGATTTTCATTTTTTAAAAGCCTCACATAATTTACTTGACCCACATATTTCCTTACTAATTTAACTGAGTTTACTTTTTAAAGGAAAGAAAATTAAATACTGATGTGGGATTTTAAATGAACAAGAATAAAAGTGCTTAAAGAGAATACGGGTATATACAAAGTAAGGATATGAAGCATCACTACTAATCCTTCTAAAATCTAAAGCAACCGTGTGCAAGAAAACTGATTAGAGTCAGATTTCACATAATGAAACTGCTCCATGAAACCCATGAAACAGATTCTTAAAAAGCTGTCATCTATTTCAAATAGGACTTATTAACTGAGCCTAAATTCTGAAATAATGATAGTCCAGATGCATAAAACATTATGTTAGTAATGCTTTTGTAAGTACTTTCTAAATTTACCTTTTCTTTTCTGAAGCACATGATTAGGTAGTAGTTGATGGAGTTGCTTTCTTTTTACATGCATTGCAGCAATTTTCATATCCACCTCAAACATCTTGCTGTTTATTGCTTGCCTATAAACTATACAATTAGGAAATTGTTACAAGAAATAGAAACATTTTAATAAAGGCAGTTAAACTCACTCCAGAGAAACTATTCTAAGTAGGGATCCTTTTTCCATCAATACTGCATACCTGTATATCAGTCAAGACCTATTCCTAATCCGACATAATTCATTGCCTGAGCAAACTCCTTTTACCACAAGATGCGCTGAATAAAAGCACAAAATATTAATTCTTCCAGTGTAATAACTCTTTAAATAGCTCTTAAAGTAGTAACTCTAAAGAGTAACTCTTTAAGAAATGGCAGAAATGAGGGGAAAAGGGTTTCTTAAACTCATACCCTTTTATGCTACCAGTACTATTGCTTAAAACTTTAACCAAGTATGTAACACATGCTGTAAAATAAGTCAAACTTATTAAACTATACCTATAGGTACCTTTACAAGAATCTGCAAGATAAAACTAAGTAATGACATACTTTCTATAGATAGTAATAACTTAAATGACAGAGGTCACAGGTACAAAAAGAAAATGCTACAATTAAATAAATTCAAATTATTTAGATCCAGAGGGCCCCAAAAGGTAAAAGTCGGTCATACAAAACATATTTAAGAAACATCTATACTTGATTCATACTGTTCTAGACACTGGAGATAAGCAGTGAACAAAGACCAATGTAGCCTCAAAGGGTCTACATTACAGTAGGGAGAATAGAATAAATAAGAAAAAAATAAAACCTATAGTCCATGTCAGATGATGATAAGTATTACTGAGAAAAACCACATAGGGAGTAGGATAGGAAGCTCAGCCTGGAAACTGAGTTGACATCTGACTGAAGATTTAAATGAACATGAGGATGCAAGCTGAGAGTACCTGGTGAAATAGCATTCCAGAGAGAGCAAACATCAAGAACAAAATACCCTAAGCAGGAGAAAATGCCTGGAACATTTGAGAAACAACAAAAATGCCAAAGGAGAAGATGAAAAGTAGAAATCCATAATCCCTTATGTGCAACTCTAAAATCCCAAAAACTCCCAATACACAAGTTTTTCTAAGATAGGAAACAAAATTCATCTAGTAACAAACCCTGTTCTGAACTACTTATGGCTGTGGCTATTTGGTCTTTTATCTTTTGCTCCATGTGAGTATCAACGATTCCCTGCAGAAATGATACTGTCTTTCAGGACCAAATGCTGCTCCAGGCCTCAAAGGGTTTATTACTTACTAACTGTATTACCTTTCTGGCTCCAAAACTTACAAATAAAGGATTGTGAACTTATAATAGGAGGTAAGGTCACAGACATGATGAAAAGGGCAGATCAGGCAGAAGCTTGCAAACCACAGCAAGGACTTGGACTTTTATTCTGAGTAGATACTCAGATACTCAAAGCTTTTAAGCAGGCAAGACATGATCTGGCTTAAAAATATCATTTGGACACTAGGTAAGAACAGCTGAAGTCGCAAGGGCAAAAGACAAAGTTTTGGCAATGACAGTGATCCAACAGCACTACAGTGGCTAGGACTTAGGGTGAAAGCAGTGGGAATAGTATTAAGTAGCAGAAACCTCAATGTATTCTGAAAGAGGAAGCAAAAAGATTTTATAAAGGATTAACATCGAGTAGGGTCAAAGACTGATTCCAAGGTCTCTAGGTTGAACAACCAAAATTACTTGAAAAGAAACTGGTAGGTGTTGGGAGTGAACATTTGTGTGCTGAGTATGTGAAATCTGTTTTCTTTTAAAATCCCATAAAGTATTGGATTAAAGTGTTTCAATATACAGGACAACTGAATTTTCCTTCCCAAAATACCTAAAACATCCTTGAAAATCTTGATGGTTCATTAGTGTAATCTTTGATAAACATCTTAATTTGAATGCAAAGTATAGAACAAATTTCTAATCCAGGTAGGTATCCGTGACTTATTAGTTCATAAATAAGTTAACATCAGAATTTTTACTTCAGGAAAAAATACTTCTGTGGTGTTCAGCAGGTGGAGTATCACCCTACATACGACATTCTAAAAATCTGTAGAGGTATTTTTGTTGTTGTATTGATTAAAAGGTACTATGGCTAGAAACATATAGATATGTATCCTTCAACGTGGACAGTTCTACCCAACACAGAATTATACCATGTCCTTCCTACATTCCTAAAGACAAAAAACCTACTTAGCAATTATTTAAACAAGAATTCACTTCAATTTTACATTTTAAAAATGGAGTATTTAAAAGAAAAAACAAACAAAAAATGGAGTATTTTAATTTGAAATTTCCAGGAATACAACTACCACCAAGCATATCAAAATTAGATCTCTTTTTATTTGCAACTTTCACTCTTACAAGGTCACCAATGCTAACGCTGCTGGTGATATCTGAATCACCACAGACAACACCTGTATCGATCAGAATTTATAGATATCACACTGCTGGTGAATCTACATAAAGTGTAATCACTTGACACTTAAGTTATCTTCTAGTGTCATTGTATCTGAGCAGTGACATATTGAAATACACATTCTTTTCCTTTTATTTCTCCTTTGTATCACAGTTAGTGCACGATACTGACTTTTTAACAAACTGGCACTAATTTTTTTCTCTCCTGTAACTAGGTAAAAAAATTCTTAGTTTTAAGTCTGTATGTTCTCCAGGGAAAACTCCTCATAGTGAATAAAAATGCCACTTACATTTTTTTTAATGGAGAAGGACAGTATCTGAGAGAGAAAAGGATTAGTCCTTAAAGTGGATGTGCAGTTGTCCCCATGTGTAGTATTCGCCATTCCCATGAAAAGTTGTTGCACCTACATATAGACTGATTCTCTCAACTACATCCACCATTTGGTCTTTAGTTAAAATGAACTACCTTTCATCTTAGAGTACAGGTCAATCTGAAATCTACACTTAATCAGCCTATTTCCCACCTATGCATTAACATTTGAATCTGTATTTGAGACATAGTAGGAAAATTTCTCCAGGTCACCACAAGTTACGCTTCATCGATTTCTGAGGTTCAAGATGATGAAGGCAGTCAGACACAGATTCAGTCTAGACAACCATATATTCAAGTTGTTTCCCATTTCTTAGGAAATTATGGAGAAGTCGAGTTTGGAATGGTTCTACTTAACTTTAAGGTTGCCACAATAGAGAAAAATCATGTATATACAGGTTGAGTATCCCTAATCCAAAAATCTGAAGCTGAAACTGCTACAAAATGCAAAAATTTGTGACTGCCAACATGACACCTAAAGGTAATGCTCATTGAAGTATTCAAATTTCCTATTTTCAGACTAGAGATGCTCAACTGGTAAGTGTAATGTAAATATTCCAAAATCTGAAAAAAATCCTAAACACTTCTGGTCCCAAGTATTGCGGATAAGGAATACTCAATCTGTATTAGACTAATATAAAACCATTATTCTGATGACAGTTCAATATTCGCAAGTAATTTCAACAATTATTGTAAATATCACTATGGTGTGCATCAAGACAATCTCAAATATGCAAGAACTGAAGTGTTTTGATTATCCAAGTAAAGACATACCTGTATCTGTGAAAGACTGAATATCATAGGTGAGATCAACACTGAGGTTTTCAGAGTTTTCTGTTTTTTTAAACACTAACCCAATCACCCACATCGTGCGAAATTCTTCCCTGCAAAGAAGAGCATTACCATAGTTTATCTGGATTTCATGAAAACGTAGCTATCAATGTGGTTGACAATCTGAGACATGGAAAAACTTGTAATACAAATGTATGAGCAAACTAAAAGTTCTAAGCCTCACCCACACCTGTCCTCTATATTCCTACTACAACATAAACAGAGATCCAGGAGAAATACACTCGTATTAACTGTACACTGATAGTCAATGTCCTTAATGATGATTCTAAAGAACCAAATCCACTGAAATCAAAGAAAATTATCTTTAAACTAATGAAGGAAAAGACTTTTTAGAAAGTCTGGGAAAAAAAGGAATTTTCTAAATACAGAAATTTAACTAGAACTTAATAGCTATTTCTTAAACTTCAAAAATTCATTTTAAAAGGCCACATGAACAGAAGCATAATAACAGGAGTAATTCGTGATTTAGCTACTTTTGAACATTTAACAGTGTATCTACTGAATGGAACATCAAACAGTCTTGTAATAATTAAGATTAGAATTACCACAAAATGTAAAAAACCTCTTATCATATAATTACAAAATTAAAAACATCTATATAATCAGTAAGAATACTGTATAACACAAATTTAATAATCCTTCCACTTATCTTTTTTTAATGCTGCTTTATTTTTTAAAATAAGCTTATTACTAGTACTCTACAACTCTCCAATGCAACAAAGTATAGTCTAGTCTCATATTAACAGCAAACAATCAAATCAGCAACTAACCTATACAAATAAAAGACCC
Organism: Rhinopithecus bieti; assembly: GCF_001698545.2. NCBI lineage: Eukaryota > Metazoa > Chordata > Mammalia > Primates > Cercopithecidae > Rhinopithecus > Rhinopithecus bieti. The sequence continues at coordinate 5,228,663 of NW_016818964.1, read as the reverse complement.
CTAAAAAGGTAAACTGACTCTGCTTTTACATACATTAGCTTCTCAACAGTCCAGAATCAAGCATAAATCAGATTTTTATAAGTTCATATCAAAATGTTTGTTCCCTTTTAACAAAAAATTAAGATAAAAAGCAAAGACTGATGTATGGTATACCAGCTATTCTGACAACTACTGTACAAAACAGGAGAATTTTTTTTTTTTTTTTTTTTTTTGAGGCGGAGTCTCGCTCTGTCGCCCGGGCTGGAGTGCAGTGGCCGGATCTCAGCTCACTGCAAGCTCCGCCTCCCGGGTTTTACGCCCTTCTCCTGTCTCAGCCTCCCGAGTAGCTGGGACTACAGGCGCCGCCACCTCGCCCGGCTAGTTTTTTTGTATTTTTAGTAGAGACGGGGTTTCACTGTATTAGCCAGGATGGTCTGGATCTCCTGACCTCGTGATCCGCCCGTGATCCCAAAGTGCTGGGATTACAGGCTTGAGCCACCGCGCCCGGCCTAGGAGAAGAAAATATTAAGAAGGAATGGTAAAGACAGTATTAACGCAAAACTGTAGAATGTGAACTCTAGCTAATAGGCACCTCATCACTGGAAGAACATCAGAAAAAAAAATGTGTGCTGACTTTTCTCATAAAACAGTCTTTCTCTTCAATGTTTCTGATCGGAAAAACTAAGTTACAAGTTCTAAATTGTCTATAAGCCATATGTAGTCAACAGAATAGTGACACTGGTTATAAAAATTGCCTGTAAAAGCTTCTATGAATAAAAATTGGAAATGGGAAGAAGAAATTAAATTAGAAAAGGGCTTACTTGTCGGGATTTTCTTTGGGTGCTGGAAATGACTGGGGATTCACATGAGCCAGTGTAATAAATTCATTCTTCTCCAAGCTTCCAACCAGGATTCGGATTTTTGATTCCACCAAGCCCACCCTGAACAAATGTCACTTAGTATTAACAAAAGTTTTGGTTAACTTAAAATAAATTAAAAAATGCACATACCAGGGCATTTCAACTGGCTGAACTCCCACAAATAAAACCAGAAGCCTTATGTTCTACCCAAAATTGCCAAACAACAGGGAAAAAAGAGCCAAGAAACACTCCATTCACACCAGCAAGGTTGCAAAAGTTCTCCCCACAGAAATTTTAAGAAAAACAAGCTTTAAGTGCAATTTGAATATACAATTAAGAAATGATGCATGGATCTCTATAAAGCAAACAAAAAAATAAGTTGCATATGGATCCCGATTTCTATGCTTTCACTACACACAGTAAAGCAGCTCCATCTGTGAACAAATCAAACCAAACTAGAAGTTTTAAGGACTTCCTCCCATCTCCTACTGTGTTCAGTGGCTACGTGATTCATTCTGAAGTTTGCTTTTTCTGTAGTCTATTCTTATACTCACCATTCTAGGCGTTGTTTTTCTGTTGGTGCACTTGCTAGAAGTACAATATAATGCCTTTGAAGATAAAGACAACATGCTATTTATTTTATTTACATGCTTTGTGCTGGATATTAGACCATAAAGTAATAAGCTTCCTTACAATTATAGATCCACATCAATTTAGCAAGGGGCACTACAATCTCAATATGCACATAAAATCATATATGCTAAATTCCACTTTTCTAACTACTAGTGAGTCTAATTCTTCTGAAAAAGGCAGTGACTTTATGAATAATTACCAAAAAGCAGCTTAATTCAAGAAGTATAAATAAGCATTAATAGTTTTGCTCAATGACACTGACTGAGTGCTCTGCCTATAAAATTAAAGAGTTGCTCACTAAAATATAATCTACTTAAAACAAAAATGTTTCAATGGAATCAAAACATCACGGTTTTAGACACAAAATTTATCACTAAATACACATACTACAACAGTAACTTCAAAACAGTATCGAACACATCATGCTTTTAAATTCAAATTAAATAGTAGTGAAAATTAAACTAAATACTACACTTAGGCCCTGTGATTTTTTTCCCAATTAACAGTATACGTTTTTATAATCAAAAAAGAAAAAAAAAATCACTAACATGACAGCAACAAAGAAATCCGATTTTTATCCAAAACTCAATCCCATTCATATTAGACAAAAGCCAAGTTTTCATTTCAGAAAATAGCATCATGATCAAATAAATACTGAAGTCTTTTAAGACTCAAAAAGTTCAATCCAATATACTCTTCTACAGTACCCAGTGCTGGGAGCCAAATTTCACACCAGAATCTCTACAGCAAAAAGCAAACTGACGTCATCTAGTATTGATACTAGTTTCAAAAGTAGCAGTATAACCAAAATTTTAAAATTATTTTACTCTTTGAAAAGTCTAAAACCTTCCTAATACTTTCTAACACATTTTGTAAGTGTAGTTTCTAACCAAGAGCAAAAATCTGACCTAGACCCAGAGGAAAACTACCAAACCTATCTAAAAAAATGTATTTGAAAAATGGTTTCAATTCTTCACAGCTATGTAATCCTAGGCAATTCTAAGTCTTGTGTACATCATCTGTAAAATGGGATAATAGTAAACATTCTACTGGCAGAGGTATGTAAAGCTCAATGGAGTTAACTTGAAGTCTATAAACTTAAGGAAACAGAGATAGATATATAAAAAACAAGGAATATAGGGCTATGTGAATATGCAGTCCAAACCCCTACAAACCAATACTTCCTTTACCAGTTTAATTTGCTCAGCATTATTTGGAAAATGTCAAATACATGAGCAAGCACAGATGGCCCAAATAAGTCAACAAAAGTCATATAAAAGCATTAAAAATTCATATATTTTATGTATAGAAAAATCCATACTCGGAGTTCCAAATGCTCTTAAATCAAAATCCTAACAAGCTCAGTAACCTGATTTCTAGGTCCCTAAAATATTAAAAATGGCTAACTGGTTTAAAAAAAAAAAGGGTAAAGAACATGCAGAAAGAGTTCTCTCACAAAAGCACAGCAACTTATAACAGGAGACAATGAAGCACAGAAATCAGGCACGTACACAAAAACACAAAGCTGTCTGGGTCCATCTAAGGGCAGAGACAAAACTCCCGCAGTCTCTAAATCACTCTTACAACACATTATTAAAATGGAAATTCTTAATAACCACCTTCGTCTTCAACAAAACCTTAAATGATATACAACATTCTTTATTTATAAAGAGAAAATATACAATCCATTTGGACACAGTTTTGTTGGCAATTCAAAGTTCTGAATCCTAGAGTTCAACATTACTTCTTACCGAAATCCAAAAGGGAAAGAGTACGTACTCTGTACATATCTTACACACAAATGCACATATTCACATACAGGTAGAAATGTTAATTCTAACAAGTATTTACGCTGAAGTTAAATGTCCTTTACTCAGCCACATTTAAACAAATTTGAGTTGAGAGATATAAAATGCAATAGTTAAGTTTAATAAAAAATAACCTGCAAATATTTTGAGTCATTAGGAATTCATTTACAAAACAAAATTCCAACTGCATTCTCTAAATATCTCTATTTTCAATTTTTAAAACCAGGACTGGTACTCAATTCTTAAGGTCCCAATCAGACCACAGAAACCTAGTGTACATGTACATCTAAATTAGACTACATTTTGTTGATGTACCAAAAAACAATCCCCTATTTTACAAGTGCCATGTTTAAACTGTCATGTTTATGATGCTCAAATGCCTCCATGCGAGACTTTAAAAGTCTTAATGCAATTGCCATTACCTTTTCCTCAAATTAAAAAAAATTTAGTTTCCAATAAAAATAGTTTAAAATACAGTTAAAAGTAAATTTAACTATAAAATGTACCCCAAAATAATTAGTATTTATGCAAAGTGCCCTAAAAACAATTAATTTAGTTACTGTATTACCTAACTGCTATTTGCAAAACAAATTCTCTAAGCGAATCTCTTGAAGACCATTTCATCTCACCTGGGAAGATCATAACTCAGATATGTACAATAAAAAGCTGGCACATCTTAGTCAAAAATGTTTGTAAGTCTCTATCTACGTAATTCAATACCAAGATTTAGTTTCCTGTTTTTAACTTTTTTAACAAATGTAAGGTTACTATATATACACATGAAATTATAAAATCATCTTGCACCTTAGAGAATACATTGGTCTTCCTAATACTTTTCCTTTATTCCTAGTGAAATCTAACACCTGAAGTAAGTATTCACACTTCCTAATGTTAGTGATTTACTGCTAGTTACTTGTTAACTCCAATTGTCTCAGAGGCGGCATTTAAAAAACTGTTTTCTTAGAACTCCAAAATTTCACAAAATAATGTTACCCCTTTTGTTAAGGAACACTGACATGTCTTTCTGGAAGATGATTAGTTTGCCTTTTAAGACAAATGAGATTTTTCTCCATGGTTCTGGCTCCTTCCAAGAATGTCAGGTATATTTCACATGATTTAAAATCCTACACATGTCAACAGGCAGTATTTCATGATATGCCTCAAATAAGATTGAATCAACTCTGACTTATGGGAAGACTAAACATATCCATTTGGTTGTACAGTCAATCTCTGGGGTATGTTACATGAGGATGTCTTTAAAAATTCAAATCTGTGAATACCTCCAAAATCCTAATGATAGTCATCACTTTATCTTAGACGCAAATTTCTGGAGAACAATTAAAAATATAAATAGAATTTGGTATGGATAAAAATAGCCCACTGTCATATTTCAAAAGTTTCCACAAGACACTCAGGACAAATATAAATTTTCCTGATGTAATTTCCTCTGTTTGTTGCTGCTTCCTTTTTTATAACCTAAAAAAATTTGATTGTTTCACAAAAACTTCAGTGAAGATTAGGAACATATCTTTTAACCAGTCAAAGAACTTATAGGTACTATCCAGCAAGGACTGAAGCATAGTTTAAAACGTTTAAAAGAAACAGTAAGCAAGTTTTAGAAAAAGCACCAAAGTTCTAATAATGTGAATTTGAATAAAATGACATTATTAAGGTTTGTTCAATGTAAACATTAATCTTTCTTAAAGCGAAAGAAGCCCCATCACAGTCCTATAAGAAAGCGAATAGAACAAAGTTTGAATCTAGTTTCATCATTGATTCCAGGAATTAAGGGGTACTAATACTTTCCTGTAAAACCAATTCCTTTATTATTCTCCTTACATGTAACTATGTCTCTTGTGTATCAAGTTTTAAAAGTATCTATATACATGTTTATTAGTGTAAATGTTCCAAGGTACTTCCTCTACATTGGTTAAAATAAAAACAAAGAAAAATTATATGTCAAACAGAAATCACAATTTATGGGGGAAGTTGTAATAAAATAAGAGTATTTAATGGTTATGCTACTTTAACGTTTACTGACAACACAGTGCTTCCTTACTGGCTCGTTACTGCTTTCTCATGCAAAAGATACAGAAACAAAACACAGAGACATCATGGAGGTCATCATTCTTGCTTTTAATTGGGGAATAGCATAAAGCAATCCTGCTTAGATTATTACAAAACACAATCCAACACAAGATCAAATGGTAAGAAAAGTTTCAAGCATTAAAAAAAAAAAATTGTTAAGTGGGACTTTGGCACATTTTCAGCCCAGGGCAAATAAAAGTGCAAGCCTGTGGTTTGTCTGTTTTTTTTTTTTTAAATAAGATTATAACTTACATTTTTCACCAAAACTAACACAATTAATGAAGCTTTTAACCTGTACTAAGGCATTAAACCATTAATTAAAATTATTAACACCCACTTAGATTCATGAAAGATAGTTGCAGAAATATTTGAAGGGGCTTTATTAACACTGGGGGAAAATGGCAGGCCAATAATGTGCTGTAACTATTGAAAACATTTAATTAGCTATATATTGACATTTTATTAGCTTTGTCTTTGTTTTAAAGATTCTTAGTGATTAACGAGTTTCCAGAATTAGATGAAAATAGTTTCTTAGTAGAGAATTATTAACTACAGATTTTCAGGATGCATCCACTTGCCACTACACAGAGGTACTGTTTTTGTCATGACTGAGGTATGCCTACGGAACTGATGTTGCTACAAACGTAGCAGGAGTTCAGTTAAATCGAGCAGAAAAATCAAAGGGGCTTCACATTCATTACCTCAACCAAAAAAATCTGAGGAGTTCACTAAAAACAGTATGTCCTTGTGACAGGAAAGAAAATTCTACAGATGTTTAAAGGAAAATCCAAAACATTAATCCAGCAAGAAGAAAGGTCATATGTGCTACCATTAAACCATTACTTAAGAGAGCAACATGTCCGACATGCCTTAAAATACATACTTGTACTTTTGAAAGAAGTTTGGAGCTTCAAAAAGTTTGGACCACTCTGCCTTACTCAGCAAAATTTCATCTGTGATAGCAAGACCTAAATTAAAAACATATTAAAATGTTTGCATACTTCAGTCTATAATCTAGAATTTTAAATAATCTTAATCATACTACATGCACTCACTATAATCCTAAAACCAGAATTATAACATATATAGTTTTAGCTTATGATTTTAGAGCATATTCTTATATACATACATACTTTTTTTTAAAAAGCTGGAAGATTTTTTCAGAACCAGGTTTCTGGTAAAGTACGATTATTCTAAAATGCCATGCTCATAGAATGACCTTCTTTCTTAAACACTCCAGTTACCCAAGAAGGAAAAATTTCCAATATACTTTGTTTCTTGTCTTTCTAAAAACAAGTTTCCCTGTTGTTTCTAAAGGGATAGAAGCATCTTCCCTTGATGGGCCTCTTTAGACTAAAGATGAAACTAAAGCATAAAATACTCAGGAATTTTAAATGTCTAAATTTAAAGCTAGTAGTCAAACAGCTGATTCTATTTCCTTTACTGTTTTCAGTCAAACCACTGTTTTCAGTCGAACTAATCTTGTTTCAGTTATTTCTCTCAAAGACTATTTGGTAGTAGCTATACCTTCAAATTAACAGCACAAGTAGCGTTCAAAAGTTAAAAGGTTCCTCCAAAATAATGGAATGTAATTGGGTGGTTTGGCCCCACTGCTGCTCAAAGTTCTTTCCCAGGAGTACGCAGCCTGCTAAACACCTCTCATTTCAACCAGTGTAGACAAACTGTTATCATTTGTAATTTTACAAGGCAATAGTATGGAACTAAACCAGCCTACTGGTTTTTTGTTGTTGTTTTTTTTTTTTGAGACGGAGTCTCGCTCTGTCGCCCAGGCCAGAGTGCAGTGGCGCAATCTCGGCTCACTGCAAGCTCCGCCTCCCGGGTTCACGCCATTCTCCTGCCTCTGCCTCCGGAGTAGCTGGGACTACAGGCGCCCGCCACCGCGCCCGGCTAATTGTTTTTTTGTATTTTTAGTAGAGACGGGGTTTCACCGTGGTCTCGATCTCCTGACCTTGTGATCCGCCCGCCTCGGCCTCCCAAAGTGCTGGGATTACAGGCGTGAGCCACCGCGCCCGGCCTGCCTACTGGTTTTAACTGTTGGTTAATCTTCCAACTTGTTATAAAACATAAATTGGCTAAAAGGAATTTTTTGCAGTTCTCAAATATATACTGCAATAAATGAACACCAAAATCCACTTCAGTGAATCCCTCAATATAAGTTGCACAGTTGACTACCGGGTCTACAACGGTATGTAAATCCTTCGTGTATAAATCAGAGCATAAGGATAAACACTTACCTTGTTTAAACTCCTCAACCATGACCATCCGTGTTGAAACGGACACATTGTACGTGGAGTTCTGTTGTGGGTATGCTGGTGTAATTATAGGCATAAGATGGTACCTATCACTGGGGTTTACCTACATACAACAACAGCCAATCAGTTTCTTCAAGTACATATGCAACAGATACTTGGGCTTTTTACCCCTTGTTAAACTGAACCAATGATTATATTTTTTATTTCATTGACAGCTGGAGTTGAGAAAGAAAACCATGTAGAGAGACATTGTTTTATAGGAATTTTATAGAATCAAAGATTTCATCTAAACTAATGATCTGTTTCAATTTGGATTTTGGCAACCTTACTAGAAAGTGTGCCTGGCTGAACAACAACAAAAAAGTTCTGCTTGGGAATCTACTGATGTTTAGTTTTTCTTTATTCAACAACAGAAATGGGGATGCACATACAATTACCTTTAGAGACATGTCATGCTACAATATGTTTTGTAAAGCTAATTTTCAACAAGATAGAAACCTAAGTTCTTACTATACCCTTAAACTATTAAGGAGTTCAAGCTTATTAACACACGGTGAAACTACATTATCCATGTTGAAATGTTAGGAGATAATGAAATGCTATACTGTTAATTTTAAATCTGTATATCAGGTAAGTGGCACATTTCCACAAAGGAAGTTGTAAATTCACATCCTCTAAAAGTAAATGCCTTGAGGCATTGGAAAACCTGAAAATGCATAGCTTGATGTAATTCAACAGAATTTAAAATTTTGATATCGCAGTAAGATAAATTTAGAAAATAGGATTTCATAAACTTAGGAAATCTTATTCAAACCTAAATTTCTTTTATCAGTTTATAAAATGCATGTTGTTAACATTTAAAAATGAGTAAGCGGTAAATGTTGTAACTTCCCAAGAAACAGAATGGAAGGTCTTCTTTAGCCCAACCATGTTTTTATAATCTCTAAAATAATCTAAACCAATTTTTTTTTACAATTACATCATGGTAATTTAAAGTGAGACTGCTTAGAAGTTATATGCCACATGTAAACATTAAGTAACAGCTTTCCTATAACAACCCAACTTTAGCAAAATACTTAGATAAAATAAAAAAATACAGGGATTTTTAGTATCCTTTTATTTTTTTAAAAGCACAAATGCCCACACAACTTTGACTTACAAGGTAGTTCTATATAGAATAAATTAAAATGTTAGTAAAATCTGTATTAAAAACTATGTACAATTAAATGTGGTTTACAGGGTACATAATTATGCTTCTCACATCAATTATAGTTGAGGACAATTATAGTTGAGGTTATCTAAAAGAAAGTGTGATACGGACATGACCACTCATAAGTAAAAGGCTGGAAGTCTCCCTGGAGTTTATGCAGATGATTTTTACTTGTTATTGCACAGTGTGAATTGGTAGGGGAAAAAATAATACACTAACCCTTGGGTCCCATACAGGCAAATTAAGATTGCATTCTTCAGGCTGTTTCAATAGCACTGGATTTGGCCATTCCCTGTTTAAAAAGATTGTAGCACTTGATAAGACTATTGGATATTACCATCTAAACGTATTTTGTTAAACATACAGCATTTGTGAATGTGATCCTTCTTCATTCTGCCTTCTTGGTACATACGTTTTATTCCTTTCTGATGACATTAGACTACTCAAAAAATCTTTTTCTCCTAACTATGAAATGAACTTAAATCATTTGGTAGCGTTCTCAGACTGAAACAAAATACATTCTCTGCCACTCAAAGAACGTCAGAGGACTATGTAAATTAAGAAGTACCATCCCAAGATAATGATGTGTCCACTTCAACTTTGAACAGAATAAATCTCCACTGAAAGACAAAACTCCTGCCTTTATACTAGTTCTATCTAAAGTCAACTGATAATTTTAAAAGTCACTTCTGATCATAGGAGTATGAATAATTATGAAAATTAGGATTCATGACTTAAAAGTCTTAAGACAAGTATAGAAGTAAAACTTGGTGGCATAAACACATTTTCATATGTGTTCCATATACTAGCTACTTTGGTCCCGTATGAAAGAAGTAAAAACTGGAGAACACCTGCCATTCTTAACATCAAGGTTAGCTTCTTAAAAACATTATTTGCTTATATATGTGTAGCATTAAGAGAACTTCTGACATTCTTTAATCTTATCACACCTGGTTATAAGTGCTACTAAATCCCCAAACAGCCAGAATGTGTACTGAAAAGTGTGGCATGGTTCTAAATTTTTTTAATTTTTCCTCCAGTTGAACACAGTTCTAAATTGTCTCAAATAACTCTAAATTTTATAAAATTACTAGAAAAGAACATCTCTTTTGCAGAGGGAGGAGCAGGAGTTCATAAGAACAGGAATGGATGATTTATCTTAATTTGATTAAAACCAAGAACCCTCACCTATTGGGCCAAGGCAATTAATATAAAATGGCAGTAATCTTTTATCCTTTTCTTAAATCATAGTTGACAAATGTGGAAATGAAATGAAGAGACTTAAAAAAAAGAAAAAAAAAAACTCTCCTGGGTTAATGACTAATCTCAAATTCCTTTTTGTCCTGAAGCACTTAATGTTAATTTATTCTTTAAAAGCTTCTTATGAAAATTCGTATCTTTAATATGAGGCCAAAATAAATGCTGAAAGCAAAAAGAAAAGAAACAATCACAAGAAACCAATGGCCTATACTGACAGAGGATTCAAAGAGTGCAAGAGGTGGTGTGTACAACTTTTATCCAAAAGTATAGTAACTGATTTCCCAACCTATCAATAAATTGGATCTTAGCTGCTAAAATTCAGAGTTTATTCAGGGGTAAGTTTATGCAAGGAAGTACAAATAGAATCTGCCTTACTATCCTGGCCAAACTAGGGAAAAGAAATAGAGTTTCAGTTTGCCATTTTAAATACAATGTGATCTCCAAGGCTGCCTACATGACTACATCATGAACTAAAATTTGAATCTGAAACCAGCTGCAGAAATGTCATAGAAATAAGACTAAACTTCAGTGTCTACAATCAATTTTATTTTAATATAATCTAAACACATACCATTTAGAAAATACCAAGAAAAATTTATGTACAAGAGTTGATGCTATTGCATTTGGATAAAGCTGGCAAGTTCTTGCTACTAGCATAGCCCAGGAAACACCACCGAGGAAACCTAATATATTGGAATAGATGTTGTGGCCTGTTGATAAGGGAAAAGCAAAGAGATAAGTTAGTGTTGAACAAAAGCTTGAACATTTCTAATAAGCCAGCCAACAAATTCTGAACTCACGTTTGGCCCATAGTTTGATAGCTCTCAGAGTTAACCTGAAGTTGTCAATGTTTGGTACTAGATGTAAAATTTCATCGGTTACCCTGCAACCTAATTAATAGGGGTAAAAACAACAACAAAAAACAAAAAAACAAACAAAAAAAAACAGAACATTAAATCATCAAAAGTTTAATGGTAATGCTTCCAAATTGTCTGAGATTGAAGTTAAAAGTAAACATAAATTTTCATTTGGTAGAACCAGTAAAGCTAATTCAATTAAGAGGGGAAAAAAAAAAATCTAAAGCATTTATCTCCTATCATGAGCACTGACCAAAGAAACCAAAGTAAACTGTAACCTGCTTAATTTTGAATTTTAGACTCACAATTAAAACTTTCCACATATAATGAGGAAGACTTAATTCACTCAAGTTTCCAAGAATTGCTCTTCAAGAGCACAGTAACAAGCTATGCTAATATAAAATTGTACCAAAGTAGTCTTTCTGATCTCAGCAATGCTGAAAGCATTACTAAATAATAACAGGATCAAAATTAATAAGGGTTAGGCCATGAAACCTAAATCACTAGCAACAGAGTACAAAAGCCAGATGGTCTTTTCAAGTGTCCTGAGTACCACTAATAACAGAAGAAATACAGCATAAAATACTCTAAGCGTGAAATAAACTACTACATACTCTTTCTGTAGTTTATTAGGCAAAGTACATTTTATTTAACTCACTACTGTTAACAATATAGCTATAAAAAGCTTCAATACAAAACTTGTGTAAAATAACTAATATCTGACAAAACTGAAGTACACAAAAGGAAGTAGGCTTTCTCATACCGTTAAGACTTCTTATACATCTTATATCTAAATTTTTAAGCAGACTGTCATCTCGTAGATCCAAATCTTCTGGAATTGTCTGCAGTGCTAATCTTGCAAACAAAATATCAATCTGAAACACAAACAAAACAACAATCCATATCTGTCAAACTACTTTTAAGGCATTTCTATTAAGAAAAAAAAAAAAAAATCACAGCACTCTGGGAGGCTGAGGCAGGTGCAACACTTGAGCAAGACCGCCTGGGCAACATGGTGAAACCCCGCCTCTATAGAAAAAAAATACAAAAAAATTAGCCAGGAGTGGTGGCACATACCTGTGGTCCCAGCTATGTGGGAGACTGAGGCAGAAAAATCATTTGAGCCTGGGAGGCGGAGGTTGCAGTGAGTCAAAACTGTGCCACTGCACTACAGCCTGGGTGACAGGAGTAAAACCCTGACTCAAAACAGCAAAACAAAAACCTAATTATCCTTAAAGCCAGGATCTTTTCATTATCTATGAACATGACAATGTCCCTCCAAAAGTCCAAACTGTATTATTTCGTATCATAGGTATTTTAACCAGATAATTTTAAAACATGGGCTGGGCGCGGTGGCTCAAGCCTGTAATCCCAGCACTTTGGGAGGCCGAGACGGGTGGATCACAAGGTCAGGAGATCGAGACCATCCTGGCTAACACCGTGAAACCCCGTCTCTATTAAAACACAAAACTAGCCGGACGAGGTGGCGGGCGCCTGTAGTCCCAGCTACTCCGGAGGCTGAGGCAGGAGAATGGCGTAAACCCGGGAGGCGGAGCTTGCAGTGAGCTGAGATCCGGCCACTGCACTCCAGTCCAGGCGACACAGCGAGACTCCGTCTCAAAAAAAAAAAAAAAAAACATGGCAATATAGGCTGGGGATGGTGGCTACCGCCTGTAGTCCCAGCACTTTGGGAGGCCAAGGCAGGAAGACTGCTTGAGGCTACAAGTTCAAAATCAACCTGGACAATATAGCGAGTCCCCATCTCTACAAAAAAATTTAAAAATTAGCCAGGCATGGTGACAAGTGTCTGTAGTCCCACCTACTTGGGGGGCTGAGGTAGGAGGATCCCTTGAGCCCAGGTTGAGGCTACAGTGAACTGTGATTGCAACACTGCCTCTAGCCTGCCTAAAGGGAGACCCTGTCTCAGGCAAAAAAAAAAAAAAGGCAGTATTTTTAAAACAGAAATGGAAATGTACAAATACCTAGTCGTCAGTTTCATCACAATTATTAAGGCTGTTAAATCCATCTACTAGGTATACTAAGTGTACTAAATACATACACTGAATTAAAGTTATCTGTTTAGTTCTTCATCTATATGAATTATAAATTGAATACATACTAAAAAGCACCCAAATTTAGGCAAATAGCCTTATAGTTAGCCAAAAATACTTCTCAGTAAGGGGAGATCTCATTATACATGAGAACTTAAAAGTATTCAAATATAAGGCAAGCATCCTTATATTTAGCCAAAAGTAACTCTCAATAAAGAGATCCCATTGTATCTGAGAACTTCTGTGTCTGTAATACTACAGTATGTTTTTCCAGTTGAGTTTTAAGTAAAACAAAAACACTGGGGAAAGTACAGTCTAAAACAACCAGAGTTAAGGCTAATTTTGAAGACATAGAATTCAGCTGACAAAATTGTTTATTTCTAAAGAAAAGGTAAGAGTGCAAAGAAACAGCACAGATTTGGTAGTTACCCCTGAGGGTATGATTTCATGGTTCCAAAAATGCGGATACTGCTGTAAACAAGCCTTTTATAAGATAACTTTTTTTTTTTTTTGGAGACAGAGTCTTGCTCTGTCACCCAGGCTGGAGCACAGTGGCAGGATCCTGGCTCATTACAACCTCCACTTCCCGGGTTCCAGTGAGTCTCCTGCCTCAGTCTCCTGAGTAGCTGGGACTACAGGCGCATGCCACCATGCCCGGCTACTTTTTTCTATTTTTAGTAGAGATGGGTTTTCACCATGTTGGCCAGGATGGTCTCGATCTCCTGACCTCGTGATCCTCCCGCCTCAACCTCCCAAAGTGCTGGGATTACAGGCATAAGCCACTGTGCCCGGCTATTAGATCATTTTTTAAAAAGCAGTATTTTAGGAGCACATTTTAAAATATCATTTAAACACACCTACAGAAAAAAAAAATTGTACTGTTACACAAATAAGTACCTGTGGTCTAGGATAAACTGCCCAATGAAAAAGAACAGATTTCAAAGTCTAGTATCTCCCCCAATTTGGACAGAAATAAAGACTATAGGCTCATAAAACTAGATAACTGAAAAAACAACTCAGTAATAATACTAACACATTTTTTAAAGGATGGAATTACTTCAAAAAATACTGAAATGTGAAAATGATTACTAAATTTCCTAAAATTATGTTCCTAAAATACTATTTTTTAATATAGCATGTACAATAGAAAACTAACACATTAAATGCTTTAAGTAGCCATCTAACTTTCCATCTTGATCCTGTAACGTTTACAAAGTTAGGTCAGGTCTCCTCCCAAAAAAAGTCCTTTTTGTCAGTAATATTCTTTTAAGAAAAATGAAGCATCACCTTATACTTTATATTACAGATTATTTTTACATTTACTTAAAACACTGACAGTAAATCAAAACTACATGAACTTGATAATCTCTTACCAAATTTAACATTTTATGTCTACTTATTAAGGTCAGTCACTTGACTTTTCATAAAATACAGAGTTGAGCATCTTACGCAGCAACCTTAGATGCAGCCATTTTTTTTGCAAAATAGCACAACAGTGATTTATCTTTTTTATTTTTTAAAGAGATGAAGTCTTGCTATGTTGCCCAGGCTAGATTTAAGGGCTCAAGAGATCCTCCTGTAGCAGCTTCCTGATAGGTGCACATCACTGTGCCCAGCTTCAATAAATTATTTCTCTTACAGTTTTCAAAATGTTACAATCTTCACTTTATTATCTGTGACTTTCCAGTACCATTCGGTACAGCAAAAGTAATGAATTACTAAAGTTGCTTCACTGTCAACTTTATTCTCATCACTTTAATTACATACACCGAAAGCAGCAAGAAGAAATGAACATCATCTCAAGAATTTGGGTCCATAAATCCTCCCCTATCGGAAAACATTTCAGCACTGACACTTTCCTCCCAATTTTTAAATTAAGTCAAAGCAAAGTGTTACTTGCAAAAATACATTATGCTACTGCCTTAATCAGACTAAAAGCACACAAAACTGGCATATGGAAAAGCTACCAAAAAAACTTTTTTGTAATAGCATTTCAATCTTAAGGTTTCACTACTTCTGTTTTAGCTCCAAATTTCACTTGGTATTTTTAAAAAGACTTAAAATGGTACAGGAACAGGCAGTCACTTCCATTTAAAAGCCTTAATTGTTAATATCAACCAACTACCAATTGTAAACTTTAAAATAAACCAAGTTTTTAACCTGTATCAATCACAATTAGTGACAGCACATAGCAAGAACTGTCAATTTGAACTATACCTTACCTCTATCCCATCAAAACAGAGTTTAATAACTGGTACGAATGCCTCTTCAACAGCCTATAAGAAAAGTAAACAAGTTTAGGGTCTCTGAAACTACATTGTAGGCCTCTACTAGTTTTAGTACGTTAGCAAAACACCTGACACAAAAATAGCTAGCTTTAAGGCTGAGCTCTTGAATCGGACAAATCAGATCAGAAATCAAGGTTCAAACATTTGATTTCACCCACTCATCAGATGTATGACTGCAGCCAGATTATTTCATATTTATTTTGTCTGTCTCAATTTCCTAATCTGTAAATGAGTTTGTAATTTTACACTTGCTGTAAAGAATAAAACACAAACACATATGCCAAGTGCTTAGAAGGGTTTGGTAAACTGCAAGAACTCAATAAATGATGGCTATATCATAAAATTCACTCAACTCACTAAATGAAAGTTCATAACTCCTCCCATTACACCCCGAACATTTACGCACTCTTAAATCTTTTACTTCTTCCTGTAATTTCAACTTATCATAGAATGAGGTGAAAAAGTCACTTCGATCAACATGTCTTGGTGCAACACACAACGCATCAATATCAGCACCTAAAAAAAATTAAGCCCATCAACCACTAATTAATATTACAAGAAAATTATTTTGCATCCTATCATGGTAGTATTTGATGTTGAGAATCTGTTTAACATATTGGTGAGCTTCTAGAAACTTATTAAAAATTACCAGTCAATGGAGGACAAACATGATTTTAATTGATGGGGTGTATTTTGATCCTGCAGCATCCTCTATTTATAGTGGCCCAGATAAACTGGGAGCCCAATGAAAGACGGCTAGCAAGTACTTTCATGGAGAGGGAATTATTCAAACATACACCCAACATCTTGATGTCATTAGTCAAAGCCATGTTCATTGGTTAAACAAAAAAATAGTTTTCCTCTATATACTACGTGTTTGGTGCTTATAGGCTCTCTACCAGGCCCCTAAATGGGACCTACAAAATAATCTTCAAGCAGAAGAATCCAAAGAGGTAGACAATGGTAACACATTTGTCATTAATTCAGTGCTTGATAAGAGGCCAGCACTGAGTACATAGGCAGAATTTTAAAAAGCAGAATTAAAATCAACTAATTGGGGTCACAAAAGGGAGAGATTAATGTGGAATCAGGTCAACAGTCATTTTCCTAAAAGCCAAGATGTTGAGGTATGACTCTGAAAGCTATTTATTATAATAGAATATTCAAGAACAGGAAGAAGGTTGTACAGCACACAGGATATATCAAAAGTAATGTACTAATGGGACAGAGTGATGGGAGATGGAGAAAGGGAAGGATACTAGAAAACAGACAACACTAACCTGGCAGATACAGTTCATAGTTAAAGAATACAGCCTCGGCTGGGCGTGGTGGCTCATGCCTGTAACCCCAGCACTTTGGGAGGCCAAGGCAAGTGGATGACTTGAGCCCAGGAGTTCGAGACCAGCCTGGGCAACATGGCAAAACCCTGTCTCTACCAAAATAAAATAAAAAAATTAGCCAGGCATGGTGGCGTGTGCCTGTAGTCCCAGCTACTCAGGTGGCTGAGGTCAGAAAATCACCTGAGCCCAGGAGGTGGAGGGTGCAGTAAGCCAAGCCTGTGCCACTGCATCCAGCCTGTGCAACAGAGCAAGACCCAAAGACAGTAGAGCCTCAGGATGTGTGAGTTGTCTCTACCCTGCCAGTAGAAGGCTGAGAAGAACTGTTCGAGATTTACTGCCTCTTTTAGTCTCAGGCTTCTGTTTGTTATGTGAGAGTAACAGTACTGGAAGAACTAAATAAGATAATGAAGATCCCACTGCTCGGTGAAAGAAAAGAAGCTCAATAAATGTTCTTTACCATGGTAACATTTTTATTGTGTATTTATCTGCACAGAGGAAATAACTACAAGTATAAACTATTAACTGATTATCAATGGCTATGAATACACATTTTTGGGGTTTTTGCTTAGCTATATTTTATAATTTGTCTATAAAGGTATTAGTGGGGGGCATCCACGAGGTTTTCTTAAAAGCTGGAATTCATTTTTGTTCTATTTCCAGAGTGATATTCTTCTGGTGAGGGAAAATGATATACATGTAGATAGCAGCACTGTCCAAAAGAGCTCTCCAACAGAAAAACTACTCTATATCTGTACTTTCCAATGCAGTAAACACTAGCCATATGTGGCTACTGAACATACAAAATGTGGCTACCTCTACTGAAACTCTGAATTTTTTATTTTTTATTTTTGTTTCTTCTTTTTTTTTTTGAGATGGAGTCTCGCTCTATCGCCCGGGCTGGAGTGCAGTGGCTGGATCTCAGCTCACTGCAAGCTCCGCCTCCCAGGTTTACGCCATTCTCCTGCCTCAGCCTCCCGAGTAGCTGGGACTACAGGCGCCCGCCACCTCGCCCGGCTAGTTTTTTGTATTTTTTAGTAGAGACGGGGTTTCACGGTGTTAGCCAGGATGGTCTCGATCTCCTGACCTCGTGATCCACCCGTCTCGGCCTCCCAAAGTGCTGGGATTACAGGCTTGAGCCACCGCGCCCGGCCTATTTTTGTTTCTTGAGACAGGGTCTTGTTCTGTCACCCAGGCTGAAGTGTAGCAGCGCACTCACAGCTCACTGCAGCTTTGACCTCCCTGGGCTCAAGCAATCCACCTGCCTCGGCCTCCCAAAGTTCTAGGATTACAGATATGAGTCTCCACACTAAGCTAATTTTATTTAATCTTAATACTACTTTTAGACAGTGGCGATATAGAAGTCAGCATTATTTTACATCTTTCTTACTGAAAATTTAGACTCCTCAAAGCACTCTCCCTTCCACACAAGCCTAAGCTATATGATACACAAGTAACTGAGACGGGTATGTCATCATGTTTAAGAACTAAAGGGTCCCTTTCTAGGAAAAATGAAATAAAACTTACCTTTTGTATGCACTCCTAATCTGTAAGATCCAAATGTAAAAATTTTTCCTCCAACATTTTCAATTACAGATTGTGGAAGATTCTGTTGAAACAAAAAATGGTTATTTTGCCAGTGGAGCACAAGGGAAACTATTCAAATGATACTACACTTGGGTGGGGGAGTGGATCCCAAGAAAGATTACAGTGTAAATTTATATCAAGGGTATTCAAAGTCTATAAAAGCTCTTTAAAAATACCAGCCCCTCAGATCAATCATATTTGAAATTCAAACAATTTTCAACTTTTAAAGAAGTTTATTCTTTATTGTTAGATTTTTGCCCTATTTCTAGAAACTGCTATAAAGAAGACTGTGATTGAGAAGATCACGTAATCCCACAGGAGCACATTAGAATCAGGGACTTTATTCATGACAAAGATGCTGTACATAAAATGAATCATCAATTTAGAGTATAATAAAACATATTCTGATCGCTTTAAAGAAAAGATTAAGGCCGGGCGCGGTGGCTCAAGCCTGTAATCCCAGCACTTTGGGAGGCCGAGACGGGTGGATCACGAGGTCAGGAGATCGAGACCATCCTGGCTCACACGGTGAAACCCCGTCTCTACTAAAAAATACAAAAAACTAGCCGGGGGAGGTGGCGGGCGCCTATAGTCCCAGCTACTCGGGAGGCGGAGCTTGCAGTGAGCTGAGATCCGGCCACTTCACTCCAGCCTGGGCGACAGAGCGAGACTCCGTCTAAAAAAAAAAAAAAAAAAAGAAAAGAAAAGTTACATTCAACGATTTTTACCAAATATCCCAAAGCATATTAGAGTCTTTTTTTTATCATATCAAAAGTGACTTGAAAGCCAATACCAGCCACGCGCGGTGGCTCACGCCTATAATCCCAACACTTTGGGAGGCTGAGACGGGCCAACTGCTTGAGCCCAGATTGAGACCAGCTTGGGCAACATGTGAAACCCCGTCTCTACAAAAAATGTTTTAAAAATTAGCTGGGCGGCCGGGCGTGGTGGCTCAAGCCTGTAATCCCAGCACTTTGGGAGGCCGAGATGGGCGGATCACGAGGTCAGGACATCGAGACCATCCTGGCTAACATGGTGAAACCACGTCTCTACTAAAAAATACAAAAAAACTAGCCGGACGAGGTGGCGGGCGCCTGTAGTCCCAGCTACTCGGGAGGCTGAGGCAGGAGAATGGCGGGAACCCGGGAAGCGGAGCTTGCAGTGAGCTGGGATCCGGCCACTGCACTCCAGCCTGGGCGACAGAGTCAGACTTTGTCTTAAAAAAAAAAAAATTAGCTGGGCATGGTGGCGTACGCATATAGTCCCAGCTAATCAGGTGGCTGAGGTGGGAGGATTGCTTGAATCCTACAGGTCGAGGCTGCAGTGACCCATGATCACACCACTGCACTCCAACCTGGGTGACAGAGTGAGACCCTGTCTCAAAAAAAGAGAAGAAGAAGGGGAAGAGGGGACGGGGAAGGGGACAGCACAGCAGAGAAGAGAAAGCCAATATTGGTAAACAATTGCTTAGTTTTTTAGATTTCCAAAAGGCTTTGGTGAAGTAATTTAGAAACAGCTAAATTTACTTTTCTTACTCAGAAAGAGTAGAGTCATCAGGAAGAGGGAGAAAGCATTTAAAAACTGCCTTCCTAGCCCTGGCACTAGTGTAAAATCCCAGACTTTACAGTTTAGTATTCAATGGCCCTGCTCATAAGAATGACAAGGTCTGTACAAACAAAAACAATCTTAGTAAGTGTTTAGTCAATATTTCCTCTTACCTAACTCCTCGGTATAATAAAATATCTATTCAGTACCAAAAGATGAAAAGGACCACCCCCCCTCCTCTCAAAAAAGAAAAAAAGAACATAAAATGAAGTGTTATTTCATACTCCAAAAAACCCTAAAGACAAGTTCTAAAGAGTGAGATCCCACCTCAGCCACCTGATTAGCTGGGACTATATGCATACGCCACCATGCCCAGCTAATTTTTAAAACATTTTTTGTAGAGACGGGGTTTCACATGTTGCCCAAGCTGGTCTCAATCTGGGCTCAAGCAGTTGGCCCGTCTCAGCCTCCCAAAGTGTTGGGATTATAGGTGTGAGCCACCGCGCGTGGCTGGTACTGGCTTTCAAGTCACTTTTGATATGATAAAAAAAAGACTCTAATATGCTTTGGGATATTTGGTAAAAATCGTTGAATATAATCTTTTTCTTTAAAGCGATCAGAATATGTTTTTTAAGAGCATATTTAATCATCACTATAGAAAATAGACAAGTTATGTGTGTAATGCTGTCTTTTTTTTTTTTTCTGAGACAGAGTCTCACTCTGTCCCCCAGGCTGGAGTACAATGGCACAGTCTCAGCTCACTGCAACCTCTGCCTCCTGGATTCAAGTGATTATCCTGCCTCAGCCTCCTGAGTAGCTGAGATTACAGGCGCACACCACCACACCCGGCTAATTTTTGTATCTTCAGTAGAGACGGGGTTTCACCATGTTGGTCAGGCTGGTCTCGAACTCCTGACCTCGTGATAAGCCCACCTCGGCCTCCCAAAATATTGGATTACAGGCGTGAGCCACTGTGCCTGGCTGTAATGTTGTATTTCTTAAAAGTAAGCAAAGCTTTTGTCTTCCTTTGTTTAGATATTTTAAAACCTCAATGGCAACGCTGACCTGGTTATTTAAAATTAGCCAGCAAGATATGTGCAGAAGTAGCCTACAAAGGAGGTGAAGGAGAAACTATCTTAAAACACTGGTCCACAGACTTCTCTATTAAGACATAACAATCTTTTGAAGAATACTCTCCAATGGTACTTTCTGCAAGGATGTAAACATTCTGTCACTGCTACTCATCACTGTTGAGCACCTGAAATGTAACTAGTGTAGTCAAGAATCTGAATGTTTAATTTTGATTAATTTTAATTTCCATTTAAATACTCACGTGGCTGGTGACTAGTATATTATAAACTACACTTTTAGATATTAGTATGTTTATACCTATTATCATCATTGTAACCCAGAAATTAAGATTTCTGGCCGGGCGCGGTGGCTCAAGCCTGTAATCCCAGCACTTTGGGAGGCCGAGACGGGCGGATCACGAGGTCAGGAGTTCGAGACCATCCTGGCGAACACGGTGAAACCCCGTCTCTACTAAAAAATACAAAACTAGCCGGGCGAGGTGGTGGCGCCTGTAGTCCCAGCTACTCGGGAGGCTGAGGCAGGAGAATGGCGTAAACCCAGGAGGCAGAGCTTGCAGTGAGCTGAGATCCGGCCACTGCACTCCAGCCTGGGCGACAGAGCCAGACTCCGTCTCAAAAAAAAAAAAAAAAAGATTTCTTAATTCAGGTCATGGAAAACATTTTCACTTGCAAAATCTTTTTTTCATTTTAAGTTCAGAGTATTAGATGTCAAACAAACCAAAAAAAAATCTTATTTTCTATCAGAAACTAAAATCAGTAAGAAACACATGGTATGTAAAGTCCACAATTTAGAATACTACATTTGCTGAAGTTTAATTTCTATTTTGAAATATACATATACATTGCTTTAAGTAAACAGTACTATAAACTTGACTAAAACCTTAAGACTACAACTTTTCTTCTAAGATGACACCCTCTCTCCCTGCTCTATGAAATTTTTCCTTTACCCTTGGTTCTCTTTTCAACCTTTCAGTTATATTATAGATTAAACATGGATTTTGCACTACCCTGGAAAAATTACCACTATTTATGTTATTTTTTTAAATGGGTCAAATTCCACACACAACTCTACAAAAATATTTTCTCTACCAGAAGAATCCTAGCCACGTATTTATGAGTTGTATGTATAAGTATTCATAATGAAGTGTTAGAAACTCAAAGGGGCCGGGGCAGTGGCTGACCTCTGTAGTCCTGGCACTTTGGGAGGCCAAGGCAGGCAGATATCTTAAGCCCAGGAGTTTGACACTAATCTAGGCAACACGGTGAAAAGCCATCTCTACAAAAAATACAAAAAATTAGCCAGGCTTGGCGATGCCCGCCTATAGTCCCAGGTACTCGGGAGGCTGGGGTGGGAGGATTGCCTGAGCCCGGGAGGCAGAGGATACAGTGAGCTAAGATCATGCCACTGCACTCCAGTCTGGGCAACAGAGGGAGACCCTGTCTCAAAAAAAAAAAAAGAGGCTGGGAACACGCCTGTAATCCCAGCACTTTCGAAGGCCGAGGTGGGCAGATCATCTGAGGCCAAAAGTTTGAGACCAGCTGGTCAACATGGCAAAAGCCCATCTTTACTAAAATACAAAATTAGCTGGGTATGGTGGCACACACCTGTAATCCCAGCTACCTGAGGGGCTGAGGCAGGAGAATCAGTTGAATGCGGGAGGCAGAGGTTGCAGCGAGCCAAGATCGTGCCACTGCACTTCAGCCTGGGCAACTGAGTGAGACTGTCTCAAAAAAAAAAAAAAAAAAAAAAAAAGAAAGAGGTTAGCTGCAGTGGCTCACAGCTGTAATCTCAAGCACTTTGGAGGCCAAGGAAGGCGGATCACTTGAGGTCAGGAGCTCAAGACCAGAGTGGCCAACATGGAGAAACTCCGTCTCTACTAAAAATAAAAACAACAGCTGGGCATGGTAGCACCCGCCTGTAATTCCAGCTACTCAGGAGGCTGAGGCATGAGAATCCCTTGAACCTAGGAGGTGGAGGTTGCAGTGGCACCACTGCACTCTAGCGTGGGTGACAGAGTGAGACTGTTTCAATAAAGAAAGAAAAAAGAAAACCCAAAGAATGTTATTATAGAAAACTAAATAGGCCAGGCAGTGGCTCATGCCTGGAATGCTAGCACTTTGGGAGGCCAAGGAGAGAGGACTGCTTGAGGCCAGGAGTTTGAGATCAGTCTGGGCAACACAGCAAGACCCTACATATACCATTAGCTAGGTGTGAAGGGACATGCCTACAGTCCCAGCTACTTGGGAGGCTGAGGTCAGGAGGATTGCTTGAACTCAGCAATTTGAGGTTATAGTGCACTATGATGGTGTCACTGCACTCCAGCTTGAATGACAGAGCGAGACCCTGTCTCTTAAAACAAAACACTAAATAAACAAATATTCAGATTGAAAAATCTTTTTTAAAATACCTGAAAATCTTTTTTAAAAACTGTGGCAAAATTTCTTAAAAGGCAACAAGATTCTCAAATATGTTTAAAGCACCTTTTTTAGAGAAACATCCATCATTTCTGTGAAGAGTGTAAGCAGTTTACAATTACTGAGTTTCAGTTTTCAAATGTTCCAAACAAACAGTACTTATTTTAAAATCGCTTAACTCAGTTCAGTTTTCCTGCTTCCAAATTAACTAGAAAAATAATGCAAAATCTGTTATCAATAGTCTAAAATTGACTCCACATTAAAGACTCTAAATCCACTCAAATAAGGACAGGTTACATAAGACACTTGCTGTGTTCAGTTGGCTATATACGACCAATTATTTCATACACAAAAAAGTTGCCTTACCTTGCTTTCACTGATTTCTCGTATCCACTCTTTTACCAGGTTATTTAGTTTTCCCAAAATTAAAATCCTGTTGATAAAACAATTATCAATCAAGTATTCCAGATCATTACTGATTAAGTTTCTTAAAGTTTTAAATAGGCATTCTTCCTAAATTATGATTTTTTAAGTGATCAGAGGCACAGTATATTGTAGTTAGCAAGTGCTCGCTCGCGCGCTCTCTCTCTCTCTCTCTCTATACATATACGGGCACTGTTACACTGAGTAAGGCATTCCTCTTTATCCAGACAATTCAGTACTATAATAACCAAAAGCATTAAAATATCAGAATTATTGCTTCAAAAAAATAAATAAGTAACATCAAAATTAAGGGAAGAGAACTCTATGTAAAAAATAAAGTTTTCAGCCAGGTACGGTGGCTCACGCCTGTAATTCCAACACTTTGGGAAGCCAAGGCGGGCAGATCACCGGAGGTCAGGAGTTCGAGACCAGCTTGGCCAACATGGTGAAACTCCATCTCTACTAAAAATACAAAAAATTAGCCAGGCGTGGTGGTGGGTGCCTATAATCCCAGCTACTCGAAAGGCTGAGGCAGAAGAATCGCTTGAACCCAGGAGGCGGAGGCTGTGGTGAGCCAAGATCGCACCATTGCACTCCAGCCTGGGCAACAAGAGGAAGACTCTGTCTCAAAAAAAAAAAAAAAAAAAGTTTTCTCTCTTAAGTATCGCTCTTCTCCAAAAGATATATAGATCTGGGCAAACAACCCTGGCCTTCTGAGTGAGTACAGAATACCTCAAAATCAGTTTATGTTAACATTAATAAAAATTTCTGAGTTAAAAAAATATAGAATATCTATTTACCTGCGCTGCAGTTCCTCTTCCTCTTCAAAAACCCCAAAGGGTTTCAATGTCTCAATTAGTTTCTGTGTAAGTATGCAGTCAGTCTCCTTGGGGGCTGCTAAGCTGATAGGAGAAGTAATGCCATAGTGCTTCTGTGGCGGCTGTGTTTGTTGTGATCCCTGTGTTGTAACTGGACTATAAATAAAATTGGATAAAATTACTCCCAAAAGAATTCTACAATTTGAAACAAATCAGCACGACCAGAAAAACTAATTTAGTAACACATATTTCTAAACATGATTGGTTCCCTGCAATTTTTCCCCCAAAATTTTATGACAAAAGTGACCAAAAGCAAGTGACCAAAAAGAGAAAATTCTACTCCAAGGATTTTAACTCTGTCACTACTTAAACACTTAAGTTAGAATCCAGACCAAATACACTGCTAGAGAAAACAGTATCCAGAATATAGTAAACTTCTGAAAAATGTCACCTCTTGAAAATAAGCCAGCTTGGCCGGGCGCGGTGGCTCAAGCCTGTAATCCCAGCACTTTGGGAGGCCGAGACGGGCGAATCACGAGGTCAGGAGTTCGAGACCATCCTGGCTAACACGGTGAAACCCCGTCTCTACTAAAAAATACAAAAGCTAGCCGGGCGAGGTGGCTGGTGCCTGTAGTCCCAGCTACTTGGGAGGCTGAGGCAGGAGAATGGCGTAAACCCGGGAGGCGGAGCTTGCAGTGAGCTGAGATCCGGCCACTGCACTTCAGCCTGGGCGACAGAGCGAGACTCCGTCTCAAAAAAAAAAAAAAAAAAAAAGAAAATAAGCCAAAATCTGTTTCTTAAACATTGATAAACATGCTACAAAAAATGTTATTTTACCAATATAAGACATTCCCCAAATGAAACCTGGCATCTGACTCACAATGAATGAAGTTCATAGATAATGAAGCAAACAGCATAAACTTAAAATTTGAAGGGAAAGAACTATATTCACCCTAGGCTTGTTAATGATCTTTTTGAGAGATTTACACTTCAATAATGATGCTAGTCTAAAAGGTTTCTTTTACACACACACAGCTACATTTTTATCCATTTTAAGATAAGTTCCAAATTTGTAAAAGGTATAGCATGCTTTAAATGCTTTGGAAATAAATTTGACTCAATCTTTTTTCATAATTTTTTTCATTAAATTAACTTTAAAAAATCAACACAATATTTTTAAACTAACAGTTGAATAACATACAAAACCAAGTATATGATAAGGAAAGACCCCAAATCTGGATTAGTTATTTCTCCCAAATTCCATTCCTTAAGAAATTAAGTGTTTATAGGCCAGGTGTGGTGGCTCACACCTGTAGTCCCAGCACTTCAGGAAGCTGAAGTGGGAGAAAGGCTTGAGCCCAGGAGTCGAGGCCAGCCTGGATAACATGTTGAAACCCCGTCTCTACTAAAAAAAAAAAAAAAAAAAAAAAATTGTATTTTACACACACACACAGCTACTTTTTGTTTTTTGAGATGGAGTCTCGCTCTGCCACCCAGGCTGGAGTACAGTGGCGCGATCTCAGCTCACTGCAACCTCTGCCTTCTGGGTTCTACTGATTCTCCTGTCTCAGCCTCCCGAGTAGCTGGGATTACAGATGCATGCCATCACGCTGGCTAATTTTTGTATTTTTAGTAGAGACAGGGTTTCACCATGTTGGTCATGCTGCTCTCAAACTCCTGACCTCAAATGATCTACTCCCTTTTGCCTCCCAAAGTGCTGGGATTACAGGCATGGGCCACAAGCCCAACCACAGCTACTTTTTTACCAAGTTCTAAATACAATTTCTACTTTAAGTGTGATAATCTACATAAGCAATAAAGTGCTAAATCTAAGAATGCTATACAGATAAGGCTTATGATGCATTTACTACACAAATCCACTGGGTTCTGGTCTATACTGCGACTGCTAGACTGTTCTGTAATTTGTCTTGTGATATCAACACAGATCTAAGAATGCCAGGAAGCCCAAACTGCATGTTACTAATTAGCTGCTGGACTGCGTGTCACCTGTTTACTGTTGCCTGGTCTAGTTACATACTGTCTTAATTTTAATTCAGATTTTATAACAGCATTTACTGAATAAATATGAATCAGACATATCTCTTGCAGAAATTAATTCACGTTAGATCGTTTCCTCCTGCCCCTTTAATCTAAGCTGCATAGCTACTCGATATAATGTTAATCCACATCAGCACTAAGCATTTGCTGAAGACTTGCCCAAGCATGGTGTCTCACACTTGTAATCACAGCAAACTTTGGGAGGCCGAGGAGGGCAGATCATTTGTGGCCAGGAGTTCAAGACCAGCCCAGCCAACAAGGCGAAAACCCATTTCCACTAAAAATACAAAAATTAGCCAGGTGTGATGGCATGCTGTAATCTCAGCTACTCAGGAGGCTGAGGCAGGAGAATCGCTCTAACCCAGGAAGTGGAGGTTGCAGTGAGCCAAGGTCATGCCACTGCACTCTGGCCTGGGCAACAGAGCAAAACTCCACCTCAAAAAAAAAAAAAAAAAAGTATTTGCTGAAGACGAAATAAAAATGTTCTGTTTTCTAATCGTATGTAGCATCTCCTAAGGTTAAAATACACACATGAAGTATAACTGAATTCATAATGTCTTGGTCATTACACACAGGTTTTTTTCCCTAGTTTTATTGAGGTATCACTGACATACCAAAAATACTGAACGTAATTAATGTATATAATTTGGTTAAGTTTGGACATATGCGTACACTTGTAGTTCCATTAGCATAATCAAGGTAATAAATACATCCATTACCTCCAAAGTTTCCCTGTGTGCCCCTCTGGTTTTCTGCCGTAAGAGCACGGAACTTGAGATCACTCTTAAATTTTCAAGTGCACAATACAAACTATGCTTACCACCTATCCTAACATAATCGTATTATCTTGTGTTATTCATTGCTTCATGAGTTTTTCTTAATAAACTACAGTCTTTCACAATTATCCTGGGATTATGAATACTTTCATAAATGATTTCAACATGAGTAAAGCCAGAAAAAAAAAAATGTAAAAACTTCATTTTGTCTAGGCTAGATCTGGTTCAAGCAAGGAGAGCTTTAAGTCAAGTATAAGCTGAAATCATATTTTGTAGCCTCAAGCAATAAATCTCTATTTTGTTTTGTGCAAGTAATATGTTTCTCTGCATTCTTTTCCATTCTCAAGGAATTAAATTCATTACCAGTTCAGTTTGGATCATTAAGAAAACAAAGAGTATCCACTGTAAGATTCCTCTATCTTTCCCATTTTTTTCTTATTCAAATCTTCAGTCTTCCATTGTCACAATAAACAACGCTTGGAAAG
Source organism: Rhinopithecus bieti (assembly GCF_001698545.2). Lineage (NCBI taxonomy): Eukaryota > Metazoa > Chordata > Mammalia > Primates > Cercopithecidae > Rhinopithecus > Rhinopithecus bieti. Next base: position 5,200,821 of record NW_016818964.1, on the reverse strand, counting down.
CTCCTATCTACTTTAACTTTCTCACTAGAACACTAGAATACAGGCCCTGATTTCTAAATGTGCACAAGATTTGCTCAGCCTAATTTGAAAAAATAGATTACACTAACATTTTGATGGGGAAATAAATCATATGCAAGCTGGAAATTTTTATTTACTTTATTCCAAATGTAGGCACATCATCCAGCCTCAGTATTACTTTGTGTCAATATAAAACCACATCTGTTCCACCTAATTCAAGAAAGAACATATATGGGCCAGGCACCGTGGCTCATGCTTATAATCCCAATGCTTAGGGAGGCACAGCAGGGAAAAATCACTTGAGGTCAGGAATTGACCAGCCTGGGCAACATAGCGAGACACCCATCTCTATGAAAAATAAAAATTAGCTGGGCTTGGTGGCACAAGCCCGTAGTCCTCCTAGCTACTCAGGAGGCTGAGGCAGGAGGATGGCTTGAGCCCAGGAGTTTGAGATAGGAGCCCAGGAGGGAGGGAGGGAGGGAAGAAGGAAGAGAGGGAGAGATGGAGGGAAGGAGGGGATGGAAGGGGAAGGAAGGAAAGAAAGTAAAGGAAAAACTATGTAACACAGACCTACCAAATAAAAAAAAAAAAAAATGCATACTCTGAAATTTACAAGATACTTGTGTATCCAATAAAAATGGCTCAGAATGAGCTTAAGGAACTAGACTAAGAATTCCAGACTCTCAGATATTTCAAACGTCCAAAATGTCCAAAGTAGAAACATTAAACATTATAACACTTTAAATGAAAGTGAAGATTTTCCATTTAACATTAGAAATTAAGTAGAATGATAAAACAGTTTAAGAAATCCTTTTGTTGCTGTTCTCCTTCCAACAAAACAAAACTATATACTCCAATATTGGGCAATTTGGAACATAAACCTCCAAAGATTAAGGATTCTTCTGCCTTATATATGAACTGACACTCTCCTGGAACCATACACCAGACAGCTACCAACCAAGAATGCAAAGTTCTTCCTCCCATTTCTGAACGCACTAGACATCTATCTATTCTAGAAACATTTTACCAGTATTTAATTTTCTTCAGATACTATTCTACTTTGAAAAATAAACTTCTATAATTTATGTAACACAAAAACGAAAAACACAAACCAGACATATAGCTGCGGTATCTGTGATTCCTTAAAATGTCTTCCTGGTTTTTAACATCAAGAACACTGTGCTTTGCTTCAGCAACTGGTCCATTTTCATCTCACCAACATAATTAGTATTCACCTTTAGGGTACTGCCTGAATTTTCAGAGTTCGACTGGCAGCCATCTATAAGCTCTCTACTCTATAAAAATACAAAAATTACTGTATTTCCTTAAGAACTACTTTTAGTAACCTAATTTTTTGCTCCATTGTGTATCTATCCTTATTCTTCCTTTTCATCCACATCTAATTGCAAACATCTTGCCAGTTTTTAATATTATGACTAAAGTATTCTTAAAAGTCTTCATCCTTTCTGGATCAGAGTTACACATAAATACATACCTATATATAATAGTACATATATGAATTCTGCCCCCTCTCAAAACCACAAAAGGCAGCCAAACACTCCTCCCCTATAAACACACCTTTTGTTACTGGTTCAAGGTACTGTATAAAGAATTTTCAGGACTCTTCTCTCCTTAGAATATGCGGAGTTTTCTTTATAATATTTAAATTATTTTCATCAAGGCAAAGTTCACATAGAACACATGCCTTTTAATTGTTTTACCATTCTATATAACAATTCCTTTTCAACTATTCTAGTTCTGACTCTTGGCAATCTTGGTTCCAACTCCTTTCCTTCTACTCGTTTGTCACATGGTTCCACCAGGCATACTACTACTAAATATGTCTTCCTAAAATACAACTGTATACTAAAAAACTGTAACTTCTGGTAATGGCATTCAAGACAGACTACAAAGTCTGATCTCAACTCAAAAATAATCTGATAAAAAAGGGAGAAAGCAAGCCTGATTCTACTTCTGCTACTCGTCGTATTACTCTGGTTTCATTTCTGCCACTAGTTATATTATCCTTGGTAAGTTGCATCTCTGTGGATTTACCTTAGAATTATTATATCTCTTCGTTACTTTGGATAACAAACTAGGAATTTTACAATTACAACATATAACACTAACGAGCAGTTTCCAAATACGAAAGTTTTTAGACCAAAGCTGAGACACAGGTCTTTCTTTGCCCCATTCAGGGATGTCAAGATGATTCTAATTAGGATAAATATCTAGGAACTTAGAATAGTGACATTTTTGTTGACTGTTGGCTGTTTATTTTGGCGGGATATTTGTTTCAAAAGGTTAGACATTCAACTTAACTAATACATACAATCTCAACTATCAAGAACTACCTTGGTACAGCAGTTAGAAATCTAATGCAAACAGTGCAAGTTCCTATGATTTGTTAACTGGAGTTTAATGGTCATACATTCAAATAGGAAAAGTACGATCATCTTTGCACATATAAAGATCCCATTTTAAGTCAGTGAAGACAACTATGAAATAGTCGAATGGCTTTGATTGCCCATAGTAAAATCTAAAACCCAGATGCTATTTCAAAAATATTTAAAAAGCATAAAGGCACTAAAAGATAAAAAACATTTTCAGAGCCTTAGTCAAGAAAGACACAAAACGCAAAAGCCATAAAAACAGGTTTACTTGTATCAAAACATTCCAACTTTTATATAGTAACAATATAGCACATAAGGAAAGTTAAAGCAAATGATAATAGGAGAAAATACATGCAACTTATGTCAAAACAGCAATAGTCTGAACACATAAAGAATTCTTCAATCAATTTTTTAAAAGTTTAACTGCATATCAGGGAAGCAAATTAAGACAACCAGATTAATGAAAAACAAAATTTAATATATGTGGTAAGAATGAAAGACCAAAAAACCTCCAATGTTGGCAATGGTGTAAAAAAAAAATGAGCCCTTATCCATCACAATGAAAGCAAACTTGTTACATCATTTTAAAAGCAATCTGGTATTTATCAAAATGAAAATGCACATACCAATTTTAAAGTTTGTCTAGCAACTTTATCTCCAGCGATCTATTTATTACAGAAATACTAGGACAGAAATACTAGGGCAGAAGGCTCAAACTGAAAGCCCTGAAATTGGAAGACATATTCTCTTTAATCACACATTTTTAAACTATAAAATACTACATAAAAAGCTAAATCCCCAGGCCTGGTGCAGTGGCACAGACCTGTAATACCAACACTTTGGGAGGCTGAGGCAGGAGGATCCCTTGAGTCCAGGAGTTTGAGACCAGCCTGGGCAACATAGGAAGACGCCATCTGCACAAAAAGTTTAAAAATCAGCCAGCTGTAGGGGGCATGCACCTGTAGTCCCAGTTACTCAGAAGGCTGAGGCAAGATGATCTCCTGAGCCCAGGAAGCTGAGGCTGTAGTGAGCTGTGATCACACCACTGCAATCCAGCCTGGGCGACGAGACTCCATCCCCCAAAAAAGCAAAAAACAAACAATAAAAAATATATAAATTTCCAGCCACTCCTAGAGTATGGGTGCAAAGACTGGAAGACAGACCAAAATAGGGACCCAAATTCCAGCACAACAGAAATAAGCTTGAAATGAGCAGTGTCTATGCCAGGGCTATCCCCTAAAAAGGGAGTTTGTTTGGTACTTAGTTCATTCATTTGTAAGTTAACTCTCTTGATCTCATAGGTTCTGGAATTTGAACCTTTCTCATAGAACTAACACAGAAAGGTATTCAAGGTTGTTCACTGAGCAGAGTATGCAATGAAGTAAAACTGGAAACCACCTAAATATCCATCAATAAAGAACTGGTTAATTACAGTACATGCTTACAACTTAAAACTATGCCAAAATAAAGAAACGAGATAGTACATGTAGCAGCATGTGTATCAGGACAAAAAAAAAGCAGCAGAATATAATTATGATCATAGTTGCCATCTACTGAAATTTCAACGTATCCCACATATTTACATTATTCCTAATTTTTTCTAACAACTCTTACTATTAAACTAAGAAAGAAGGCTTGATTAAGTTTACTGGACCAGAATATGAACCTAGATATCTGATTTCATAGCCTATAATAATCATCTCTATACTGAGGCACCTCTGTACATCATTTACAATATGTAGTCATATAGAGAGAGTTTTTTTTATTATTATTTTTAGAGATGGGGTCTTGCTCTGTTGCCCAGGCTGAACTAAACTCTTGAGCTTAGGTGATCCTCCCTCACAGCTCAGATTACAGGCATGCACCATGACACCCAGTTATTTTTTTTTAACTATTTGTATATTACATCTATAATACATTCATAGAAACACAACCAAGCAGACTTGAGACCATAATATTTTATCTTATATTTTATAAACTTGTTTCAACTTGTTAAATTATTTAAAGTAGATATTAATAATCTTGCAAAAGTTGAAAGTCAACTAATTCTACCATTCACCATTAAATTAGAATAGTTATAGCAAGGAGGCTAAAATCACCCCCTAAAATGGCAGGGAGGGGCACCAAACAAATCCTCAAATTAAAATAATTCGCTTTTGGTTATTAGCTAAAAACTCAGTTTATGCTAATTAAAACACTATTTTGTGAAATAAACCAAGATTTTTTAAATAGCTTTTTAGTGCAATACTCCAGAAATAGTAAATCCAAAGCAAATATTGCTTTATTTATTGCTCCAGGAAGCTGCTAGGCCAACCAAGGTTATTAAATATCAACTCAATTTTCCTAAAAGCACTTTTTTCTCATCTACCTTTTGTCAGAAAGTACAGTATTTATTAGGCTGAAATGTACCAAATTCCTAAATATGCATAAAAAACAATGCTAAATAAAATCAGAAATACAAAGATGCTTAAGGTAGTCTCTGTTTTCAATGACAATCTCAAATTTAGTCTGGGATTCAGATCCTTAAACAAGTCCAAAGTAGAAGCTTGGAAAAAAAAAAAAAAAAACATTAAAGAAACAAAGATAAAATCATGACTATGCCAGAAGGTTAAGGTGTACACAGTAAATGATCGGAAGGGAGAAGTGCGATCTAGACAGATGACTACTAACACACAAAAGGACAGAACATCATATTTCCATTGGTGTTTTCCTCAAACAGTTAATGTTTAAGTACTTTGCATCTCAATTTAATTTTTTTTTAACAGAGTCAGGGTCTCACCATGTTGCCCAGGCTGGTCTCAAACGCCTGGGCTCAAGCAATCCTCCCACTTTGACCTCCCAAAGTGCTGGGATTACAGGCATGAGCCACCACAGCCCGCCTATGTCTCAATGTATACAAAGCTCATCAGGCACTACTGATTAATCCCCACCTACTGATAGTAGGCATTTGGAAGAAGTTGTGGCCCATGATATTAACAGAGTCAACTGTCCCAATTCATAGCTACTACTTAACAGAAAATGCTTGATGATGTGCATGATGGAGTTAAAACTGAAAGCCAAACTTGCTAATCTTGTTCTTTGGAAACCATTGGAGAGACTGCAGTAACTGACAGAAGGCACAATTCCCCATAGTACCAGGTGCTGCTGAAAGGTCTCCACCTTAACGTGCTCATTCGAAGGACATGAACAGAAAAGACACAGGGATCTCTTTAAGTATCTCACTGTGCATTAAATATTAATTCTGAGCCAAAATAATACAACCTCCTTTTTAACAAGGTATGCAGCATATAATGATAGTAGTTTAGAGGCAAGAATATTGGCAAAATAGCATATATGCTAAGAAATTAAAAGGCTGGTTAAATGGTCCACCAAGGTGTTCTGTGTAAGTGGTACTAAAAATATTTAGGCCGGGCGCGGTGGCTCAAGCCTGTAATCCCAGCACTTTGGGAGGCCGAGGCGGGCGGGTCACGAGGTCAGGAGATCGAGACCATCCTGGCTAACACGGTGAAACCCCGTCTCTACTAAAAAAATACAAAAAACTAGCTGGGCGAGGTGGCGGGCGCCTGTAGTCCCAGCTACTCGGGAGGCTGAAGCAGGAGAATGGCGTAAACCCGGGAGGCGGAGCTTGCAGTGAGCTGAGATCTGGCCACTGCACTCCAGCCTGGGTGGCAGAGCGAGACTCCGTCTCAAAAAAAAAAAAAAAAAAAAAAAATATTTAGACCCCACTATATTCTTAAAAATGTACTGCAGGTGGGCCATCCAGTCAATAGTTAGTAAAGCAGTAGCAGAGGCTCAAAGATGACATAATAGTTTGTTTACGCTCAAGGAGAATAAAGCATGTATGATAAAGCCCAAGGCCAAACTGAAAATTCAAGGTTGCTTACGCACAGAAAGGGTACTTGCTATTCAATTCCTACAATAGCCAAGTTATTTTTCCTCACTTCATAAGGGTACTTCCAACTGCCCCTTTGCACACAAGTGCATGTATTTGTGTGTGTATGTCCCTCTCTCTCATATGGCTAGGAGAAACTTAAAAAAAAAAAAGTTGAATTGTGCACTCCTACATCAACTTGCCAAGTACAACTTGAAAATGAAAGAAACGTAAATTTAATAAAGTATGAAACAGGACCTGAAAAAGTATGAAAGAGTGTGAAAATGTATCAGAAAATAGTCATAATCATAGTAAGTCATAGTACTACAGACACTAATTTCAGGAAATGCAATTTAAATGTTTCTAAGGATCAAAATGACAGAAACACTGTACTTGATCAACCCAAAAATTATAAAAACTGACATAAAATGCAAGAAGCCAATTTCTGGACAAAATATAGAGGGAATACAAATTTGAAAAATAATTATGTAACAAAAGAGGAAGAAAGAAATCTAACAGAATGCCTCTATTTTTTCTTCCCAAATCCTGAAGTTTCCACAAATGAGATTGCTATACAGTTCAGCAGGCCTACATACAATCCAAAGATCAAAAAAAAAAAAAGGCAACTCCCACAAAAGGTACTGGCCACAAAGTGGGGTCTGTAAGTGGCAAATCTGTGCATGGCTTTAAATAAGAATATATACACAAATAAAGTCACTAAAAGTATAGTCGTGTGCCACATAACAGCATTTTTCAGTCAAGCACAGACCACATATAGAACAATGGTCCCGTAACAGTATAAGACCGTATTTTTACTATTCCTTTTGTGTTTACATACATTTAGATACACAAATGCTTCCTAATGTATTACAACTACCTACAGTATTCAGTACAGTAACACGCTGTACAGGTTTACAGCCTAGGAGCAACAGGCCGTAATCACCCAGCCAAGGTGCATAGTAGGCTATACCATTTAGGTTTGTGTAAGTACACTGTTCCCACAGTAAAATCACCTAACACATTTTTTCAGAATCCAATCATTAAGCGATGCATAAGATCTCAGGTTCTATAGCATGTTACATTCTGTGTATACTACAAGTATATACTATGTTACTTTGGTTTATATACTTTCATATGTATTTTTCACTACGTAAATACTTTGAGATTTAAATGTTATACACACAAAAAACTTGAGCTTGAAAATTATTTCTACTTGAAACTACATAGAGATTCCAACTGGCCAGGTGTGGTGGCTCATGCCTGTAATCTCAGCATTTTGGGAGGCCAAGGTGGGATTGTTTGAGCCCAGGAGTTTGAGACCAGCCTGGGCAACGTGGCAAAACACTCTCACACAATAAAAAATACAAAAAATAGCCACATGTGGTGCTGCATGCCTGTAGTCCCAGATACTCAGGAGGCTGAGGTGGGAGGATCCCTTGAGCCTGGGAGGTCAAGCCTGCAGTGAGCCATGATTGCACAACTGCATTCCAGCCTGGGTAACAGTGACACCCTGTCTCACAAATAAAGACTCCAACTGAGCTAATCACACATGGTTCCCTACAGTGTCCACAGGAAATGGTATAGTGTACTGGAATGAGAATGGAATATGGAATCCAGAGCTGATTTAATCCCCAATCTACAATTTAGTACCTTTATGACCTTGGTCAGGTATTCTTTTGAGCCTCAACTTTAACCAACTTTTAGGGGAACCAATTACCTCCTATAATGTTGCTGCTTTGTAAATCATAAACTGGCATTGTCCAATTATTTAAAAGCTGCTAGGTAATTAGAACCCTGAACATACAGAATAAAAGAGATACACATACCCTCCCAAAATGAAAACTAGCTAAGAAGTCAAATGGTCTCATTTTGCCTGAAAGAAGCTAGCTTTATAAACTTGCCTAGATAAAACTAAAGATGAAATTTAATTGTAATGTTAACCTAAAGTTGACTTAGTTAACCAGGAATAGAATGTTCTGATGAGTCAAAACATTTTTAAAGTTGTTATCAAGCCAGAACTGGCTTCTGCCTTAAGAAGGTGAGGAAAACAATCAGGGATAGGAACTGAGTAGGCTCATAAATTTACTCAACTCCCATACCTTGCCTTCCAACTTCTCTACCAAAAAATATGAACTGAAAATATGTTTCAGGTAAAACACCACATCTCAAAACCATAATCAACATTTACTGAGCAGCAATTCACTATAAAAACTCCAAATTTTAAAATCTGAGAATCAAAATCTCACAGTTCTGTTATCTTTCCTAAAGGTTATCTAATACATTGTTTTTCACTGACAACAACAAAAAAATTTTATTTAAAAATTTTTAAATTTAAAACAGAGGGTTGGGGTGGAGTGGGGTGCATGTCCATTCCCAGACAGTGTTCAGAAAACTGCCAGAGACCGGGTGTGGTGGGACTGTAATCCCAGCACTTTGGGAGCCCAATGCAGGCAGATCACCTGAAGTCAGGAATTTGAGACCAGACTGGCCAATACGGTGAAATCCTGTCTCTACTAAAAATACAAAAATTAGCCGGACGTGGTGGCACAGGCCTATAATCCCAGCTACTCGGTAGGCTGAGGCAGGAGAATTGCTTGAACCTGGGATGTGGGGGTTGCAGTGAGCCGAGCTAGCACCACTACACTCCAGCCTGGGCAACAGAGCAAGACTCCATCTCAAAAAAAACAAAAAAACACCAGAGGTGCTGCATGGGCAGCTCACACCACCACTGAAAAGCCTACTTCATCTTGGGGCAGCTGTTCTCAATTAGGATTTCTCAAGTTTTCAAACATTTTGGTCTCAGGACCCCTTTACAACTCTTAAAATGTACTGAGCACTCCAAAGAGCTCTTACTTACATGCATTATGCTTACCAATATCCACTGCATTGGAAATTATAACTGAAAACCTTGTATTTATTCATTTAAATAGCAAGAAACTCATTACATGTTAACATGCTTTAAAAAACTGTTTTCCAAAACAAAAAATTTAGTAAGAATGGCATGCTTTTGCATTTCTGTAAATCTCTTTAATTCTGGCTAAACCAAAGATGGCTGGATTCTCATAGCTGCTTCTGCATTCAATCTGTTGCAATAAATTGTTCTAGTTGAAGCATATGAAGAAAACTTGGCATCAAACCAATATTATAACTGTTTCTTTTTGTTTTGTGGAGACGGCTATGTCACCCAGGCTGGTCTTGAACTTATAGGCTCAAACAATCCTCCCACCTTGGCCTCCCATAGTGCTGGGAGCAACACTGTAATTGGAAAAGAGCAGTATTTAGTCTTTTCAATTAATTATGGGTAGTCTTCTTTGATACTACACCAGAACTCCCCAAGTGGTAGTTTTGCAAAGATTAGTTACAATATGAAAGTTAAAACCCTATTAATAAACCCTCGGTACTCTGTTGCATTAAAATCTGGTTTGCCTTGCACTCTGACTGTACCCTTGAACGCATATACGATTTTATTACATCACAAATGGCCATTTGGAACATACGGGTTCACTGAATTATACAGGCCTACCAAATATTAAAAAACGTTATTTTATTTTATTTTTTTTTGAGACGGAGTCTCGCTCTGTCACCCAGGCTGGAGTGCAGTGGCCAGATCTCCTCTCACTGCAAGTTCCGCCTTCCGGGTTTACGCCATTCTCCTGCCTCAGCCTCCCGAGTAGCTGGGACCACAGGCGCCGCCACCTCGCCCGGCTAGTTTTTTGTATTTTAGTAGAGACGGGGTTTCACCATGTTAGCCAGTATGGTCTCGATCTCCTGACCTCGCGATCTGCCCGTCTCGGCCTCCCAAAGTGCTGGGATTACAGGCTTGAGCCACCGCGCCCGGCCAAAAACGTTATTTTTTTAAGCACACATTATACAGCATTGAAACTACATGCATTAATCCACCAATGCCAGCAGAAACATCTTTTAAGTATTGGGAAAAACTGTCAAGCTCGTGATGGAAAAGCAAGCTTTCTAAAATTCTATATTTTGCTTGAAAGCTCAAATTTTTCACTGGCCAGGAATACAGTCAGTTGTTTACCTTGAAGTGACAGACTCGCTTTATTCTCATGTAAGTCTCCTAAATACTCAAATATGAATATCCACAGTTCATCACTTGTTCTTTCAGATAAAAATGGAGCTCCATGAAAACACCAGCTTAGCTCACAAATCAACATACAAGTGCTCCTCAAAACCACCATTTTACTCCCCAGTATACAGCTTCACAACTACTTTCCATGGTCACAGTACATTAAAAAGATAAAGTGTCAAGATTTGATAAAATTAACCTCCTTTTACTGTTTCATCAAAAGCTTTTTAAAACTATGAGTGTGCAGTCTTTAAGAAATAAAATGTCGGCCGGGTATGGTGGCTCCCGCCTGTAATCCCAGCACTTTGGGAGGCCGAGGTGGGCAGATCACGAGGTCAGGAGATCGAGACCATCCTGGCCAACACGGTGAAACCTCGTCTCTACTAAAAATACAAAAATTAGCTGGGCGTGGTGGCTGGCGTACACCTGTAGTCCCAGCTACTCTGAAAGCTGAGGCAAGAGAATCGCTTGAACCCGGGAGGTGGAGGTTGCAGTAAGCCGAGATTGGGCCATTGCAGTCCAGCCTATCAACAGAGCGAGACTCTGTCAAGAACAAAAGAATGAAGGAACGGACGAACGGACAACAGCAAGAATGGAGGGAGGGAGGGAGGGAGGGAGGAAGGAAATGACTATATACAATACCGGATCTCTGCCTTGATTGTTCCTATGATGGATACAGCATTTCCCACCACTGCTTTTGCACTATAAGTACAAATGTTGAAAGACAAAACATCTCAGTAACATGAAAACTGTTTTAACATTATATACCCTCTTTAAGATCTCAGTGGTCCCCCTCCCCAAGCATCCACAGATCACGCTCTGGGAAGCACAGAACATCCACCAGCAGGTACCGGTTCTGCTTGTTATGGTGATGTAAAACTACTCCAATTCCCTCTTTTTTGTGCAGCACCCGCAAATATTTGAGAGGAAAGCTATTGTCTCACCTAAGTCTTGCAGTAACTCTTTTTGGTAACTTCGACAACATTCTATGCATGAGGCATATAATGCTACTGATACTGGTTACTCTTACTTTATACCTTTTTATCATACGTCTGATACTCAGAACTGAGCTGATGCCAAAAATATCTGACCAACACAGAGTAGGGCAGAAATATATCTAATTTCCATAAGGGCATCACACTTTTTGTTAATGCCGTAGTTCTCAACCAGATTTTGCACCCCAGGGCACATCTGGCAATATGTGGAGACATTTTTGGTTGTCATTACTGGGGAAATGGAGGGGTGGAGCTCCTGGAATCCAGTAGGTAGAAGCCAAGGATGTTGTTAAACAAACTACAATACACAGGACAGGCACCTGCAAGGAATGAATCTGGCATAAATGTCAATAATGACTAGGTGAGAAACTCTGTTTAATGGATCCACAGACTATCAAAACTTTCAGAAGGTTTACCACCATAGCTCTTAAATCAGACTATAATCTTTTCAAAAGTATGTTTGTAGCTACATATGAAATCTAGACAAAATATGGACCCTTGATCAAAATGTTCTGTAATATCCTAAAATTCGATAATTTTGATTTAAATTCATTCTGACAACTCACCTAGGGTCCATGCCCCAATGCCACTCACCCATCCAAATTTAACATTAGGACAGGTGTACCAAAAATGAAAATCAAACACAATATAGCGGGGAAATCACAATCCAACACATCAAAAATACAAAATTTATGACAGTGTGACAGCAGTACATGAAAACCAAGCAAATTCATGAGGAAGAAGCCCTATTTTTCTTTAATTCTTTGGTCTCTCTACTGTTCACTATAGTAATTATGGTATACTTAGTTTTTGAGTCTCTCTTTGTCGCCCAGGCTGGAACGAAGTGGCATGATCAAGGCTCACTGCAGCCTCGGTCTCCTGGGGCTCAAGCAATCCTCCCACCTCAACCTCCCAAGTAACTGGGATTACAGGCATGAGCCACCACGCCCAGCTAATTTATGTGTTTTTTTGTAGCGATTAAGTTTTGCTATGCTGCCCAGGCTGATCTCAAACTCCTGGCCTCAAGCGATTTACCCGCCTGGGCCTCCCAAAGTTCTGGGATTACAGGCGTGAGGCACCGCGCCTGGCCCCGTCTTCCATTTTACACACTTGAACGAACACACGAAGAATCTGAAATACCTAAGGTCTTTCACAGAAATGTATACCTTCCCTCTTCAAAGAATGTTGGGGGAAAAGTAGGTATAAAAGTACTTTTAATTCCTAGAAATAAGACACAAAATTACTTAATGTTATTTCTTCATTGAAGCCTTTTAAGGTGTACATCTATTATTTTTAATGCTAGTATGATTACAAGAAAAAGAAGTCCCATTTCAAAGACAGCAAAATGTTAACTGTTAATAACGCTGTCATCACATGACATCACTGCAAACATTTATTTCCTACTGAACTGAGAACCACCACAAAAATCTTGCTTAGACTCAGTTCTCCTAGGGTCTCTTACCATTCCATGAAAGGGAAAAAAATCGATAAACAGAAACCATGCAGATTCCAAGATTTTAGACATGTATAGTTAATTAAGTCTAACAAACGTTTTCATCACAGATGTGATAAACTTAATAACATTAAGGAGGTGGGTGGGAGCCATGAAAAATCATTTTAAAATACATAAATTTCGATAGAAGTCATGAGGGTCTGTGTCAAAGTTAAAGTCTCACCTGTAAAGAAACACATCGACACACACACACATGTAATTGTAAAACTACAATCGGTGATAATGTGCAAAAGAAATTATCCTTACTTAAAAAAAAAAACAGATCTGAGTTACTACATTCGACGTCTAGAAACCACAAAAATCTTTATTCTGAATTTAACCAAAACTTTGACTGTCAATTACATGTTGCGTTTTGAGGCTAAGATGAAGAAAACGCGGTCCCTGGTCTCAAAGAGGCACTCTTACGCTTCAATCTTCAAAAATGGAAGAAATGCGGTCTCACTATCTAGGCCTCTACAATGCTGTATATTTGCAGAAAAAAAAATCCGTAATCTACTGGCAATGAGCTGCCAAATTATATCTCATTATCAGAAAGGGGAGGGGAGAAAAAAACTTTTAAAACCCTCTAAGAAAAGAAAAACGCGTAGTGGGATTAGAAAGCATAGAGACTAGCTTTAAGCCTTACAACCAGGAAAAAAAAAAAAAGTATCACCAGAGACAGAGAAAGAAGGAAGCAGAATGAAACCCGGTTACCCCATCAAAACAAAACAGGGAAAGCAATACGTAAGTCGTTTCGGAAGAGGGCACCCTGGGAAGTGCCCCCTTCTCCGACCGACCGTGAATGCTAGGGAGGACTGGGGCGGAGGTGGAGGCAGGGGGACTCAACGCTCAAAGCTGGGCTTTTAACTCGTGCTCCTACATTCAGACAAGGTCAGTGGAAAGGAGCTAACTCTGGCGCACAACACAGGCATCTGGAAATGAAAGAGAGTGAGCAAGATGAGGCAGACCAGGAACAGAAAAGCAACATCGAATGGGCCCGAGGGGCGCCGAGAGCAAGCCCGAACCCCCAGTGCTGATCCCGCGTGGAGCAGGGTCTCGGTTCCCTGCCGCCAGGCAATGTTTTGTTTTGGGGTTGTTTTGGTTTTCTTTGTGGACGGGGCGGAGAAGCTGGAGTGGCCGGGCTAGTTAGAGGTTCCTCCAGCTCTTCCGGAAGGGGAAGGCCCCCGGCCCGACGGCAGCTGACCCAGCCAGGAAGGGTCGGGGTACGCGGGAACCCAGCACACGGGAGAAGTGCGGCGGCGAGCGGACGAGAAAACAGGAAGGTCCCCAGTCCTGCCTGCCTCCTACCGGGGGGAGGGTCGGGCTCGCGTGCCACCCTCTCCGCCTACCCCTTCCCCTTCCCGGACGCCCCCCAAAGGCCCAGCCGGCGAGCGAAAGAAAACAGAATACAAATTACTTACAACGGCATCGTCTCCTGCGCCGGCACCGCCCAGTCACTTCCCCCCCGCAACCGCCGCCACTGCCGCCCTGGGCATGATCCACTGAGGCGGGAGGGAGGGGGGGCCTGCCTCAGCCCTGGGTCCAACCCCTCTCCCGCACCGCTCCCGCCGCTTTAAGCGCTTCTCCTCCTTCCCCTTCGTCCTAACATGGCGCCCGAGCGCTACCACAGCAACGTTCTAGAACTGCTGACGCCACCACGCACGCCGTGCGCGCGCCTGCGCACCAGCGCCGTCCGCCGCGAAGCCTCACGGGAAGCGGAGTTCTTACGGCCGCCGGCGGCCGGGCAATTACCACGCCGGTCTTCTCACGCTTAGTGGTGGGTGTCAGATGGTGAAAGGGAACGGTCAGGGAGGCTCCGGGAGGTGAGTTGTGCCTTGGGCGGGGACGCTCTCATGGGCAATGCGGCGTGGACGGCGCAAGGAAGAACCCGGAGAGATCCCAAGCCCACGAGGCGCCGCTTCCGGCGCGTTGTGAGGTCCCACTTTTCCCGCCGCCTGAGGTCGCGGCGGCTGCTCTTTCGTGGAGCGGAGTCCCTGAAGGCGCTGCCAGAGGGCTGAGGCACCCACGCGTGCACCGTGTGTACCCCACAGCGCGGCGCTTAGAACGCCTCGCATGAGTCGCTACCTTGGGTTGGAACCGGTTACTCAGCCGCTTCGTACTCGACTGCAAAGTAACAAGTACTTTACCGGGCAGCGGTGCCGGCCGCGTGTGATACGGCGAGAGGTCTTATCCCAGAGCCGACGAAAACATGTCCCCAGTACTCCTTTTCCCTCCAGACTGCGTTCCACCCAGTGGACCCAGAGGGAGTTTTCCGTCTGTTTTAACACCAGTGTATTCCTGATGCCTGACCCAGGCGCTGAAATATTTGTTGAGCTAATAAATGTGTAGGTTGGGGCTGTGAGGACAGTTCCCGAATTCTGGAACATGGGCTGATTTTACTTTTGAACAAATGATGCACTGAAACTTCCTGACAGAGCTGACCTGTTTTATAGGAACATCAATGGCAGTCACCGCTGGCATTTTAGCAAAGGCTGTCTTGGTCGTAATTTTCCCTTGACTGTGTTTCCAGCCCGTAATCTATCTCAGGTGGGACCTGGAAGCCTACCTTCTCGCGACCTCTCGGCAAAAGTGTGAGAAAGTGTTTGAGGCAGAGCCTCCTCTCTCAGATGCCCTCCATCTGCGAATTAGAACGAATTATAAGTTCTACGGTGTCACATAGGGGGTTAGTGGAGAGGAGGAGGGAAAGAATCAAATACAGGACGCTGCATTAACCAAAGTTTTAAACTCTAAATGTAATAATACGCATTTGTGAGGCCTCAGGAAGTTTCACAAAGGGCTTTCCCTTTTTTCACAGAAGGTCTAGTAGGACTAGTGACTCCGAGTGGGAAAAGCACAGGACCTGTCCTTAAACCTGCCCTGTCCATTAGGTAGCCCCTTGGCCACTTAGGGCCACTGAGCACTTGAAATGAGGCTAGTCCGTTTAGGATGCACTGAAAGTGCAAAATACGCATGGGTGTCAGTTCGAGGAATGTGAAATACCTCTTTTTGTATTGATTGCACATTGAAATATTTTGGATATATTGCAGTAAAGAAAATGTAAACCGGGCACGGTGCCTCACACCTGTGATCCAGCACTTTAGGAGGCTGAGGTGGGAGGATCGCTTGAGCAGGAGTTAGAGACCAACCTGGGCAATACAGGGAAACCCCTGTCTCTACAAAAAGTAAAAAAAAAATTAGCTGGGCATGGTAGTACGTGCCTGTGGTCCCAGTTACTCTGAAGGCTGAGGTAGGAGGATTGCTGGAGTGGGAGGTGGAGGCTGCCGTGAGTCATCATCTCACTGCTGCACTCCAGCCTGCGTGACCCGAGACCTTGTCTCAAAAAATGTATATATATATATATATACTATTAAAATTAATTTTACCTATTTTTTTAAATGTGATGACTAGGAAATTTTAAGTTATATATGTGGCCTTCATTTCCATTAAATAGTGCTTATTTGGAAACAGACTTATGTTTGATTCTCATTTCTTCCAGTTAGTCTTGTTTCCTTTTGTCATCAAGGTGGCTTTGGCTGGGGACCCAGCAGCATAGTTGTCCCTAAAAGACTGAAAATCTGACATCCAGAAAATTCAATAGTGTATTAAGGCTGTGGACTTAAAAGCTGCTTATAAAGATATGCTCTGGGGCCTGGCACAGTGGCTCATCCACATCTGTAATCCCAGCTCTTTGGGAGGCAGAAGATTCCTTGAACTCCGGAGTTCTAGACCACCCTGGGCAACATGGCAAGACCTTGTCTCTATTAAAAAAAAAAAAAAATCAAAAAAATTAGCTGGGCTTGGTGGCACACACCTGTAGTCCTGGTTACTTGGGAGGCTGAGGTTGGGAGGATCACCTGAGGCAAGGAAGTCGAGACTGCAGTGATCCCTGATCGTGCCACTGCACTCTAGCTTGGCAACAGAACAAGACCTTGTCCAAAAAAAAAATGCACTAATGATGTACTTTATGAATAAAAGAATGGGACTTTTTCAGCTTATGTTGTCCTCTGCCAGGCATCTCAGAAGGCAGTGAAGAGAGGGACGCTAAACATCCATGCTTTTGGTCTATAATTGCTTCAAACTATTTTTGTTTCAGCCTTCCATAGAATGAGGCCGCTAGATAGCCAGCTGATGAATATTTAGTACCTAGAATGTGCTAGATACCACGCTACTTGCCTAAGACATTTAAAAGGAACAATAGCGAGGGTTGAGGATGGAGTCAAGGTAGACTTCATGTTAAGAGGTCACTTCAGACATGTCCTGATATGTTAGGGTTTGGTAAGTGGACAGAAGGAGTAGAAGGGCATCTCAGGTAAAGAGAACAATTTTTAAAAATAAAATGAGGCCGGGCGCGGTGGCTCACGCCTGTAATCCCAGCACTTTGGGAGGCCGAGGCGGGAGAATCACTCAAGGTCAGGAGTTGGAGACCAGCCTGACAAACATGGTGAAACCCCGTCCCTACTAAAAATACAAAAAATTAGCTGGGCATAGTGGCGGGTGCCTGTAGTCCCAGCTACTTGAAAGCTGAGGCAGGAGAATCGCTTGAACCCGGGAGGCGGAGGTTGCAGTGGACCGAGATTGTACCATTGCACTCCAGCCTGGCAACAAGACCAAAACTCCACCTCAAAAAATCATAATAATGGGCCGGGCACAGTGGCTCACACCTGTAATCCCAGCACTTTGGGAGGCTGAGGCAGGTGGATCACGAGGTCAGGAGATCGGGACCATCCTGGCTAACACGGTGAAACCCTGTCTCTATTAAAAACTTCAAAAAAATTAGCCGGGCGTGGTGGTGGGTGCCTGTAGTCCCAGCTACTTGGGAGGCTGAGGCAGGAGAATGGCGTGAACCCGGGAGGCAGAGCTTGCAGTGAGCTGAGATGGCCCCACTGCACTACAGCCTAGGAGACAGAGCGAGACTCCGTCTCAAAAAAAAAAAAGAATAATAATAATAATTTAAAAGTGCAAATAATTTATTTGAAGAAAGGGAGACTTTTAAAGTGACTAAACCACAAAATATTTAGTGAGGAGTGGTGAAAATAAAGCTGGAAAGTTAAGTGAGAGGCAGAAGATAAGGGGCATAGTGGTGCACACCTGTAGTCCTCTATTCCGAAGGCTGAGGTGGGAGACTCATCTGAGCCCGGGAAGTCAAGGCTGTAGTGAGCCAAGATCATGCCACTGCGCTCCAGCCTGGGTGACAGAATGAGACCATGTCTCATAATAAAGGGAGTAGGGGGAGATGGGAGAGCATATAATGACTCCATAAATAGACAAGGGAATTATAGATTGTGATAAGAGGCATTAATAAACCAGGCATTAGAGTTATGGTGGAGGCCAACTTCAGATAGAGAAGGATTTCAGAGCAACTGACTTTTGATCTGAGATCTGAAGTTAATTCTGAGAGATTTAAAATTTTCTTTTGTGAATGGAGGAGCCATTGAAAGTTTTAAAACAGGAGTGAGGTTACATTGATGTTTTTGGAAAGATGACTGAAAGCGTAAGGAATGAATTTGAACTAGGAGAGGTTTTGAAGCTGGAAGATGGATGAGGTGGCTCTTGCAGTCGTTCAGATGAGAAATGAAATTTGAAATAAGGAAGAGAGGAAGGGAGCAATTTGAGAAAGATTTAGAAGGCATAGCTAATTCTGGATGTGAGAGGTGATGGAGAGGAAGAAGACCAAAGTGATTTCAGAGGTTCTGGGTGGGGGTGGGTGATAGTGATTGGAGCTACTGATAAATGAAATAGGAAATAGAGGAGTATAACTAGGTAAGTGGATGAGACTGAGAGAGTAGTAGCTATGTGTTGATTTTGAACTGCCTGTGGGACATTCAGAAATGTCTATGAGGTAGTTGAAAATATGCTTCCGGAGCTAAGAGGAGAAATTTGAGCTGGAAACATTATAAACTCTAAAAACAAGAATCATGGCTTGGAATCATGTTTCGGCTCTGGAAGGACCTTATATACACCCAGCGACTACTCCAACTCAAATTTCATGAATGAGTAATGAGCTAGATGCTCACAGCTAGCTCACAGATCCTATTTAGGACCCAGTTAAGAATAAAACTCTAGCCAAGGAAAGTGAAGAGTAAGATAAGACCAATTAATAGTATATTGGTACCAGTCTACTGTTACCCTTGCCTTGCTTGTCCTGTGTCCTGCCCACACCTCCCTCCGGCTGCTGCTGGTCTCTGTTTTCTTCTGGCTGCAGAGAAGGGGGAAGATGTGTTCTACTGGAATTTTAAGTATAGTAGTCTCTCTTTACCCCCAGGGGGTCCCTTCAAAGAGTCCCAGCACATGCCTGAAACAGGGTAGTGCCAAACCCTGTATTTACTATGTTTTTTCCTACACATATATACCTATGATAAAGTTTAATTTATAAATTAGGCACAGTGAGAGGTAAACAGCAACAATAATAGAATACAACAATTAGAACAATATACCAGCATTACTACTCTTGCACTTTGGGGCCATTATTAAGTAAAATAAGAGTGACTTGAACGCAAGCACTGTAATATTGGACAGTTGACCCGATCATGGAGAGGGCTGCTCTAAGTGACTAACTGGCGGGCAGTGTATACAGTGTGTGTATACCGTGTAGAAACACCAGACAAAGGGATGATTCACGTCCACCTGAGCAAGAAGGCGCAAGACTTTATGACACTACTCAGAGTGGTACGGAATTTTAAACTTATAAGTTGTTTATTTCTAACATTTTTCATTGACTATTTTCAGACCACAGTTGACCACAGGTAACCAAAACAGGAAAGAGAAACCCCAGTTAAGGGGGAACCACTGTATCATTCGGATTGCATTTTCCACAGAACAATGTCATAAATAGTAGAAAGAATTTCAAAACTGGTTCCCAGAGGCCCACAGTGCATTCAAACAAACAAACAAAAAATACATGAAAATGTTTTTGAGAGCAGAAACTCTTCATATAGAGGGAACTACATGAATTGTGTTTTACTGTCATTTAGGAGTAGTCATAGGACATACTGTGTGACGCAGAGATTTTTATCCCAGTAATGAACTCTGATGATCCACTGGGCCAGTACTTTTCAAAAAATTAAAGACCAGACTTATTAATTACTAAAATAAAAATAATAATATAAGCATTTTTATCCCATGAGTACTATACTCTTGAGCAGTCCTTTCATTAAATTCATATCCCCTTTTATTTTATATATCTACTTTTTGAGATAAAGTCTTACATTCTGTCACCCAGGCTAGAGTGCAGTGCTGTGACTGATCCTCCTGCGCCAGCCTCCCAGGTCGCTGGGACTACAGGGACATGCCAACATGCCCAGCTAATTTTTATTTTATTTTATTTTTAGTGCAGATGAGGTCTCAGCTATGTCACCGGGCTGGTCAGGAATCCCTGGCCTCAGGCAATTCTCCTGCCTCGCCCTCCAGCAGGTCTCCTGCCTCACCCTCCCAAAGTGCTGGAATCACAGGAATGAGCCACCACATCCAGCCACTTTATTATTTTGACTTTCACATTTAATTCTATGCTCCACTTCAAAATAATTTTGTGTGCAGTATGAGATAGAGAACAAGGCTTGGCTTTGTTTTTAATATGTGGATCTCTAGTTGATGGCCATGCACCATTTATTTAAAAGATCATACTTTCCTATCGAATTGCCATGGCACCTTTGCTGTGAGTCAGGTGACTATAAATGTGTGGGTCCATTTCTAGGTTCCTGATTCTGCTCTGTTGATGTATGTGTCTGTTCTAATCACTGTAGCTTTGTAATAAGTCTTGATATCTGGAGAGTTTAAGTTCTCTAGGTTTGTTCTTCAAAATTGTTGTGATTATTCTAGGTCCTTTGCATTGCCATATACATTTTAGAACCAGATTACTGATTTTCTTTTCTTTTCTTCTTTTTCTTTTCTTTTTTTTTTTCTTTTTTTTTTTTTTTTGAGATGGAATTTCGCTCTTGTTGCTCCAGGCTGGAGTGCAATGGCATGATCTTGGCTCACTGCAATCTCCACCTCCCGGGTTCAAGCAGTTCTCCTGCCTCAGCCTCCCGAGTAGCTGGGATTACAGGCATGCACCACCACACCCAGCTAATTTTGTATTTTTAGCAGAGACGGGGTTTCTCCATGTTGGTCAGGCAGGTCTCGAACTCCCCATCTCAGGTGATCTACCCGTCTCGGCCTCCCAAAGTGCTGGGATTACAGGCGTGAGCCACCGCGCCCGGCCTAGATTACTGATTTTCATCCCCCCAAAAAACAAAGTTAGAAGGAAGCAAGCAAAGATGGAAGGAAAGAGGGAGGGAGGGAGGGAAGGAAGGAAGGAAGGAAGGGGAGAGAGAGAGAAAGGAGAAAGATACTGGGATTCTCATTGGAGTTACATTGATTCTATAAATCATTTTTGGGGAAGAATTGAAGTATTAACAATATTGGGTTTTATAAAGTATTAATATGGTCTGTCCCTTCATTTCTCCATTTATTTCATGTTTAATTACTATCAGTAATGTTTTGTAATTTTCCGTAGAGGTCTTACACATCTTCCTTAGGCTACCCCTACCTGTTTTATTGTAAATGATACCAGCTTGCTATGATTTGAATAGTTGTCCCCTCCAAAACTCATATTTAAATTTAATCCCCAGTGTGGCAGTATGGAGAGGTGGGACCCTTAAGAGATGTTTGGGCGATGTGGGCCCTGTCCTCATGCATGCATTAACCCATTCATAGATTAATGGAATCATGGGTTAATGGATTAATGGATGGTAGTGTTGGAAGGATGAGAAGCACAGAGACTCCAGATACGTTTTGAAAGTGGAACCAATATAATACATTGATGTATTGGATGGGGGGTAAGAGAAAAGAGCCGGCCACAGTGGCTCATGCCTGTAATCCCAGGACTTTGGAAGGCCAAGGCAGGTGGATCACCGGAGGTCAGGAGTTCGAGACCAGCCTGGCCAACATAGTGAAACCCCGTCTCTACTAAAAATACAAGAATTAGCCAGGCGTGGTGGCAGGCACCTGTAATCCTGGCTACTCAGGAGGCTGAGGCAGGAGAATCACTTGAACCCAGGAGACAGAGGTTGCAGTGAGCCAAGATTGAGCCACTCTATCTAAAAAAAAAAAAAAGAAAGAAAAAAGAGAGAGAAAGAAAAGGAAAAGAATCAAGAATGACTCCAAAGTTTTGGGCCTGAGCAACTGGAAGGATGGAGTTGCCAATAACTGAGGTGGGAAGATGGGGGAGTAGCAGGTAGAGGGGAGGGAGGAGGGGGATCAGGAATCAGCATTGGCCATGTTAAAGTTTAGCATGCCTATGAGACATTCAGATGGAGGGAAGAAAGTGTTTCAAGGAGGAAATGATAAAATATGTCAGATGTTCAGAGACACCCAGTAAGATGAGGCCTGAGAATTACCAATTGAATTTGGAAATAAGGAGCTGGCTAGTAACCTTGCTATATTGGGACCATAGCTGGAGGAGGATGTGGAGGTGTGGGAAGGTTTTTGCATTTTAATTTGGTTTTGTCTTGTTTTGAAGTACGGAAGCTAGTACCTCATGTTTAAAGCTTGGCATGATGATCCAGAAGTAAGGGAAAAATTAAGCTACGAGAGAGCAATTTTAAGAGTTGAATCTGATAATGTGAGGAGGGACAGGAGCAAGGGCAGAAGTTGAGGGCTGACCTCAGACGGGAGCACACACAGTTCTCTGTAGCAGATGGGAAGGCAGAGATAGGTTTGTAGTGAGAGAATGTAGAAGCTCTCTTCTATTCTTTTTTTTATTTTACTGGTTCCATGCCCCATGAAGACAAAGAAGCTCTCTTTTGATGGCTTGTTTTTTGATTTGTTTTGTTTTTTTGGTTTTCAGTAAACCAGGAAGCAAGGTCATGAAATGAAGGCATGAAAATGTAACTATTATAAAGACTTAATGATTTCACACTGTGGAAAATGTATTCTTTTTATTGATATTTTTTATTAAAATATAAGGGTCAAAAATAGTATAGAGTGCAGCCATAAAAAATAAATCATGCCTTTTGCAGCAGCATGGATGCAGCTCGGGGCCATTATCCTATGCTAATTAACATTGGGTACTCGTGGACATAGAGATGGCAACAATAGACCCTGTAGACTACTAGAGATGGGAGGAAAGGCCGGGACAAGGGTTGAAAAACTAACTATTGGGTACTGTGCTCACCACTTGAGTGATGGGGTCGTTTGTGTCCCAAACTTGAGCATCACACAATATACCCATGTAACAAACCTGCACATGTTACCCGCTGAATCTAAAATAAAAGTTGAAATTATAAAAAAAAAAAAAAATAGTTTCCAAAAGTAGTGCAGTGAAACAAAACCAAAAATAGGTAAATTAAACTTTCTCAAAATTAAAACCTTTTGTGTCTTAAAAGGCAGTCTCCACAGAATGAAAAGACCCATGGAATGGGGGAAATCTTTGCAAATCATACGTTTGACAAGGGTCTTGTATCCATAACATGTAAAGAACTCTTACGATTCAACAACAAAAGACAACCCAAATAAAAGTGAGCAAAGGGCTTGAATATACAGGCACACCTCATTTTATTGCCCTTTACTTTACTGCACTTTGCAGATACCATTTTCTACAAATTGAAGGTTTTTGCAACCCTGCATCAAGCAAGTCTATCAGCACGATTTTTCCAACAGCATGTGGTCATTTCATATCTTTGTGTCATATTTTGATAATTCTTGCACTATTTCTAAGTTTATTATTATTATTCATTAGTGATTTTTTATGTCACTATTGTAATTGTTCTGGGGCGCCACAAACCATGCCCATATAAGACAGCAAGTTTAATTGATAAATGTTTTCTGATTGCTCTACCAACCAGCCATTTTACCATCTCTGTCCCTCTTCTTGGACCTACCTTTTCCCTGAGACACAACAATATTGAAATTAGACCAATTCATAACCCTACAATGGCCTTTAACTATTCAAATGAAGAGTCACAAGTCTCTCACTTTAAATTGAAAGGTAGAAATAATTAAGAGTAGTGAGGAAGGCATATTGAAAGCTGAGATAGACCAAAAGCTAGACATCTTGTGCCAGTTAGCCAAGTTGTGAATGCAAAGGAAAAGTTCTTGAAGGAAATTAAAAGTGCTGCTCCAGTGAACACACAAATGATAAGAAAGTGCAACAGCTTTCTTGTTAATGTGGAGAAAGTCTGAATGGTCTGGACAGAAGATCATACCAGCTACAACATTCCTCTAAGCCAAAGCCTAATCCAGAGCAAGGGCCTAACTCTATTTAATTCTATGAAGGCTGAGAGCGGTGCAGAAGCTGTAGAAGAAAAGTTGAAGCTGGCAGAGGTTGGTTCATGAGGTTAAGAAAAGAAACCATCTCCATAACCTCAAGTGCAAGGTGAAACTGATGTACAAGCCTCAGCAAGTTACTCAGAAGATCTAGCTAAAATCATTTAAGAAGGTGGCCGCACTAAACAACATTTTCAACATAGCGAAAACAGCCTTATATTGGGAAAAGATGCCATCTAGGACTCTCCTACCTAAAGAGCAGTCAATGCTCAGCTTCAAAGCTTCAAAAGACAGACTGACTTTCTTGTTAGAAACTAATGTGCCTTTAAGTTGAAGGCACTAATGTGCCTTTAAGTTGAAGCCTATGTCTATTTACCATTCCCAAAATCTTGGGGCCCTGAAGAGTATAGCTAAATATACTCTGCCTGTGTTCTCTTAAGGGAACAATGAAGTCTGGATGACAGCACATCTATTTACAGCATGGTTTACTGAAATTTTTTTTTTTTTTTTTTTTTTTTTTTTGAGACAGAGTCTCGCTCTGTCACCCAGGCTGGAGTGCAGTGGCCAGATCTCAGCTCACTGCAAGCTCCACCTCCCGGGTTCACGCCATTCTCCTGTCTCAGCCTCCCGAGTAGCTGGGACTACAGGCGCCGCCACCTCGCCCGGCTAGTTTTTTGTATTTTAGTAGAGACGGGGTTTCACCGTGTTAGCCAGGATGGTCTGGATCTCCTGACCTCGTGATCTGCCCGCCTCGGCCTCCCAAAGTGCTGGGATTACAGGCTTGAGCCACCGCGCCCGGCGGAAAATTTTTTTAAAAGACAGAGTCTCAGTATGTTGCCCAGGCTGGAGTGCAGTAGCGATTCACAGGTGTGATCATTGCACATCACAGCCTCAAATTCCTGGGCTCAAGCAATCCCCTGCTTCAGCCACCTGACTTGCTGGGACTACAGGCATGAACTGCTGTGCAATGGCTTGGTTTAATGAATAGTTTAAGTCCACTGTTAAGAACTACTGCTCAGAAAAAAAAAAAAAAAAAAAACTGAGTCCTTTCAAAATTGCTGCTCATTGACAATGCATGTAGTCACCCAAGAGCTCTGATGGAGATGTACAAATTAATGTCTTTGTGTTATTAACAAAACATTCTGCAGCCCATGAATCAAGGAGTAATTTCGACTTTCAAGCCTTATTATTTAAGAAATACATTTCATAAAGCTAAAGGTGGCATGGATAGTGATTCCTCTGATGGATCTAGGCAAAGTAAATTGAAAACTTTCTAGAAAAGATTTACCATTCTCTATGCCATTAAGAACATTTCGGGTTCATGGGAGGAAGTCAAAATGACAACATTAACAGGAGTTTGAAAGAGGTTGATTCCAGCCCTCTTGGATGACTTTGAGGTGATTAAGACTTCAATGGATGAAGTAACTGCAGATGTGATGAAAATAGCAAGAGAAGTAGAATTAGAAGTGGAGACAAAAGATGTGACTGAATTGTTGCAATCTCATGATAAAACATTAAACAGATGAGAAGTTGTTTCTTCTAGATGAGCAAAGACAGTGGTTTCTTAAGATGGAATCTACCAGTGAAGACGCTGTGAACGCTGTTGAAATGTACAACAGAGGATTTAGAACATTTAATAAACTTAATTGATAAAGCAGTATCAGAATTTGAGAGGATTGACTCAAATTTTGAAAAAATATGTGGGTAAAATGCCATCAAACAACATGACATGCTACAGAGAAATTTTTCTTGAAAGGAAGAGTTCCGTTGATGTGGCAAACTTCATGCTGTCATTTTTTTTTTTTTTTGAGATGGAGTCTCACTCTGTCACCCAGGCTGACGTGCAGTGGCACAATCTCAGCTCACTGCAACCTCCACCTCCTGGGTTCAAGTGATTTTCCTGCCTCATCCTCCCAAGTAGCTGGGATTACAGGCACACGCCACCACGCCCGACTAATATTTGTATTTTTAGTAGAGATGGAGTTTCACCATGTTGGCCAGGCTAGTCTCGAACTCCTGACCTGGGGTGATCTGCCTGCCTCAACCTCCCAAAGTGCTGGGATTACAGGCATGAGCCTACTGCGCCCACCCATTGCCGTCTTATTTTAAGAAATTGCCACAGCTACCCCAACCTTCAGCAGCCACCACCCTGATCAGTCATCAGCCATCAGAATTGAGGCAAGACCCTCTAACAACAAAAAAATTACAACTCACTGAAGGCTCTGGTTATTGTTAACATTTTTTAGCAATAAAGTATTTTTTTTTTTTTGAGATGGAGTCTCGCTCTGTTGCCCAGGCTGGAGTGCAGTGGCCGGATCTCAGCTCACTGCAAGCTCCACCTCCCAGGTTTACGCCATTCTCCTGCCTCAGCCTCCCGAGTAGCTGGGACTACAGGCGCCCGCCACCACACCCGGCTAGTTTTTTGTATTTTTTTAGTAGAGACGGGGTTTCACCGTGTTAGCCAGGATGGTCTCGATCTCCTGACCTCATGATCTGCCCGTCTCGGCCTCTCAAAGTGCTGGGATTACAGGCTTGAGCCACCGCGCCTGGCCGCAATAAAGTATTTTTAAATTAAGATAGGTACCTTGCCTGGTAATCAACCCCAGCACTTCGAGGACGAACGGGGGTGGATCATCGAGGGCAGGGAATCGGAGACCATCCTGCTAACACGGTGAAACCGCCGCCTACTAAAACTACAAAAACTACCGGTGTGAGTGCGCCTGATTCCAGGCTACCCCGGAGGCTGGAGCAGGAGAAATGCGTGAACCTGGGAGGGCGAGAGCTGCAAGTGGAGCTGAGGCCCGCCACAGCACTTCCAGCCTGGTGACAGACGAGATTTCCGCTCAAAAAATAAAAAAAAAAAAAAGATAGGTACCTTGTTTTTTAGACATAATGCTATTATTGCACAGTTAACATAGTGTAAAATATAGTGGAAAAATAACATATGCACTAGGATACAAAAAAATTGGGGTGACTTGCTTTATTACAATATTAGCTTTATTGTGGGGGTCTGGAGCCAAACCCTCGATAGCTATGAGATATGCCCATATATTTCTCCAGAGAAGACATCGAAATGGACAGCAAGTGCATTGAAAGATGCTTAGTCACAATATGATGCCACATCACACCCACTATGATCACCATTAAAAACAATAAACAAAAATAGAAAATAACAAGTGTTGGTGAGGATGCAGAATATTGGAATCCCTCATACACTGCTGGTGGGATTGTAAAATGGTGCGGCCACTGTGGAAAACAGTGTGGCAGTTCCTCAATAGGTTGAGCATAGAATGACCACATGACAGCAGTTCCACTCCTAGGTATCTAGCCAACAGAACTGACAACCTGTGTTCAAATAAGAGCTTGCACACAAATGTTCATGCCAGTTATAGTCACAGTAGCCAAAAGGTGGAAACAACCCAAATGTCCACGAACAAATGAACAATTAAACAAAATGTGGTATATCCATACAATGGAATAGTATTCAGCTATGAAAAGGAATGAAGTACTAATACACTGTATGACATAGATGAACTTTGAAAACATTTTGCTTAGTGAAAGAAGCCAGACATGAAAGACCACCCATTGTATGGTTGTATTTATAATAGGTAAATCCATAGAGACAGAAAGCGGATTCGTGGTTGCCTGGAACTCGGGGGAGGGAATAATGGAGTGTGACTGCCTAATAGGTGCTGGGTTTCCGTTTGGGGTGATGAGAAAGTTCTGGACTAGATAGTGGTGGCTGCAGATCATTGTGAATGAACTTAGTGCCACTGAATTATATGCTTTAAAATGGTGACAGTGGTCAATTTTATGTTACATGTATTTTACCACAAATAAAAAATCAGGCAGTTATATTAGGTTCCATTATTTAAAGGGATAAAATACATATGCTTAAACCTAGTTTCTCATTTAGGGTAATTCTAGGAATCATGGGATTTTTAGAACTGGAAAAGACCATAGGATTGATAACTTATGCCTATGTTATAAAGTGTGTTGAAAATATTTAGCAACTTCTTATCACAAAGATTGGAATTATCCTGTTATGCAAATTTCTCTGCCTAAAGGTTTACAGTTTTCTCTGATTCATTGTCTGAGATCCTGACCCTGAACTCAAAGCCACCTTTCCCTAGCCATTGCTTCATCAAAACAAAAAAAAGCAACCTTACAGACACCAGTCTTGTCTGATTTACTGTGAGTCAACAGGCATAAACCACTTCAGTTTATTTCCATTTCTAATAACATTGTTACTGGGGCAATAACAAGTCATGTAAATTAGCCCTACATGTTAGAATAATATCTAGTCTACAATAGATAGTCTGATTTTCTCCATGCTATAAAAACCTATAAACATTAGTGTACAGAAGTGGTATATTTAGACCTGACTAACGAATAAAATGTTCAATCGGTATTTGTCTCATGAGCTATGCACAAATGTCTTTATCAATTTACATTTCAAATACAGTTTTAATGACATAGTCATTCGTGTCATATAGCTTTTAATAGGGATTCTAGTTTATAGAATATTCGTCTACAAAAAAAGAATTTTCTAAGAACTGGAAAAGCATTTTCAAAGCAGTTTTCAAAGTACAATAAGTGACCTGTGGTTCTGTAAAGGTAGATAATACTAGATCTTTAAAGTTTCACTGCGCTTCAGGATTGTTCTTGAAGAGATATTCTGCCTACAATTGAAAAAAAGACAAGTCAGCAATTTGCAAGTTTTTATTAGTCATGTATTTGTATTAGTAACAATTTAAAAATCATCCAGGGCTGGGCTCATGCCGATAATCCCAGCACTTTGGGAGGCCAAGGCCGGTGGATCACTTGAGGTCAGAAGTTCGAAAACAGCCTGGCCAACATGGTGAAACCCCATCTCTACTAAAATACAAAAAATTAGCTGGGTGTGGTGGTGGGCGTCTGTAATCCCAGCTACTCGGGAAGCTAAGGCAGGAGAACCGCTTGAACCCAGGAGGTGGCGGTTGCAGTGAGCCAAGATTGTGCCATTGCATTCCAGCCTGGGCAACAAGAGTGAAACTCTATCTTAAATAAATAAATAAGTAAGTAAATGTACATACATTTTTTACTTTCAAATGAATAATAAAAATCTTGGCCGGGCGCGGTGGCTCAAGCCTGTAATCCCAGCACTTTGGGAGGCTGAGACGGGCGGATCACGAGGTCAGGAGATCGAGACCATCCTGGCTAATACGGTGAAACCCTGTCTCTACTTAAAAATACAAAAAAAAACTAGCCGGGTGACGAGGCGGGCACCTGTAGTCCCAGCTACTCGGGAGGCTGAGGCAGGAGAATGGCGTCAACCCGGGAGGCGGAGCTTGCAGTGAGCTGAGATCCGGCCACTGCACTCCAGCCTGGGCGACAGAGCCAGACTCCGTCTCAAAAAAAAAAAAAAAAAAAAAAAAAAAAACTTACATGGGTTTGACCAATGAGGGAAAAAAATCTTATTATAAATGGCGAATGTATTAGAAGCTATTTCCCAAATAACCAGAAACATAATTTTGTTATCTCAACTGGTTTTCTGTTAAAATTCACGCAGATTAGGCTGGGCGTGGTGGCTCTCGCCTGTAATTCCAGCACTTTGGGAGGCCCAGGTGGGCGGATCACGAGGTGAGGATTCAAGACCAGCCTGACCAACATGGTGAAACCCTGTCTCTACTAAAAATACAAAAATTAGCCTGGGGTGGTGGTGCACGCTTGTAATTGCAGCTCCTCGGGAGGCTGAGGCGGAAGAATCGCTTGATCCCGGGAGGCAGAGGTTGCAGTGAGCTGAGATCCTGCCACTGCACTTCAGCCTGGACGACAGAGCGAAACTCCGTCTCAAAAAAAAAAAAAAAAAGATTCAGGCAGATTTTGTTTTCTTTTATTTGTTTATTTTTTTTTTTAAGACGGAGTCTCACTGTCTCGCCCAGGCTGGAGTGCAGTGGTGCGATCTCGGCTCACTGCAACCTCAGCCTCCCGGTTCAAGCGATTCTCCTGCCTCAGCTTCCTGAGTATCTGGGACTACAGCATGCAACACTATGCCCAGCTAATTTTTGTTGTTGTTGTTGTTGTTGTTGTATTTTTAGTAGAGATGGGTGGGGTTCACTATGTTGGCAGGGTGGTCTCTAACTCCTGACCACAAGTGATCCCCCGACCTTGGCCTCCCAAAGTGCTGAGATTACAGGTGTGAGCCACCGCACCCGACCACAAACTGATCTTTTTAAAAAAATTAAATATTTTACCAGAAAATCAACAGGGTCTTCGGGTCGGACGTTGCAACATTCATTCAGGCCCTGAATAAGAGTTGGCATCACGTAGGTCATTAAATAGTTTCTCAGGGGAATTGATTGAGCCTCCAGTAATTCTCTTTCTTCTCTTTTCACTTCCTCTAGTCGTTTATTCTAAAATAGAACGTTTGGGGGCAAAGTAAATATATAGTGAGAAAGGGGAGAACACTCACACAGTTCACCTTAGAGTGCACTGAGACACTGCTAGAAATAGTCACCATCTGTGATACAGATGGCATTTCCAAACAGCAGGGAAAAGACATAAATGGCATTATAACAACTTAGTCATTTGGAAAATAATAAATTGGATCACTTCTTACACCAAAATAGTATCTAGCTGCCCAGATGAAGCAAAATAGAAAGAAAAAAAGAAAAAAAATGCCACTAGAAAGTCTGGAGGGCATTGGGATAGTGACGTGTGCAATTCTTTGCTCAGCATACAGCCACCCTCTCTTGTGGGAGTCATAATTCCAGATTTCTTTTGAGAAATCTCCCTTCTCAGCCTAGTGGTTTAGTTTGAGTGGGATTTAAGCCCATCATCCAGCCACCTCCTGGCCATAGATTCTAATTAAGGATTGGCGCAACATCAAAATTGGTTACAATTTACAATACCTAAATTGTAAACAGTACTAGTACAAATACATGACTAATAATAACTTGTAAATTGTTGACTTGTCTTTTTAAAAAAATTCTAGTTAAAGATGAGCACATCAAGTGCCCTGCCATGCATGGTAGGTGCACCTAAGAATGAAGCCTCCCATGCAAAGCAGGACAGAGAGGGGGATCCTAAGTCCTTGGCGACATCATTTGAGCCACTATATCACACCTTACCTGAAGCCAGCCCTACCCCTGGACTTTTCTGGTTTTCTTTATGGTGAAGTCATTTTGAGTTTGCTTTTATATCACTTGCAAGATAAACAGTCCCAGCTGATATTTGTTTGAAAGGAGGTCTTGGCAAGATTGCCAACCCAGAAATCAAAATGGGAAACAGGTGGATGGATTTGACTACATATAAACATGAAACTTTTGTGTGGTCAGAGAAAATATCATAAATAATGTTAAAAGATAAATGATGAATTGAGAAAAACCGCAACACATTATAAAAAAGATGTGATGAGGATATTACGTGATGCACACTACTTGCCAGGCGCTGTGCATAGTTTACCTATATTACCTCTTTAGTCACCTCAATGACTGTATGAAGTAGGTACTATCATTATCCCCACTTTACAGATGGAGAAACTGAGACACAGAGAGGAGCCTGCACAAGGCCACATTCCTACAGAGAGAGTGGGGTGGGATTTGAACTCTAGCAGCATGACTCGAGAGGCCAACTGGAGCCATTCCTGTTTCTATTGAACTAATTTATCAGGAGTTCTTTTGAAAATAATTAGAAAAGACACGCAGCCCAAACATGGGCAGAGAAAATATGCAACATGAGAAGAAACATAAATGCTTAACCAACATAGAAAAAGCTGTAAGATTAGTGATCAGAGAAATGAATATCAAAACAATGAGAACAGTTTTTATCAACCTGACATGTGCGAGCAAAATTGAGAAAGTAGGTTTAGAGAAGGTGTAGGGAAATAACCACCTGTTAGATGATACGTAAACTGGTACCATTGCTGGAGGGCAGTTTTAAAATATGTGTCAAAACTTAAACCATGTCTAGTCTTACACAGCAAACTTTAGGAATTTAAGATTAATCAGGCACCCAAAATGTGTGCATTGGGCCTGCCTCCCTCCCTCCATCCCTCCCTTCTTTCTTCCTTTCTCCCTTCCTTCCTTCCTTCCATTCGTTGAGTGTCTGTTACATGCCAGGCACTATTCTAAGCATTGGATATATGGCAGTGAACAACATAGACATCGCTGTCCTCATGTAACTTAAGTTCTGTGCAGAGAAAAGGCAAGAAACAAGGTAAATACATAAAATGTAAAATAGGTAGAGTAAGTACAAAGAGGAAAATTAAAAAGTGTAAAAGGGGATGTGACAGGTTATGGGAAGGGGTAGGCATTGAATTTTACAGAGACCAGGAAATGCCTCACTAGCAAGACGACTTCTGGTAAAGATGCCACGTGTCTGTGAGGCAGTGAGTCATGCAGATGACCATCATTGGTGCACTGTTTGAAACTGGGAAATCTCAGAAGCAGCCAGGTCACAAAGGACCTTGACCACAATGACAAGTTTGGACTTTTATCAAATTGTGATAATCGAGAGCCTGTGAGGAGCTGTAAGCAGAGAATGGCCATGGTGGGTCTGCAGTTTGGAAGGATCACCTGGCAGCTGCTTGGGAACAGACTGGAGATGGACCAGGGTGGAGTTGGGAAGGACAGTGAGAAAGCACTGCATAATTTGGATGAGAAACACTCAATCTCCCAGGCTCAAACAATCCTCCAGGCTTAAGCAATCCTCCCACGTTAGCCTCCCTAGTAGTTGGGGCTACAGGCATGCCACTATGCCCAGCTAATTTTTATTTTTAGTAGAGTCAAGGTCTTGCTATGTTGCCCAGCTGTTCTTGAACACCTAAGCTCAAGTGATTCTCCAGCCTCACCCTCCCAAAGTGCTGGGATTACAGGTATGAACCACCATGCCCAGCCTAAGAGTGCTATTTTTGGAAGCAGAATTATTTGCTAGACTCAGTGATTTGGGGAATGAGGAGGGATTGAATGAAGCTGACCACCTGGGTAGGTTACATGGGTAAATGGAGGAAAATAAAATAAAATAATGAGGTAAATGCATAGTAAAATGTTACACATTTACAGGAATTTGTATTACTAACACACCTGATAATGGCTAGTTTTTGTTATTAATACTAAGCAAGCTGGGCACGGTGACTCACGCCTGTAATCCCAGCACTTTGGGAGGCAGAAGCATGAGGATCACTTGAGATCAGAAGTTTCAGATCAGCCTAGCTGGCCAACATGGTGAAACCCCATTTCTACTAAAAACAGAAAAATGAGCTGGGCTTGGTGGTGCACACCTGTAGTCCCAGCCCCTGGGGAGGCTGAGACAGGAGAATCACTTGAAGCTGGGAGGCAGAGGTTGCAGTAAGCCAAGATTGCGCCACTGCACTCCAGCCTGGGTGACACAGCCAGACCCTGTCTGAAACAAAAGAAAAGAAAAGGAAAAAAACTAAGCAAAAGACCATGGATATCCTTTTTCAAATGTTACAAATGACAAAAAGCAAATGCAAATTTGTTTGGGGTATTTTCATGACATTTCCCTAAAGCAGGATGGGAAGTGGAACTGGCCTAAATGGCTTTGCCAGGCACCGCACCCCTGCTCCGCACACACACAGACTCACACACACACCACTCACCCACTCCTCCCAGCGAGCTATCTTCTCTGCCATCTCCACGGCCTCCTGGTGCTCGCGTTCTGCTTCCTCAGCAGCCTCCCTGGCCAGCCGCTCCTCTGCAGCCTTCCGCTCCTCTTCTGCCTTTTCTTCGTCTGTTAAACCATAATTTCGAGGCTCCCCAATCTCTTTGATGAGCTGTTTGATAGCAAGTCTATTCTGAGCATCTTCAAGTTTTCCTACATCTTTAAATACCAGGAGAGAGATCAACACATACTTATATTCTAGGCCTGCCTGCAATTGGGAAAATTCTTTATTACTATAAACTTGTGATAGTCAATTATGTAAATTACCACATGGGGCTTTCTTTTCTAATTGCCAGCATAGTTCAGACTTTTTTCGCTCATGGGCAAATATCAGACCAGAGTCTGAGAGTCGTGGGTAGGAAAATTTGGACTTGGGTCTATGAGTTCTAACGATGACTTGATTAGAGTGGTTGGATGGGGGAATGGATTGCCTGAAAAGTAATGAGCTCTCCATGCCTGAAAGTATTCAAGCAAAGACTGGGACACTTCTTTCAGAGGTTTCTACAGAAGGAAGTCCTGCACTTGTGGGAGGCCAAACAGGGTGACCTTTCTGAAAATCAATGATTCTGGGATACGTTTTCAATTCATAAAAAAATAACCATTTCAGTGAGTCTACTTGAATAGGAAAAAAAAATCCAGACTCCAGAATATCTGAAAAATGTTAGTATCAAGACCGAAGAGAAGAAAAAGAAAATGGTGTATTGATAAATACTGAGATCTCCACAGTCACTGAGGTGGTAAATTCTATACCACTCTCTTAGGGCTGCTTGGAAGGTGTCTGCAGAGAATGGTGTGCAGCGGACAAATTTTGGTACTAAGCCCCTTCAGACCTTCCTCTGGGCAACTGCTTACCCCACTCCCATTCATAGTCACTGCTGTGCCCACCCCACCCATGTTTGTTTTTTATTGTTTTGTTTTGTTTTTGTAGAGACAGGGTCTCCCCATGTTGCCCAGGCTGATCTTGAACTCTTGAGCTCAAGCAGTCCTCCTGCCTCGGCCTCTCACAGTGCTGGGATTACAGGGATGAGCCACCACCCCTCCCATGTTTGTATGACCTTGACCTAGACCAGAAGCACCACCAGGTTCTAACATGGGAAGAGGGGAGGAGCAGAGCCAATGCACTAGTTGGTGAACAGAAGCAAGCCCTTAAAAAAGCAAAAAACAGCTGGCCATGGTGGCTCACACCTGTAATCTCAGCACTTTGGGAGGCCGAGTAGGTTGAGGTCAGGAGTTCAAGACCAGCCTGGCCAACATGGAGAAACCCCATCTCCACTAAAAATACAAAAATTAGCCTGGCATAGTGGCGCATGCCTGTAGTTCCAGCTACTTGGGAGGCTTACAGGAGGATCACTTGAACCCAGGAGGCAGAGGTTGCACTGAGCTGAGATTGAGCCACTGTACTCCAGCTTGGGTGACAGAGTGAGACTTTGTCTCAAAAAAGTAAAAAAGAAAAAGTCGTATCGAGTAGCTCCTCATTGCCTGACCTGTGACATTTAAATGCATTTCTCACTGGGTGTGGTGGTTCATGCCTGTAATCCCAGCACTTTGTGTGGCCAAGGTGGGCAGATTGCTTGAGGCCAGGAGTTTGAGACCAGCCTGGCCAACGTGGTGAAACCTGTCTCTACCAAAAATACAAAAATTAGCTGGGCATGGCAGCGTACGCCTGTAATCCCAGCTACTTGGGAGGCTGAGGCAGGAGAATTGCTTGAACCCAGGAGGCGAAGGTTGCAGTGAGCTGAGATTGTGCCATTGCACTCCAGCCTTGGTGACAGAGGGAGACTCTATCTCAAAAAGAAAAAATAAAATAAAATAATATAATATAATATAAATGCATTTCTCCCTGATTACTCTGAGTAATTACAACCTTGATATCACTAACTGGACACCTTTGAGAAGGTACTCAGGAATGATTCCCCCTGGCAATATTCCACTCTGACCCCAGAGCTGGGCCACTGCTGATTAGACTGGGGTGGGGCACCTGAGCCCAAACTGTGACCAGCAGAGTTGCCCTTCAGGGAATGTGGGACTGGACAGAGTAAAGTCAGCTCTGGCCTTGGCTCCCAGTGTAGCATCGTAACTCTGGGTGTGGGGTGGCCTCAGCCTACTGCACAGGCCACAGAGGGGGAGAGAACCCTGGCCCAAAGAGACGACAAAGAGACACTGAGAGAGAAGCAGAGTCCAGAGCTGATGAGAGGATGCGATTCCCAGCATCTTTCCAGGGCCCCACTCCAGACCTTGCAGAGGCTGGGCTGCATCCCCTACCGTGAGATGCCCTGCCCGCCTCCCATCCTTAGGATGCATTTCTCCCCTATGCTTTTATATTCTCTCCCAGTTGTCAGCTGCAGATGAAGCCAAATGAGATGGGCACAGGATGAGATGGAACACAATGGCCACTCATTCATTCCTCCCTGTTATTTCTTTTTTTCTCAACATTTTTCCCTGGGCTCTCCTGATCTTCCTGTAAACAGTTTTTTTGACCTAACTGAAAAGATGACAGTCACTATTTTTCTGAAATATATTCTTCATTCTTTCCTAGTTCTCTAAATAATGTAAACTAATTTCCATATTAGGAGGTGCAGAACCCTTAGCTTTTACATATAAAGCATGTCCAACATGCAGAAGCATGTCTAGATGAGAACAAAACCCAGTGACTGCTGAGGGTGCAGACAAGAAGGATTTGCAGATTTACAAATTGTTATTTTTATATTTCCTTTTTTTTTTTGAGACAGAGTCTCACTCTGTAACCTAGGCTGGAGTGCAGTGGCATGATCTCAGTTCACTGCAACTTCTGCCTCCTGGGTTTAAACGATTCTCCTGCCTCAGCCTCCTGGGTAGCTGGGATTACAGGTGCGCACCACTACGCCCAGCTAATTTTTGTATTTTTTTTAGAGATGGGGTTTCACCATGTTGGCCATGCTGGTCTCGAACTCCTGACCTCAGGTGATCCACCCACCTTGGTCTTCCAACATGTAGGGATTACAGGCATGAGCCACCACACCTAGCCATTTTTTAATTTCATAATAATATGTCATTTTATGCCTTAGTATTGGTAGGAATAACAAAATGACCACTTGTTGAACTCCTTCAACGTGCCAGGCACTTTGTATCTCTCATCTCTACCGTTTATAACAATCCTGCAAGCCTGATTATTTTCCTATTTCACAGATGAGAAAACTGAGGCCCAGCCACAACTGGAATTAGCTCTCCTTCCTCCTGCTGACATTATCCCTTAGCACTAAGCCTCCCGATACTCCAGGGCCCAAATGCTGTCCCACTGGGCAGTTGGGGGTAGAGAGCAGCCCCTGGAGTCCCAAGGGTGGGCCTGGCCAGGAAGCTTCCACCAGGCAGAAGCTGGTTCTTTCTCACCAAGCCCAAAGAAGGAATAAGTGTCAAGGTCCAGAAAACCAGAAAGGTAGGTCAGGTGTTCAACAAGCCCAGGGAAGTAGCAGCAGCTGTGAAAGCTAAGAGCTGGAGCCAGGAATGATAATGGTGATGATGAGGCCGATGTGATGCGGGATCACAAGTGCTTGCTGGTGCTAAGCTCAGCACTGTGTTTACAGGAAACAAGAAGGAACACGGTGAAGAGCTATTTGCTCTTCTGGGTAGCTACGGGGATGGGCTGGCCAGTCAGAAGGCCAGGAAAGGGTCTGGAAAAGCACCAGTGCCCAATAATTGAACAGGGACAGAACACTGCCCCCAAGGAACCTGGGGGGATGGCCAAGCAGCCAGCACCAAACACACATTTCTTTTTTAAAAAATGAGTTTGTTGGCCAGGCATGGTGGCTCACACCTGTAATCCCAGCACTTTGGGCGGCCGAGGTGGGCAGATCATGAGGTCAAGTGTTGGAGAGCAGCCGGGCCAACATAGTGAAACCCCGTCTCTACTAAAAATACAAAAATTAGGCATGGTGGTGCGTGCTGTAGTCCCAGCTACTTGGGAGGCTGAGGCAGGAGAATCACTTGAACCCGGGAAGCAGAGGTTGCAGTGAGCCAAGATTGCACCACTGCACTCCAGCCTGGGCAACTGAGCAAGACTCCGTCTCAAAAACAAAGGATTTGTCATTTGACTTCATAATATACCCATAAATTCTCATACAATAATAACACCCTCCCACCACCAAATCCCCACGTAGAATGACTCTCCAGGAGGAGTGCCCTGTGTATTCCATGGCTTCCTGTGCCCCAATCCACGGTTATACTCCCCACCCTCCCCCAGCCCCACAATTACAGCTAGACCTGCACCAAGCTTTACTGGGGGTCCTGGACATTCACATTATCCTTGAATTCATTTAATACCAATATGTATCGGGTGAATTTCAATTTCATCAAAATAGTTGAGGACAGTCTCATCTTCGATATTGATGTCCCGGTAGTTGCTCAGAGCCCGGAGGAATCGGTCTTGGCTATAGTGGGTCCCGGCCACGATCCTCTCGGGAAGGTTTATCACACGCTCCTTCAGAAACTCATCCGAAGCATCCAGTGCACAAACGAATTCTGGGGAGAAGGAGAGACTCCAGAGTTGGCACAGTACAGCGCAGCTAACTAGCAGGGTGCTGGAGAACGCATGGGCCCCTGGTAACCCAAGTGTCTAGTTACCCGCCAGGACCTCCTGTTGCCACAAATAGCCTGTCCAATTGGCTTTGCTGCATCTCATGGAGGACAAATAGATGAAAATCACCCCATTTCCAGAGACCACCCTATGAGGCCCAATTGCTATTTTGTGCAATCTATTATTTTCCCTTTCTTCCTCCCTCCCTCTCTCCCTTCCTTCCTCCCTCCCTTCCCCCACCCTCCCTCTGTCCTTCCTTCCTTCCTTCCTTCCTTCCTCCCTAATAAAAGCAGCAGAAATCATAAGTAGCAAATCTCAGATAACCCTGTGATATCAGCTTCCTAGTTAATTTTCAAATTGTCTCTTTTCTGTTTTTAAAAATATATATACATATATATGCATATATGTATGTATATCGATCTTAGAGAGAGACAAGGTCTCACTATGTGCAGGCTGGTCTCAAATTCCTGCCTTAAGCAGTCCTCCCACTGTGGCCTCCCAGAGTGCTGGCAGGGATAGGCCACGGCTCCTGGCCTCACAGTGCCTCCTGTCCAGCACAGTTATCACAGGCTTCCAAAGAGAGCTATGGCTACAAGCAAAATGCTTTGATGGCCAGTTTGCCAAATTAATAAAAATGGGAACTCCCCTTGGAATTTTCATGGATCCAGCTCTTTCCTCAATGCCATTGACTATGAAACACGTTCAACATGATATGGTCAGCGCTTATCAAATTCAACACACAGATCATGTTAGTAATGACCATTTTACCCACCTGTGATTTTCTTTTAAACTGTGAAAGCAGCTGTTCCTTCAGCTTCTAGTACAAATTCAATGGATAATTGTTGAGTGAATGAGAGATTCAAGTGTGGATCAGTGAAATAAACTTTCCAAGGTGAGTTGTGATTCTTAGAGGTTCTCAACTACAAGACCAGTGTACCCTGGTGCCCAGATCAGTGGCTGGGTGCATCACAAATACCTTGCTATCTATTAGAGCTCAACAGAACTTAGGAATGATTTGATTTTTGTTCTAAAATTGTATTGGCTTGTAACATCATAATGCCATTCTCATTTACTTGTATTCTAATAAGCTTCCTTGAGTGGGTGAAAAGGGAAAGCGTACTGGGGAAAGCCCACAGGAGGTGTGTCCCCGAGGCAGGTGGACATATGTGAACATCATCTGCTGCAGATACTGTGAAAGCAAAGGCTGAAACAGCCTGTGGAATAAGATCCTGTAAATTCATAATAGTTTGATACTACCTCCATTCTGCATACAAGAGGCATTTTCGCAAGTAAGTTGTTCTATCTTTTGCTCATCTTTTACCATTTGATTGTCATGATTTTCATGAGTGGCTGCTAATTTTGAAAAGGAAGGTAGACATCTGAACCCCCAAATGCTGGTACGGTACTGAAATCAAAATGATGTCAACAGATTTGCTGAAAATTGAATCCATTTAAGCTCTGTGATGTCAGACATCTATACGAAAACTTTCTTTTTTATTTTTTTCCCTAACATGATACTCATTTGTTAGAAAATGTGTGAATTATGTTAATAACCTGTGAATTTCAAAAATATATTCTACCTTTCTTCCAGGCTGATTGGGAGGTATAAGATTCCAGTTAATCAAATAATGAGTAACATCCTTGGCTTTCCAATTTGCAAAGATTTTTAATATGATAAAATATACTTCTCACTAGATGATTTTTTAAAAAAATGTTCATTCATTCTCTTTGTGACTCACAGAGAACTTCAAGATTCTGCAGTATCTCCAGACAGTTATTCAAAACGTCTGTCGTCCTCGCACTGGCTAACTGTGGATAACAAGTAATAGATTTCTGCTTGGTGAGACTGTAGATAACAAGGAGGTCACTGTATTTGGCTATCTGGAATCACATGAAAAATCTATGGAGTTTTTTTTGTTTTGTTTTGTTTTGTTTTGAGGCAAAGTCTCACTCTTGTACCCCACGCTGGAGTGCAGTGACGCGGTCTCGGCTCACTGCAACCTCTGCCTCCCGGGTTCAAGTGATTCTCCTGCCTCAGCCTCCCGAGTGATTATAGGCTGGGATTATAGGCATGCACCACCATGCCTGGCTAATTTTATATTTTTAGTAGAGACGGGGTTTCACCATGTCGGCCAGACTGGTCTTGATCTCCTGACCTCAGGTGATCTGCCTACCTCGGCCTCCCAAATTGCTGGGATTACAGGTGTGAGCCATCGTGCTGGGCCGAAAAATCTATGTTTTAACAAATTTCCAAATATTCGTCAGGTAGGTACAACTTTAAACTTATCTCCTTCAACTAAGAGGTCTTGAAAGAATCAAACTGGACATAGGCTAACAGCAGTGGTAAAATGCAGTGGTTTCTCACTGGGAGAGAATACCATCTAGAACTGGATTATCATAGGTTGGAATGTGTTTCTTTTATTTTCTGTGTCTTATGCTTTGATTTCTTTTTTTTTTTTTTTTTTTTTTTTTTTTTTTTTTTTTTTTTTTTTTTTTTTTTTAAGAGACAGGGTCTCACTCTGTCACCCAGACTGAAGTGCAGTGGCATGATCAAGGCTTACCACAGCCTTGACCTCCTGGGCTCAAGAGATCCTCCCACCTCAGCCTCCTGAGTAGCTGGGACCACAAGCACATGCCACCACACCTGGCTAATTAAAAATGTTTGTGTGTGTGTGTGGAGATGGGGGTCTTGCTATGTTGCCCATGCTGGTCTCCAACTCCTGAACTCAAGCAATCCTCCTGCCTTAGCCTCCCTGGGATTGCAGGCGTGAGCCACACACCTGGCCTGTTTTGATATCTTGAAGGGGGCCTTACAGATCTGGGGAGAGACTGCTGCCCTTCCCAGGCCTAGCCAATACCTAAAGATAGTAACAACTTACTTGGGAATGCCCCTCCTATGCAAGCCACTCAGTCTGTTAATCTAATCTCACACAGCAAGCCAGTATTTCCCTTGCCCTAAATCATCCCAGGACTAGGCCCCAGGCAACTAGAGACCACCCCTAAACTCAAACTAGCCAGTCCCGAATGGTTCACTGTGGCCTGTCTTGGCTTTCCCAAAGAAACCCCAACAACGGCTTTGATCTAGACCTTTCCCTTTGTTCTTGCTTCTGCCGTCTGACCAAACCTGGCATTCCCCATGTGCCCCCATCTCTAGGGAATCCTAAGCAGGAAATTATTTCAATGGCATTGACCTTTCCATGTTACCATTCAGTTCCCTCCCTCAATTAAAATCCCACAGGTATTTCTTTTAGGGAAATAGAAAATAAAGACGATTTCTGGAAAGAGGGTAGTTTGCTAACAACAGATTAACGTTCCAGATAGATTACGTCTTAGACGTGTTTGCACTGTGTCCAACAAAGAGGACAGCCCAGTGGCCTGTGTTTAAGAGTTCTTGGTCACTTGACCTCTGTGCTTCCATT
This sequence comes from Rhinopithecus bieti, assembly GCF_001698545.2. Taxonomy (NCBI): domain Eukaryota; kingdom Metazoa; phylum Chordata; class Mammalia; order Primates; family Cercopithecidae; genus Rhinopithecus; species Rhinopithecus bieti. The sequence continues at coordinate 5,159,096 of NW_016818964.1, read as the reverse complement.
TCCTTATCTTACAGGCAGGTTTCGTTAATTCTGTTTTGGAGGCAGTGGAGTGAGAAGACCTGAGTTTTAATTTAATCCCCCTACCATTTACTAGTGAGTGGACTTGCATACATCTCTGGGCTTTAGCTTCTGGAATCGGTAAACATGGGTGTAATTCCTGCCTTGCAGGATTGTGAAAAGTTTCAATGAGTGCCCGGCACATGACAAATTGCACACGACAAATTGCCAGTTGAGCTGAAATGTATCCAGCTGCCCCAGTGAGGGTGTTATGATTTAGCACGGAGTTTGCAATGAGTGAATATTGCCTAGAAGTAATAAACATACGTACACTGGACATACCTACCCAGAATCTAATAATCAAAAATAAACTTTACTTTTTATTTTTTTTTAATTAATTTTTTTGAGACAGGTTCTTGCTCTGTTGCCCAGGCTGGAGTGCAGTGGTGCAATCAGGGCACCTGCAGCCTTGATTTCCCATGCTCAAGTGATTCTCCCACCTCAGCCTTCCAAGTAGCTGGGACTACAGGTGCATGCCACCACCCTGGCTAATTTTTTTGATTTTTTTTTTCTTTTTTTTAGTAGACATGAGGTCTCACTATGTCGTCCAGGCTGGTCTCTGACTCCTGAGCTCAAGAGATCCTCCTACCTTGACCTTCCAAAGTGCTGGGATTACAGGCACTGTGTCTGGCCAATCAACTTTAGTTTTTAACTTTTTCTGAGGCATTTGCCTAAATTAATGGGAAATCTGAGACAAACCATCACTGTGGCATTTCATGCCTCTGCCATTGGCTTCAGAGCCTACAGGCAAACAATAAATATCCATCCCCAAGGATGACTGCTATCTGGTGGTTTCAGTGCTTCCAGAAGCTTCTCTGCAAACTGTGCTGGACCAAGAGAAGGTAACAGCCACAAGCTGCCTTCCTTGGGGACTCGATACCACTGAGCAGGCGGGCCCTTTTCAGTTACAGCCTTGTCCCATTGCTGAAAATAGCTTTTCTTCTAGTGATCTTACGACCCAAAATGATTCCCTATGAATATACACCTCAAGCAAACTGACTGAAAACAACACTTGTTAACGTTTATAGGAAGGTCACAAGAAATGTCTGCTCAGTACTAAGTAAATCCTGTTGTGTACGATAAATTGCTTATGCCTTGCTTTAAGAGTACTTTGTGAAATCCCGTGTAAATATGTGATGGAATAAAACCGTTGTGGAGTTAAGAGTGAACTGAAAAGCTTTGGACCTGTGCAATCTCAAGTCAGAAGCTGAATGTCTTGATGATGGCATGGTTAGCACCAAAACCAGGGCAGGGAAGGAGCCTATGTGATCAGGAAGTCAAGCTATCAATAGATTTGCTACCTTTTGCTTTGTTACAGGAGAGAGCAGTGGAAGACAATGTTCCCACAGGGATTTCTATTCATTTCAGCAATTTAATATTCCTCATGTTTATCCCTCGGTGCATTCTCTAGTTTGCAAGTTTATGCTTGAGAATATCTTTTAATTTTTTTCCTAAAAAAAAAATCCTACTTTATTAAACTCAAAAAGATTGTTTTGGCACAAAAGGGGTATCGGGGCTACTCTAGGCACACTGCCTATGGTGTAGCCCTGCTCCTTAAGGAGTAGTTAAAAAAAAAAAAAAGAGGCTGGGCAAGGTGGCTCACGCTCGTAATCCCAGCACTTTGGGAGGCCAAGGCGGGTGGATCACCTGAGGCCAGGAGTTTGAGACCAGCCTGGACAACATGGTGAAAACCTGTCTCTACTAAAAATACAAAAATTAGCTGGACATGGTGGCAGGCACCTGTAGTCCCAGCTACTGGGGGAAAAAAAAAGAAAAAGAGACAGGTATCAGACAGCATTCTTCTTTTTTTTTTTTGAGACGGAGTGCCTCTCTGTTGCCCAGGCTGGAGTACTGTGGCGTGATCTCGGCTCACTGCAACCTCCATCTCCTGGGTTCAAGTGATTCTCCTGCCTCAGCCTCCCAAGTAGCTGGGACTACAGGTGCACACTGCAACACCCAGCTAATTTTTATATTTTTACAAAATTACTTTTACCTTATCAGTGAATCCGCCTCCTCCTCTCCCTCCTCATCCTTCTCCCCTTTCTCCTCCTCCCCCTCTTCCTTCCCTCCTCCCCCCTCATTTTACATTCTTTTAAATGTGATCTTGGGTAAATAAACTTACCAGGTATAATTAATTTATCAAAGGGAAACATTCTGCCTCTGACTTCATCTTCCTCCTCCTCATCTTCCTCTAAGAAAACAAAATATTCTTCATTGTGTTTATTAATATATTATTACCATGGATCACAGCAAAAAAATCCAAATATCTTAAGTAGCAAGCACTAATGAAAACTAGCCATAAAGAGCACATGTATTTTTAGAAATAGTCTCACAAACTAAATGTACATTGATAGATGCATGGATAAAGAAAATGTGGTATAGACATCCAACAGAATACTATTCAGCCTTTAAAAAGAAGGAAATGGCGGGGCACCATGGCTCACACCTGTAATCCCAACAATTTGGGAGGCCAAGGCAGTAGGATCACCTGAAGCCAGGAGTTCAGAGATCAGCCTGGCAACAGAGTGAAACCTCCAGAAACATTTTAAATTAGTTAGGTGTTGTCATGCACGCCTGTAGTCCCAGCTACTCGGGAGACCGAGGCAGGAAAACCGCTTGAGCCCAGGAGGTCAAGGCTGCAGTAAACTGTGATCATATATATCACTGTGCTCCAGCCTGGGTGACGAATGGTCTGCTTTTTTTTTTTTTTTAAAGGAAATTCTGCTTTATGCAACAACAAGGATGAACCTTGAGGACATTATGCTAAGTGAAATCAGTGGCAGAAAGACAAATACTGCATGATTCCACTTAAATGGGGAACTTGAGCAGTCAAATTCAAAGAATGAAAGGGTGGGATGGTGGTTGCCAGGGGCTGGGAGGGGAAAAACAAAAGTTACTAACCAACAGGCATGAAGTTTTAATCCAGAAAGATGCATAAGCTCTAGAGATCTGCTGAACAACCCAGTGCCTATAGCCAATGATATTGTATTGCACACTTAAAAACCTGTTCCGAGGGCAGATCTCATGTTAAGTGTTGGTGCCACAATACAATACAATAAAATTTTAAAAAATTTGTAAAAGGCTATGCACCTTGAGCCATCATCGGGGGGGAAAAATAGAAAAAAAAAGCTACCTAATGAAAGGTGAGCCAAGGCTCAAAAATAAATAGTCTCTCTAGTTTTCTGTTTAATTGAGTGACTATTTCTCTGAACAATAAAGTTGCAACTTACCTGAATATAAATACTCAAAATAGAACATTCAAACTTACGATTGAACAGGTCTTTTGCTTGATCATAGGTCTTTGGGAATCCATCCAAAATGTAACCTTGATTCCTGCAAGGCATTGATTTCAGCTTTTCTTTCATAAATCTAATTATATATTGATCATCTAGTTGACCTGATAAAAAAGCATATATGTATATATTACTGTGGGGTCACATTCTATGTAAGAGTTGTTTTAAAGTTATCTCAAAAATTGTGTAGTCAAAGGTACTATTGGAAATCCCTATTTTGTTTTGCTTTGCTTTTTTTTTAAGAGACGGGGTCTCACTCTGTCGCCCAGGCTGGAATGCAGTGGTGTGGTCATAGCTCACTGCAGCCTCAGCCTCCCAGGCTCTGCAATCCTCCCACCTCAGCCTACCAAGTAGCTGGGACTATAGGCGCTTGCCACCACACCCAGCTGATTTTTAAATGTTTTGTAGAGAAAGGGACTTGCGATGTTGCCCAGGCTAGTCTTGCACTCCTGGCCTCAAGCAGTCTTCCCACCTTGGCCTCCCAAAATGCTGGGATTACATTTTGGCCCTTAAAGTAAAAAATATGTGATTTTGTATTTTGAACATGACGTGAATTCTAATGCACAATAATGTAGGAGAACCCAGTGAACTCGTCTTCAAGAAAGAGCATGGGCGAGTGCTGATGTCTGCACTTTCAAAATGTTCTGTAATCCCAATTTTTGGTGAAATTGATTGAGGAGCAGCAACTGGAGCAATGCAGAGAGCTCCCCGCAACCCCCTGCAGGGTTTCTGTTTTGATATTACACCTCTGTAACCTTACTATACAATAATAAATGCGTCTGTTGTGAGAATTGTGAGATAGCATTCATGGATGTTGCTAGCACACGATTTACTAAAAGAAGGTGCTGGATTTGACTAACAATCAAACTTGACCCGACCCTCAAAGGCACTTTTCTCTGTAACGCTTCAGAAAAGAACATGGCTCCCTTCTCCCTGTCTTTTCCACTTGGCATTTCTGACCTCAGCCCCACTGAACAGTTCCCTCTCAAGCCCTGACACTGGGTTCCTGGCACTGCTTGGGGAGGATGAGGAGGGAGGAGTTTGTTCTAAAACCGGTACAGTGGTTTAATAACAACATGCTGCAACTCCACCACAATATTCATCTACCATTCCATCATAATTATCGAACAGCTACAATGTTCAAGACACAGCCCTATCCTTACCTTGCTTAATGTGTACACTATAGTAATGTAAGTTTGACAGTTAGAGAACTTGATCTTCAAAGCTCTTGCCAGAGTTTGTACTACTCTTTTACCTTATCAGTGAGTTCTCCTCCTCTCCCTCCTCATCCTTCTCCCCCTTCTCCTCCCCCTTCTCATCCTCCCCTCCTCCATCCCTCCTCCTCCCTCATTTTACATAATGTAAAATAAATAAGTTCAGGCTTCTTTTTATTACTCTATCAATGACAATAAACTGATCTAATTAAAACACATCCCCCAGCAGTGGCTCACACCTGTAATCTCAGCACTTTGGGAGGCCAAGGCTGGCTGATTACCTGAGGTTGGGAGTTTGAGACCAGCCTGACCAACATGGAGAAACCCCCGTCTCTACTAAAAATAACAAAATTAGCCGGGCGTGGTAGCACATGCCTGTAATCCCAGCTACTCGAGAGGCTGAGGCAGGAGAATCGCTTGAACCCGGGAGACAGAGGTTGCAGTGAGCCGAGATCGCACCATTGCACTCCAGCCTGGGCAGCAAGAGCGAAACTCTGTCTCAAAACAAAAAAACAAAAAAAACACCTCTCCCTTCTTCTACCTTTCAGTGTCACACCACCCATAAGGCAGTAACAAGTTCAGAAAATAACTGCTGTCTTTCAGAAATTTAAATATTATGGCTAAGACAAAAAAAGATCTTAAGTAGTATTTAACATAATGAAATTCCTCTGAATGATTCTACATTACTTCCCAGTAAGGTTCACAGGGGTGCCAAGAAATGAAGCCAGGCCGGGCGCGGTGGCTCAAGCCTTTAATCCCAGCACTTTGGGAGGCCAAGACGGGCAGATCACGAGGTCAGGAGATCGAGACCATGCTGGCTAATCCTGTGAAACCCGTCTCTACTAAAAAATACAAAAAACTAGCCAGGCCAGATGGCGGGCGCCTATAGTCCCAGCTACTTGGGAGGCTGAGGCAGGAGAATGGCGTGAACCCGGAAGGCGGAGCTTGCAGTGAGCTGAGATCCGGCCACTGCACTCCAGCCTGGGCAACAGAGCGAGACTCTGTCTCAAAAAAAAAAAAAAAAAAAATAAAGCCAAAAAAAAAACGTGTCAAGGGATTCACTAATATTCTAGGTCTGATTTTATTTAAGCTGTCTATTTTCTTTTTTGTTTGTTTGAGACAGAGTCTCACTCCGTTTCCCAGGCTGGATTGCAGTGGTGCAAGTGCAATCTTGACTCACTGCAACCTCTGCCTCCTGGGTTCAAGAGATTCTCATGCCTCAGCCTCCTGAGTAGCTGGGATTACAGGTGTGCATTACCACACCTGGCTAATTTTATTTGTATTTTTTAGTAGAGACAGGGTTTTGCCATGCTGGTCAGGCTGGTTTCAAACTCCTGACGACCTCAGATGATCCACCCGCCTCACCCTCCCAAAGTGCTGGGATTACAGGAATGAGCCACCACACCCGGCCTAAGCAGTCTATTTTCATTTTTCTTTTCTTTTTTTTTTTTTGAGACAGAGTCTCGCTCTGCCCCAGGCTGGAGTACAGTGGCCGGATCTCGGCTCACTGCAAGCTCCGCCTCCCGGGTTCACGCCATTCTCCTGCCTCAGCCTCCCGAGTAGCTGGGACTACAGGCGCCCGCAACCTCGCCCAGCTAATTTTTTTGTATTTTAGTAGAGACGGGGTTTCACCGTGTTAGCCAGGATGGTCTCGATCTCCTGACCTCGTGATTCGCCTGTCTCGGCCTCCCAAAGTGCTGGGATTACAGGCTTGAGCCACCGCGCCCGGCCTATTTTCATTTTTCAAAGGCTTTGTTATTAAATTAAAGGCACTTAATCTAGAAATCTAGCTGCAATTCCCTTCAATGCCTCCCTCAGTTTATTTCAGGCCCTGAGTTTAGCCATTCATTTCTGCTTGATTCGGAACGAAAGTGCTCAGTAGTTAAGAAGGGACCTTCAGCAGCATTTTTTGGTAATTATGGGATGCTTAAGAGGCATGACCCAGTACACGAAGGACCCAGCCCAAGTGCCTTTCTCTTGAGAAATATGATCTCTTAGAGATAATCCCATGACCTTTGGCCAGGGTTCAGCTCTATGGCCCGCAACTGCGCTGTTTGAAATGAATGAGCACAGCCCTCCTACATAGCTTTTAAAAACGTCATCCTTTTTCTAAAAAAACATTTGGCCGGGCGCGGTGGCTCACGCCTGTAATTCCAGCACTTTGGGAGGCCGAGGCGAGCGGATCACGAGGTCAGGAGATCAAGACCATCCTGACTAACATGGTAAAATCCTATCTCTACTAAAAAATACAACAAAAACTAGCCAGGCGTGGTGGCGGACGCCTGGACGCCTGTAGTCCCAGCTACTCAGGAGGCTGAGGCAGGAGAATGGCGTGAACCCGGGAGGTGGAGCTTGCAGTGAACAGAGATCGCGCCACTGCACTCCAGCCTGGGCAACAGAGTGAGACTCCGTCTCAAAAAAAAAAAAACAAAAAAATTTAAATGTATCTTTCAAATACCAGTAATATTCAAAATGTTCATATTAACACATATTCATAATTACTAAAACATGTTTAAAAATAGAGAGCTGCTCCCCTGAGCAGCGGTGGGAATGTGAGGGAATGCATTTGGGATTACAGCTTGGCTTCTGTTCCCTCATCTCCAGGAAACTGTACTGTCTTAACTGATGATGACCAAACAGCAAGCAGTGATTTCGGAAAGGAAAGAGTCCAACAGCTATGTATTTGTAGGAAATATGCCTCATGGGAGGGATCACTCTTTCTTTTTTTTTTTTTTTTTTTTTTTTTGATACAGGGTCTTACTCCTGTCACTCAGGCTGGAGTGCAATGTCGGAATCTTGGCTCACTGCAGCCTCAACCTCCCGGGCTCAGGTAATCCTAGTGCCTGGTGCACCATCATGCCCAGCTAATTTTTTTTTTTTTTTAGAGACAGGGTCTTGCTATGCTGCCCAGGCTGTTCTCAAACTCCTGGGCTCAGGCAGTTTTCCTGCCTCAGCCTCAGCCTCTCAAAGTGCTGGGATTACCGGTGTGAGCCACCATATGTGACTTTCCTTTTTCTTTGTAGAAGCAGAAGCAAAAATGTTCCACTTGGGTCCCAGTTTGAGTCTGGTAAATAAATGTACCTTAGAACTAGAATTATCCATACAGCTATTCTTAAAGATAATTAGAAATGAAACAAAATGAGTGGCTTTTTACTCAGTTCACCAGGCAATGGGTAAAACTCCATTGTTTGCTGAGATACAAAAGTTTAAAACTCTACATCTCATCCAGGCAGTTTGATATTTGGATAAATTTGTCTAAATCAGGTAATGTATCTGTAAGCAGCTCAGGAAAGAAATACCTTAAGAAGAAGCCTTCGGCCAGCAGGGTGGCTCACGCCTGTGATCCTAGCACTTTAGGAGGCTGAGGCGGGTAGACTGTCTAAGCTCAGGAGTTCAAAACCAGCCTGGTCAACACGGTGAAACCCCATTTCTACTAAAAATACAAAAAAATTAGCCGGGTGTGGTGATGTGCATCTGTAGTCCCAGCTACTCGGGAGGCTGAGGCAGGAGAATTGCTTGAACCTGGGAAGTGGGGTTTGCAGTGAGCCGAGATCGTACCATTGCACTCCAGCCTGGGTGACAAAGTGAGACTCCATCTCCAAAAAAAAAAAAAGTAAAAGATGGCTCTTGGAAGAAATTTTGGAATCTTCAATTTGATCTAATATGGACACATTAATATTCCCAAATCTTTCATATTGCACTAATTTATTGAAAGAACTGTGTATTGGAGTTTGCAATTTAAAACTAACTGAGGCATGATGGACTAGTTTAAAATATTTTACTTGATTATACATATACACTTTCCAAAATTCTTACGTAATCTCTAGTGAACTTTTAACTGGTCAAAACTTGTGTTCATGTGAACCTTTTTTTTTTTTTTTTTTTTACATATTCATCTACACTTACAGATTTCCTCAGTAATATTTTCAGTTGTTGGTTATTTGCTTTCAGTTGCATTTTTTATTGTGCATGCAGAATGTCCATTCCTGCCCGTGACTTTAGGTTCATTATAGGTTTATTTGGGCAGTATTAGAAAAAAAATACTGTAAATCAAGAGATACTCTCCAGCATTTTAATAAGGCCAAAACAAAGTTGGTGATCTAAAGGCTTATTAATGGTATGGAGTTTCTACATGACATTAGTGAAAAATGAGGTTTGTTTTCTATTAGGAAAATAGGCAACTCTCTCTGGCTGTGTATTTTTCATGTTAATCCCGACAGTTCACCAAATAGCTAGTCATGAAGTATGTAGGCAGCTAATATCCCTCCAGGAACGGGCCAGGTGCTCACACCTGTAATCTCAGCACTTTGGGAGGGTGAGGCAGGAAGATGGCTTGAGCTCAGGAGTTCAAGACCAGCCTAGGCAACATAGGGAGATCTCATCTCTATTAAAAATAAAAAACAAGGCCAGGTGTGGTGTCTTACGCCTGTAATCCCAGCACTTTGGGAGGCCAAGGCGGGTGGATCACGAGGTCAGGAGATCGAGACTATCCTGGCTAACACAGTGAAACCTTGTCTCTACTAAAAAATACAAAAAAAATTAGCCAGGCGTGGTGGCGGGCTCCTGTAATCCCAGCTACTCGGGAGGCTGAGGCAGGAGAATGACGTGAACCTGGGAGGCGGAGCTTTCAGTGAGGCAAGATCGTGCCACTGCACTCCAGCCTGGGTGACAGAGAGAAGACTCCGTCTCAAATAAAATAAAATAAATAAAGTAAATAATAAAAATAAAAATAGAAAACATTAGCCAGGCATGGTGGCTACTTGGGAGGCTGAGGTGGGCGGATTGTTTGAGTCCAGGAAATAGGGTCTGCAGTGAGCTATGATTGCACCACTGCACTCCAGCCTGGGTGACAGAGCAAAACCTAACCTCCCCCGCCAAAAAAAAAATTCCTCCAAGTATCATTCCTTCCTATGTTGTGTGTGTGTGTATATGTGTGTGTGTGTATATGTGTGTGTGTGTGTGTATATATATATATATATATTTTTNCCCTCTGCAGGTTGATAACACTGATGCTGAGGGGAGGCTCATACTGGCTGATGCGCTCTGTTACGCACACACGTTTAACCCGAAGGTCATCCTCAATGCTGCCACCTTAACAGGTCAGACCACGCACTTTCCTTGATTTTGTTTGAAGGAAGTCTTGTTTGTTGCATGGATTTCACACACTATACTTGGGCGTTATTTTGCTAAAATTTGGCTTGGTCCATTGGCCTTCAAAGAGCTTTCACCAGAGGAATTGTTCTGCAGTTGTAAAATGTTTTGAATATTAGGTTTGTTGTTTTAAAACATTCCAGGCTGTACCTTTTTTGTTTGTTTGTTTTTTGAGATGGAGTCTTACTCTGTCGTCCAGGCTAGAGTGCAGTGGCGTGATCTCTGCTTACTGCAACCTCTGCCTCCCGGATTCAACCAGTTCTCCTGCCTCAGCCTCCTGAGTAGTTGGGATTACAGGCACCTGCCACCGCACCTGGCTAATTTTTGTATTTTTAGTAGAGACAGGGTTTCACCATTTTGGCCAGGCTGGTCTCTTAACTCCTCACCTTGTGATCCACCTGCCTTGGCCTCCCAAAGTGCTGGGATTACAGTCATGAGCCACTGTGCCCGGCCTCTTTGGTTTCTTTTACTCACCTACTTGAGTACTTGGGTAAACCATTCACCAGTTTAATCCTTTTATTTTAATCCTTTTACATAAAATAATCTGAACTCTGACAAGTTTCATAAAAGCTTTTGGCATTAATCTACTTTTAGTGTATTGATAAAACAAAACATGATTTTCCTTTACTTTGACAAAGTAATGTAATTTTACCTTATTTGTATGGAATTCCAGAATTAATGTGGACATTGATTTATATGATGTTTGTATTTTAGTCTTTTTTTTTTTGACCGAGTCATCGCTCTGTTGCCCAGGCTGGAGTGCACTGGCGCGATCTCGGCTCACTGCAAGCTCCACCTCCCAGGTTCTCGCCATTCTCCTGCCTCAGCCTCCTGAATAGCTGGGACTACAGGCGCCCACCACCATGCCTGGCTAATTTTTTTGTATTTTTTAGTAGAGACGGGGTTTCGCCGTTTTAGCCAGGATAGTCTCAATCTCCTGACATTGTGATCCGCCCGCCTCTGCCTCCCAAAGTGCTGGGATTACAGGCATGAGCCACCATGCCCGGCCTTATTTTTAGGTCTTTAATACAGTGTTTCTGCCTCTCATTTGTAACTACATGCATTATTCTTGAAAGTAAGTAAACTCACTGAATTGTTGTGTAATAGTTGTTTAATTATTGCCTGTACAAATGTATATTAAGGTAAAATAAAACTGACAAAATATTTCTAGGGTACAGTTGGATCCTTACTAAGTGGCTTGTCAAACTAGATACATCCTTAATGGGTCTGGAGACTTGGTCATGAATATCCTTTGTCCTAACCAGAGTGACTCCATCTTGAATAAAGGCCAGATAAAGCCAAACCTGCTGGGTAACATTCCCAGGGGGTTGGGCACTTTGGGTCACAAGATGTTTATGGTTGAGGGACCGAGTTAATGATGCTAACTAACTAAAGACCCAGAACTTAAGGAAATGTCCTGATATTTCGAGAACAAAAAGCATTCTTAGTTTAAGAATAGGTTTTGCTTTAAATAATACACTTGTAAATTCTTGCTGAAATCAATAGTAACATAGCATACGTATGTTCTTAAGTAACATAAGAAACAATACTAATAGCCTGTCACAAGTTGATCATAAGCCTATATAAAAAAGTACAGTATTCTCTCATTCTCTCTCTTTTTTTTTTTTTTTTTTTTTGGAGACAGGGTCTTGCTCTGTTACCCAGGCTGGAGTGTAGTGGTGCAATCTTGGCCACACTACAGCCTCGACCTCCCGGGCTCAAGGGCTCAAGCCATCGTCCTGTGTCCGCGCCCAAGTAGCTGGAACTATAGGCACGCACCACCACACTTGGCTATTTTTTTGTATTTTTTGTAGAGGTGGGTTCCTGCTATGTTGCCCAGGCTGGTCTGGAATTTCTTGCCTCAAGGGATCCTCCCACCTTGGCCTCCCAAAGTGCTGGTGTGAGCCACTGCACCTGGCCAAGTACACTGTTCTTAACAACCTGTACAATCAAGCGCTGTTTATAGTATGGCCTTCCCCCTCATGCTTTCTGAAGACGCCCTACTCTGTGACAGAGTAGCTTTCAATAAACTATCTCTTCTCACTATGGGGTGTTCCTTCTCTTGTTTTCTGAGGACACCCTACTCTGTAATAGGGTAGTCTCTAATAAACTATCTTCACTTCACTATACTCTGCGGCTCACTCAATTTTTTCCGGCGTGAGATATAAGAACCTGCTCCTGGGATCTAGGATGAGACCCCCTTTCTGGTAACATTGTGCCAGGATCGAATTCTCAGTGACTGTAATGCAGCCACGTCCAGGCTTCCATGGACACAGACCATTCAGTGGTGATTCCCACCCTTCCCTGTTATTGGAGATACTGTACTCTGTGTAAGTTTTGAGAGTTTACAGTGCAATTTCATTCATGTTCCCTTAGTTATCATTATGTTATCCCCAGTTAATCCTCCAAGCTGGTGGATTTATTCTGTCTTCTCCTCTCCTCTTTTTTTTTTCTTTTTTTGTTTGAGACAGAGTCTCGCTTTGTCGCCCAGGCTGGAGTGCAGTGGCGTGATCTCGGCTCACTGCAAGCTCCACCTCCCAGGTTCACACCATTCTCCTACCTGCCTCCTGAGTACCCGGGACTACAGGCACCCACCACCACACCCGGCTAATTTTTTTGTATTTTTAGCAAGAGACAGGGTTCCACTGTGTTAGCCAGGATGGTCTCGATCTCCTGACCTCGTGATCCGCCTGCCTCGGCCTCCCAAAGTGCTGGGATTACAGGCGTGAGCCACCGCGCTCGGCTCCTCTCTCTTATTATTATTATTTTCTTTAACACAGGATGAAACAGGTTCAGAGAGAGGCAGTGACTGGTCTGAAGTCAGGAACTAAGCAAGTGGTCAAGCCATGCTCTGTGACTTCCAAGTGCATTCTTCATCTTCTTGTTTAATAAAGTCTTGTGGAAGATGATATGTGAAACAGTGAGTCTCAACAGCAGAAAAGAACGCAATGTTAATTCATGACCCATGGTTCTGATTAGACTTCCACTGCCAAAGTTAACTATTTTTTGTTTGTTTGTTTGTTTTTTAAGGCCAAGTCTCACCCTGTCGCTCAGGCTGGATTGCAGTGGCACAATCTCAGCTCACTGCAACCTCTGCCTCTAGGGTTCAACTTGCCTCAGCCTTCCGAGTAGCTGGGATTACAAGTGTCCACCACCACACCCAGCTAATTTTTTGTATCTTTAGTAGAGACGGGTTTCACCATGTTGGCCAGGCTGGTCTCGAACTCCTGACCTTGTGATCCACCTTCCTTGGCCTCCCAAAGTACTGGGATTATAGGCGTGAGCCACTATGCCCGGCCAACGTTAACTGTTTTAAGAAACTTTGCCTTGATTACAGTAATATGCGTTTTGTTTCAAAAAAAATTAGATAGCTGCAAGCCAAGCTTTTACAATGACCCATGTACAGTAGAGACATCAAGTTGGTACATTTACAGACTTTTCTTCCCCTTTTTATTTTCAAACTCAGAGAAAAGTTGAAAGACTAGTCCAGTGATCACCATGAATCCTACCAACTAGATCCAGTAATTTCTTTTTTTTTTTGAGACGGAGTCTCGCTCTGTCGCCCAGGCTGGAGTGCAGTGGCCGGATCTCAGCTCACTGCAAGCTCCGCCTCCCGAGTTTACACCATTCTCCTGCCTCAGCCTCCGGAGTAGCTGGGACTACAGGCGCCCGCCACCTCGCCCGGCTAGTTTTTTGTATTTTAGTAGAGATGGGGTTTCACCGTGTTAGCCAGGATGGTCTCGATCTCCTGACCTCGTGATCCGCCCGTCTCGGCCTCCCAAAGTGCTGGGATTACAGGCTTCAGCCACCGCGTCCGGCTAGATCCAGTAATTTCACAATGCTTTTGAAATATGTAAAGTGAGCACAACATCTGCAATTAGCACACTCTATGGTGTAACAAAGCCCTTATTTTGCTGCACCGTCAGGGGCCGATGGGAGTGGAGTTAGGACATGGAGGGGCCTCACTGTGGGACTGGGAAACTCATTTTGCTAGAATCATTGGAATCATGTGGTAACAAATGCAGCCATGTGAGGGAAAAGTGAGCTGACCTCAGTGCCATGGGTTCAAAGGTCTTGTTTTGTTCAAACATAAGCAAGGTCTATGTTTTCGTCTCAGGTAAATATGGATCGGAGGGATTTTTGGACACACCTGAGAAAGTGAAAAGGAATTGAGTGATTCCAATCTTGTAGGAAGTGGGGGAGCGGAGAGTCACATGTGGGAGAGCAGCTTCGAAGGATGCTGGCTGTTCTAAAGACTTATCTTCCCCACACGACCACTTCCTCTGCCCCCTCCCAGGGCCCCTCTTACATCTCTCTTGACAGAGGCTGCTGAACCTGTTTGGCCTCTCACATCTGGGGGAAGAACAGAGTGCGAGGACAGGCCCTTTAGGAGCCTGGGGGCCTCAGTGTGTGTTCTCAGCTGGGCACTGTCTCTGCTCTAATTCTTGTTCCATGTGGTCACCTCCCCAAGCATGAAAAGAGCTCAGTTGGTGCTTAACTGTTAGGTTAAGCCTTGGATAAGATTTTTGGGCCCTTGCAAAGGCCAATTATATAGGCCTCTGTCAATAAATAATGTTCAGCCAAGCACAGTGGCTCACACCTGTAATCCCAGCACTTTGGGAGGCCAAGGTGGGCAGATCACTTGAGGCCAGGAATTCAAGACTAGCCTGGCCAACATGGCGAAACCCCATCTCAACCAAAAATACAAAAAATTAGCTAGGCGTGGTGGTGCGTGCCTGTAATCCCAGCTACTCAGGAGGCTGAGAATTGCTTGAAGCCGGGAGGCGGAGGTTACGGTGAGCCGAGATCACACCACTGCACTCCAGCCTGGGTGACAGAGTGAGACTCATTCTCAAAAATAAATAAATAAGTAGATAAATAAATAAAGTTCAATGTTTGCTGAGTCCTGTTAGCCTGATTATTAGACATTCTTGTCTCTCCTTAGGGGGTGGCATAGTTCCTTGCTCCTGGCACCCCGTTTCTAGCCTTACACCCCAGCTGTAAGCTTTACTTACACATGGCCATATACACTGTGGCTTCCTAAAACTCCCAGCCCCACACCCCTCAATGTGGCCTTGACAGATTTCCATCCACAGATGTCCTCACAATGGAATGTCTTGTTTTTTTCCACCTCACCCAAAAGGTGAGCATCAGAACTCTGCTAGACTTTTTTTTGTAGGCATGAGGGGTCTTGCTATGTTGCCCAGGCTGACCTCAAACAATCTTCCCACCTTGACCTCTCAAAGTACTGGGAATATAGCATGAGCCCCCATTCCCAACTCCACTCTTTTAGACTCTCTAAAACCAAAATAGTGATCCCCAAATGCCTTATGGGAAGGCACAGGCAACGTTACACCCCCAAGCATTCATCTGTGCACTCCTTTCCCCTCTGGGAAATCTCTCTGGAATTCCAGATGCCATTTCCTTCTGGTGCAGCTCACAAGGAAGCAGAAACCAAGACTCAGATGATGGGCTGCTTTCAGCGGACACTTGGTGTTTGCACGCAAAACCACCTCCTCCATCCCAGAAAACTAGGTTGATCTGGTAGAGGGGAAGAGGAGAGAGGTTCAGGGCTAACCTGGCCTTCAGAGAAAGGGTCGGGGGACTAGAGACCTCGATGGAAGCGGGCAGTGACAAACATAAGGAATGAGAACCAGGGACCAGAGTGAACCCTCCTCAAGCTGGCCAATGGCACATAGCCCCCGGACAGTCGCGGGTTCCCTGAGTGGAACGTGGGTGACGTGGACACCTGGTAGGTAATAGGATGAAGTTAGGAGAGGGAAACTAGGTCTCCAACCCAGGTGGAGGTGAGTAACTGGGAAGAGGGCAACCTCTGGGACGAAGGGGTGGAGTACCAGAAGAACAGTGATGGCCATGGAGGCAGTCAAGAGCCATGCCCCAGCGGTGCAGTGGGCAGTTCTCAGTGGGAGAATCTCAAGAGCCCCTGAGAGATGGCGAAGGAGCAGTGAGCATGCCGTCTGTCATCTAGTGCCAACTTACATCTGAGTTGGCCACATCTGTCTCTGTCCTTCTCCCCTGTCCTTGATCCCTGGAGGATCAGAAATGGCCACCAGCAAGAAGGGAGGAGGAAGGAAGAGGAGAGGAAATAAAGGTGGTTGAGAAGTCGGCAAAGGGGAGAAACTGCATTAGATGAGTCTGAAGGCGATACTACAATAACCAGATGATGGAGGATCTCAACTGTCCAAGTGTAAAAATGAAGAAATGGCTTTATTTTTCTAATAACTGCTACTGACTGCTTTCCTGCAGGTAGCAAGATCCCTTAGAGACCTCTCAGCTCAAAACCCAGTTTGTAATTATTTGATTGGAACAGACTTCCTAAAGCATGAATAAACAAAGGGGCTACTCACTATCTAAGAGTTGCAATGGAACCAGCCTGAAATTCTTTCCAAGGGAAGAACGAATCCAGTCTTGAGTTGAAAGCAACACCTTACTGTGATTACTTTGTTCAACAAACTGGTTACAATTAATTACTAAGTGAGTAAGAATAATTTTCCATTTATTTATACATCTTCCTGTATTACTTATTGGCCCATTTCATTAATCATTTTTTTTTCTTTCTTTTTTTTTTTTTTTTTTTGAAAGGGAGTCTCACTCTGCTGCCCAGGCTAGACTGCAGTGGCGTGATCTCGGCTCACTGCAACCTCTGCCACCCAGGTTCAAGCGATTCTTCTGCCTCAGCCTTCCAAGTAGCTAGGATTACAGGTGCCTACCACCGTGCCTGGCTAATTTTTGTAGTTTTAGTAGAGATGGGGTTCATCATCTTGGCCATGCTGATTTTGAACTCCTGACCTCGAGAGCCACCGTGCCTGGCCTCATCCATTTTTTTTCTATTAAGGATTTCATAACTCTCTTATCAATTTGCCTGAACATTTTCTATATTAAGGATATTAATTTATCATATCAGTGTCAATATTTTTTCTGGGTTTGTCCAATTTATGAACACGTGTGATTTTTTTTTCTTCTTTTTTTTTTTTTGAGACGGAGTCTTGCTCTGTCACCCAGGCTGGAGTGCCGTGGCACGATCTCGGCTCACTACAGCCTCCGCCTCCTGGGTTCAGGTGATTCTCCTGCCTCACTCTCCCGAGTAGCTAGGATTACAGGCACGTGCCACCACGCCAGGCTAATTTTTGTATTTTTAGTAGAGGCAGGTTTTCACCATGTTGGCCAGGCTGGTCTCAAACTCCTGACCTCAGGTGATCCACCCGCCTTGGCCTCCCAAAGTGCGGGGATTATGGGCGTGAGTCACCTCACCCGGCCGATTTTTTTTTCTTTTTAACTTAAGAAGTTCTTCCCCATCCTACCAACAGATCATCACCAAAATGTTAACAATGAGATTATGAAGGATTTTTTTTTGTTATAATTTCTGTACTTTACTTTTTTCTTTTCTTTTCTTTTTTTTTTTCTGTTGAGACAGGATCTTACTCTGTCACCCATGCTGGAATGCAAGGGCACGATCATGGCTTACTACAGCTTCAACCTCCCGGGCGCAAGTGATCCTCCTGCCTCAACCAATAGCTGGGACTACGGGCAATGCCACCATGCCCAGCTAATTGTTTTTTTGAGACAGAGTTTCACTCTTGTTACCCAGGCTGGAGTGCAATGGCATGAACTTGGCTCACTGCAACTTCCGCCTCCCAGGTTCAAGCGATTGTCCTGCCTCAGCCTCCTGAGTAGCTGGGATTACAGGTGTGCGGCACCACACCTGGCAAATTTTTTGTATTTTTAGTAGAGATGGGGTTTCACCATGTTGGCCAGGCTGGTCTCAAACTGATGACCTCAGGTGATCCGCCTGCCTCGGCCTCCCAAAGTGCTGGAATTACAGGCATGAGCCACTGCGCCTGGCCTTGCCTAGCTAACTTTTTTTTTTTTTTTTTTTTTGTAGAGATGGGGTTTCACCATGCTGCTCAGGCTGGTCTCAAACTCCTGGCCTTAAGTGATCCTCCCGCCTCAGACTCCCAAAGTGCTGGTATTACAGGCATAAGCCATGGCGTCCGCCTGTACTTTACTCTTAATAGTAAACAGTCTTTTATTTCTCTTTCTTTTTGTAAACAGTCTTTTATAACCAGATTTTAAAAAATAGCCACTCTTCACGAGAGCGGCGCGGCTCTCTGCTGGGTGTGCATTACCTGCGTTCTGCTCCATGCTCTCCCTGATGCCATCTAGGAGCTCCTGTGCATCTTCCACATTCTCCTCCTCCTCTTCCTCTTCGACTTCTTCTTCTCCTTCCCCTATATCCTTAGGGGCAACAATCGTCTCCTGCATACCACAGGGATATTCACATTGGTTGATGCCCCACATTGATTTGCTACTCACAAATCAGCTGGCAGGTGATCCTGGAAAAAGCTTGGGACCCAAACAGGACATGTACCCTATGACAGCTGTCATGCAACATTTTGCAGGATGCGCATATCCACAAAGACACATGAGATCCTTGAGGTTTTTCTTAACAGCATATTTAAGAGATAAGTATATCTTTGTGCTAATGCCGGAACTGCTTGAGTCAACATTTTTCTAATGTGTTATTCTAAGGTATGGGGTTGTATCTTCCTTGAAGGAACCACATGTTGTAGAAATCAAGACTTTTAATAATCATTTATGAAAACTACCTCAGTATCAGCCATTTCCAATAAAATGATAAAAAGCAGTTTATAAATAAAGTTTGATAATACCCTGAGAAACATACAACACGAATAAAACACCTAAAAGTGTTCCAGGCAACAGAGAGAACACAAGCTATACTTTGAACCGCAGCTGGAGGCAGACTACATTTCAAGGGCAACCCATGGAAGCTGCTTCCATCTCAGAGGAAAGCCCTGTAGAGTTTTGTGTTTTCATAACTGGGGGCAACAATAAAATTCAATGAAAATAACATCTCCTGTTTACTGACATATGAAATCAGTTGCTTGTTTATTATAAAACTAAAAAAAGCATTTCTAAAATGTTAAAATTCCCAATAAAGTAGTTAAAAGCCATTTCAGGCTGGGTGTGGTGGCTCACACTTGTAATCCCAGCACTTTGGGAGGCCAAGGCGGGCGGATCACCTGAGCTCAGGAGTGTTCAAGACCAGCCTGGCCAACATGGTGAAACCCTGTCTCTACTAAAAATACAAAAATTAGTCAGGCATGGTGGCACGTGCCTGTAATCCCAGGCACTTGGGAGGCTGAGGCAGGAGAACTGCTTGAACCCAGGAGGCAGAGGTTGCAGTAAGCTGAGATCGTGCCACTGCACTACAGCCTGGGCAATAAAGTGAGACTCCGTCTCAAAAAAAAAAAAAAAGAAAAGCCATTTTACAAGATGGCTCTGAAGGTAAAGAAGGAAGATCCTTTCTTTCCCTAAGCTAAAGCAAAAGCAAAATCTTTGAAGGCCAAGAAGGCAGTGCTGAAAGGTGTCCACAGCCACAGAGAAAAGAAGATCTGCACGTCATCTACCTTCTGGTGTCCCAGGACACTGTGGCTCCAGGGGCAGCCCCGATATCCTCCGATGAGTGTCCTCAGGAGAAACCAGAGTGACCACGGTGCCATCATCAACTAACTTCCCCCGGCCTCTAAGTTGGCCACGAGGAAGAGAGGAGACAAACACACACTTGTATTCAATGCGGATGCCAAAGCCAGAAAGCGCCACATCCAACAGGCTGTGAAGAAGCTCTCTGACACCAGTGTGGCCAAGGTCAACACTCTGCTCAGGCCTGAGGGGGAAGAGAAGCCAGATGTTCCCCTGGCTACTGATTAGGACACCTCGGATGTTGCCAAACAAAATTGGAATCATCTAAACTGCGTCCGGCTGGCTAAGTTGAATAATATACATATTTTCACCCTCAGAACAATACAGTAATTAATTAAAATGCCCAGGAAAATAGTTTAAAGTGTTACCAGTTTTGCTATGGCTTCAGAAATAACATCTTTCAGTTGGATGTGATGCAGTTTGTAGTACTTGGCCAATTCTTCAGCAATACTGGATTTTCCCACAGCAGGGGGACCGAGAATGCAGATCTTGATTGGCTGAAAGAGGAGAGAGTAAGGAACATAGGGCAAGCTATGAATGATCTGTAGATAGACAGAGTGGTTTTCTATTTCAGGGGAGTGCTTTTTTTTTTTTTTTTGAGACAGAGTCCAGTTGCTCAGGCTGGAGTGTAGTGGTGTGCGTCATCTCACTTACTGCAACCTCCACCTCCCAGGTTCAAGCGATTCTCGCCTCAGCCTCCTGAGTAGCTGAGACTACATGTGCGCACCACCATGCCTGGCTAATTTTTGTATTTTTTGTAGAGACGGGTTTTCTCCATGTTGGTCAAGCTGGTCTCAAACTCCTGGCCTCACATGATCTACCCACCTCGGCTTCCCAAAGTGCTGGGATTACAGGCATGAGCCACCATGCCCAGCTGGGAGTGCCTTTTGAAAACAAAGCCTCTGGACCCTGCAGGCTAACTGTCACTCCTCTGTGGAGACTCCAGAGCCACGCCTCCACCCCCGCCACCACCACGGTGGCTGCCACGTCATCCCTAAAGCGTCTGCCCCCTGGTCAGACAGTTCATGTTCTGGTTCATGTCCATTCATTCAGTAGGTATTCAATAGGCACCAACTACGTGGGCTGATCTGGGGCTGGTGGATAGGAACACATAAGAAGATGTGTCAGGAACAACTCAGATCGCTAAAGAGTAAGTGCTCAGGAATTACATGCTACCAGTTTCACAAGACAGTGCACAGTACAGGGCATTTTGCTACCTTTGTAACAGTAACAAAGCAAATAATTTCTGGTTCAGTGTGCAAGGGGCCTAATTCACTGCCTGAATACTATTTCTGTACTGAATTTGGTCTTTAATTATTTGTTTTGTTTTGTTTGTTTTGTATTGAGATAGGCGCTCCCTCTGTTGCCCAGGCTGGAGTGTAGTGGTGCGATCACAGCTCACTGCAGCCTCAAACTCCTGGGCTCAAACTATCCTCCCAGCTCAGCCTCACAAGTATCTGGGACTACAGATGCACACCACCATGTTCGTCTAATTTTTATACTTTCTGTAGAGATGAGATCTCACTGTGTGGCTCAGGCTGGTCCCAAACTCCTGCACTCAAGCAATCCTCCTGCCTCAGCCTCCCAAAGTGTTGGGATTACAGGTGTGAGCCACTGCACCTGGCTTGGTCTTTCATTATTATTATTATTATTATTATTATTATTATTATTACTATTTTGAGACAGAATTTTACTCTTATTGCCCAAACTGGAGTGCAATGGCGCAATCTCGGCTCACTGCAAGGTCCGCCTCCCGGGTTCAAGTGATTGTCCTGCCTTAGCCTCCTGAGTAGCTGGGATTACTGGTGCACGCCACCACACTCAGCTAATTTTTTGTATTTTTAGTAGAAATGGGGTTTCACCATGTTAACCAGGCTGGTCTTGAACTCCTGACCTCAGGTGATCCACCCACCTCAACCTCCCAAAGTGCTAGGATTACAGGTGTGAGCCACCACGCTTAGCCAATCATTTTTAGCACAGTTAATTTATTCTAATTTTTAGGCCAGGCATTGTGGCTCATGCCTGTAATCCCAGCAGTTTAGGAGGCTGAGGCAGGAGGATCCCTGGAGCCCAGGAGTTCGAGGCCAGCCTGAGCAATATAGGGAGGTCCCCGTCTCTACAAAAAATGAAGCCAGCTTCAGCAATATAGTGAGACCCCCATCTCTACAAAAAAAAAAAAATTTTTTTAATATTGGCTGGGCATAGTCGCATGTGCCTGTGGTCCCAGCTACTTAGGGGCCCAGGCTGAGGCAGGAGGAGTGCTTAAGCCCAGGAGGTCTAGGCTGCAGTGAGTCGCAGTCACACCACTGCACTCCAAGCTGGGCAACAGAGCAACACCCTTTCTCAATTTTTTAAAATTTATTCTAATTTTTTAAAACATACTCATTTAAAAAAAAACCACCATTTCTCCTGCTGATAAATTTGACTGAATGCTAAAGAAGCCCTGTGGTGTTCCTAATCAGTGAGTAAATATGCATTTCTAACAGAGGTCAAAATATCAGTAACATATAGTTATTTATTTCAAAAAGATCCAAACAGTTGTGAAACTGAGGGCCTGTATTTTGCAAGGTAAATTTTGGAATTGTGCTCATGAAAAGGATTTCCATTGGTAGAGTGTCCGTATGCTTACAGATTATATAATTTCATCCACCGAGTTGGTTATTATCATTACTACCATTTGACAGGTGAGGAAACCAAGACGGCGAAGGAAGTAGGCAGCACACAGGATGGTTCTGGTGAGGAGTGCGGTCCTGTCAGATAGGGATGATGGATGGTTCTGGTGAGCAGCACTATCCCACCGGATAGGGATGATGGATGGTTCTGGTGAGGAGCACGGTCCTGTCAGATAGGGATGATGGATGCTTCTGGTGAGGAGCACAGTCCTGTTGGATAGGGATGATGGGTGGTTCTCGTGAGCAGTGTGACCCCATCGGATAGGGATGATGAATGGTTCTGGTGAGGAGTGTGACCCCATCGGATAGGCATCATGAATGGTTCTGGTGAGGAGTGCTGTCCCATCGGACAGGGATGATGGATGGTTCTGGAATAAGGAGATAGTCGACCCTCTTTGGATAGGGGATGATGGATGTTCCTGGTGAGGAGTGTGAACCCCTTTGGATCAGGGATGATGGCATGCGTTGTCTGGTGGAGGTGTGCAGTCCTGTCGATAACAGGGATGCAATACACTGAATGCGTTCTTGGCCAAGAGCGAGCTGTGGACCTGTGTGGATAGGATGACTGGATGGTTAAGGCAAGGAGTCGTGACCTTGTTGGATACGCGGATGATGGATGGTTCCTGGTGAGTGCAGTCCTGTCCTGATAAAAGGATGGATGGTGTCTGCGTGAGGAGTAAGCAGTCCTATCGGATAGGATGATGGATGTTTCCTGGTGAGTGCAGTCCCTGTCGTATCAGGGGACGGCATGGATGGTTCTGGTGAGCGTGCTGTCCCCATTGGAGCTAGGGGATGATGGATGGTTCTGGCTGAAGACAGTGGGTCCCGTCGGGTAGGGAGGATGGATGGCTCTGCGTGACGGAGTGCTCGTCCCAACTTGGATAGGGATGACATGGGATGGTTCTGGTGAAGAGCATGGTCCCGTCGGATAGGGAGGATGGATGGTTCTGGTGAGGAACACAGTCCTGTCGGATAGGGATGATAGATGGTTCTGGTGAGGAGTGCAGCCCTGTCGGATAGAGAGGATGGATGGTTCTGGTGAGGAGTGCGGCCCCGTCAGATAGGGATGATGGATGGTACTGGTGAGGAGTGTGGCCCCATCAGATAGGGAGGATGGCAGGCAGCTGAAGGAGGCAGTTCCGGAGCTGAGTCCTGATGAGCCGGGCTGGGTCCCTGGAGAGGTGCAGTGCATTCACCAAGGCCTGAGATCTGGCTGTCAACTGAGCAAGTTCAGGTGTCTCATTTGTCCACGGACCAAGAGTGGGTCCGACCAAGAGGAGGCTCACTTTATCCGGGTGTAAAACCAGGATGCCAATCCATTCGTTTATTTACCGTGAGAAGTATGACTGCCACTGAATCAAATGACTGCCACTGAATCAACCACTCCAAGTTCACATGTTTGGTACATTTACTCCTTTTGAGCTGACGGACACTGGGAGCCAAGTCTTACAGGGCTGCTTGATGAGCTTTGATGAGAACAAGGGAAGTAGGATGAACTAACTGGAGGCAATGGGTCAAGGTGGCTTGATGCGTCTGTCTCTGAAGCAGCAATGACTTTTCCTTGCTAAAGGCACTGCGATCACGCAAGTGCGTGGCTTGAGACTCCATCTTTTGGGGATGTCTCTGGGTGACACCTGTGGGTCTACACTGGCCTCGGTAGTGTTTCCTGTGGCTAACTGACCCTAGGGACAGACATACTCTATTTAGTTTTTAGATATACTATTCCCTCTATCATGTTCTTGTCCAGTCTTGCTCATCAGGAACCATACGGTCTCTTCAAACTGTCTTGTCATATTTCTACTCTGTGTGTTGTTGTTACAGTTGACCTAGAGAGGACATTAGTCTAACTTTTGAGGTATATCTCAGGATAACCTCCCAGTACAGCCACCATGAGGATCTTAGATGCTTAAAGGGATCATTATTTCTTTAGCTAAGTGGTACATGTTTTGCTTATTCTTAACTAGACATGCTTTTCTCCCAAGAGAATATGGTTCTAAGGATATGACGGTGACACTATACTTGCTTATGTAGAGCGTTCCCTTCAACAGTGATAATTATGATTATGATGACACCTGTTACTCACATATGCCATTTTACAGTTTTCAAAACGCTTTCTTGTGTATGACCTACTTTTGTCTTTAGAATGTTTCCCTGGGACAGAGCCAAAGCTCTACACAGGTGCTTCACTGATCTGATTTCAGAGAGCCAAGTGTGGCCGCCCTGCAGTTAGATGTGGACATTCTAGTTACGTCTGCATCCTACCTAGTTTGAATCTCTGACTAGCTGTGTGACCTTGAAAAAGTTGCTACCTACTCAGGAGGCTGAGGCAGGAGGATCACTTGAACCCTGGAGGCAGAGGTTGAAGTGAGCCGAGATCATGCCACTGTCCTCTAGCCTGGGCTATGGAGCGAGACTCTGTCTCAAAAAAAGAAAAAAAAAGAAAGAAAAAGAAAAAGTTGCTGCAACCAGGCACGGTGGCTCAAACCTGTAATCCCAGCACTATGGGAGGCCAATGCAAGCGGATTGCTTGAGGCCAGGAGTTCAAAACCAGCCTGGTCCACATGGTGAAACCCCATTTCTACTAAAATTACAAAAATTAGCCAGATGTGGTAGTGCACGCCTATAGTCTCAGGTACTGCTCAGGAGGCTGAGGCATGAGAATTGCTTCAACCCAGGAGGCAAAGGTTGCTGTGAGCTGAGATCACACTGCAGGACTCCAGCCTGGGCAACAGAGTGAGACTCTGTCTAAAAAATAAAAAGAAAAAAGAAAAAAAAAAGTTACTTCATCTCTCTGAGCCTTAGTTTCCTCACCTATACTATGGAAATAAGAATATCTACTTTTCACCATAAAAAATGGTAAGTGTGTGAGTTCACACAGATGTTAATTAGCTCGATTTAGCCATTCCACAGTGTCTACATATTTCAAAACATTATGTTGTACAGGATACATGTATGTAATCTATTTGTCCATTTCAATTAATTAATTTTTTAAAAAGAATATCGACCTTGAAAAGCTGTGATAATTAAAATGACCAGTGAGTCCTCTGACCACTTAGAAAGAGATCAAAGTAGTAATCAGGCTTCTTCTACCTCCCACATGTATACCTAGGACTGAAACAAGCCAGCCAGTAAGGCACTTGATATTTTTCCCTATTTAATATTCTTCTTTATATGGACAACACTGTGACATCACTCGAGTTTTCTATCATGTGCAATTTGCATACATTATTATCTATGTTAACTTTAAAACTGTTCATGTTTGGTTGACAAGTATTAATTTAACATACACGTAAATTTGTTAGACCTGGACAAATTTGTGAAATTTGAAAAACAACTTGAAATTAGAAATTTGAACGTTTGACAAAGCAAATACTTCCATTGGCATCATCACACTTAGAAGTCTGATTTATTTCGCTTGAATCAGAAGTTTCAATGGGAATTGGTGATAGTTACCATTAATCCTCTGCTTTGCTTGTACTCTTTGAGGATACCGTTGATATTTTCCACAAATCCTGTTTGGGCTGCCCACCGGATATTAAAATTCTCCTTCACAAAGAGCGCTTCCATTCTTAAGTTGACCAGTAAGTGGTCAAGACAATCTTGCTAAAAGATAGAGGAAAATTAGAGATTTGTCTTTTTTTTTGTTTAATTCTGACTGTCATAATAGACCAAAATCACTACGGTTATTAAAGAAAGACAATATCCATTCACTAAATGTGGAAGTCAATTAATCCAGCACTGAGTATTTACAGAGCACCTGTGTGATACTATGTTACTTCTGAACAGTCTCCATGTCTACTCTGATGGCGGGCCACATTCTGGCTGAAAGAGTAGGAAGATACTGGAAATCCAAATTTTCTTTTTAAAATATTTTAATTGCATCTACTTTTTGAATACTGCAGTTTCATGGTTCAAAATCCAAAAGAACAAAAGGTGTAGAGGAAAATATTCCCACTGGGTGGGGTGGCTCACACCTGTAATCCCAGCACTTTGGGAGGCCCAGGTGGGCAGATCATGAGGTCAGGAGGTTGAGGTCATCCTGGCTAACACAGTGAAATTCCGTCTCTACTAAAAAATACGAAAAATTAGCTGGGTGTGGTGGCGGGCACCAGTAGTCCCAGCTACTTGGGAGGCCGAGGCAGGAGAATGGCATGAACCCAGGAGGTGGAAATTGCAGTGAGCCGAGATTGCACCACTGCACTCCAGCCTGGGCGACAGAGCGAGACTCCATTTCAACAACAACAACAAAAAATTCCCTCTGACCTTTGACCACCACCAACCCAGTTCTGCTTCTCAGGGCAATCAATAGTATTAGTCCTTTCAGAAACATATTCGAGTGCAGTGTTTAAATGCAATTTATTCTTAAAAAGAATTGCATTCTAATGCAAGCTTTAAAAGCACACTGCAAAAAACCCTATTTTTTTGTTGTTGTAATGGAATTGGAATCTCAGCCTGCTGTTTGAATTTTAGAAAGAGGCCAAAGAAAATAATTCCCAGTGTTTGAATGGCATTTTATGCATCAAATAGCTTCCAAATACATTTTGTTTTGTTTCTTCTTTTTTTTTTTTTTGAGATGGAGTTTCTCATTGCCCAGGCTGGAGTGCAACGGTGCGATCTAGGCTCACCGCAACTTCCGCTTCCTGGGTTCAAGTGATTCTCCTGCCTCAGCCTCCCAAGTAGCTGCGATTACAGGCATGTGTCACCAAGCCCAGCTAATTTTGTATTTTTAGTAGAGACAGGGTTTCACCCTGTTGGTCACGCTGGTCTCAAACTCCTGGCCTCAGGTGATCCACCCACCTTGGCCTCCCAAAGTGCAGGGATTATGGGTATGAGTCACTGTGTCCGGCCCAAATCCATTTTCTGACCACGACCTCTGGGGGTTTTTCAGGAAAGACAGCTGAAGACAAGAGTAAGTTGTCTTAGGGTAGAACACCTGGTGTGGTACGAGTTGAAGATGGCATTGGAACCTAGGCCTTCTGACACCAAATCCCTCACAGATCAATGTTATTTAGCCAAAACCTATCTGATATTAAAAAAAAAAATACTCAATATTATTGAGAAAGATAGTTAAAAAAACAAAAAACAAAAAACACCTCATATACTAACCGTTAAGTCCTTGGTTAGGTATGCATTTTCTCTGGGTATTTTCTGGATTTTTCCAGGGCCAGTATTTTTACTGATACACTGTTAGAGGAAAATTGAAATATTATTTGGTTTACCTGGAAGGCTTTACTTTATATAAAACTCAAATGGACCAGGCACATTTGCTCACGCCTGTAATCCCAACACTTTGGGGGGCCGAGGTGGGCGGATCACCTGAGATCAGGAGTTCGAGACCAACCTGGCCAACATGGTAAAACCCCATCTCCACTAAAAATACAAAAGTTAGCCAGGCGTGGTGGCACGTGCCTGTAGTACCAGCTACTCTGGAGGCTGAGACACGAGAATTGCTTGAACCCAGGAGGCGGAGGTTTCAGTGAGTCGAGATCACACCACGGCACTCCAGCCTGGCTGATAGAGCAAGACTCTGTCTCAAAAACAAACAAATAAACAACCTCAAATGAATGTGAACATAATTGGATTTTTTAAAATAGCATTAGTGCCAGGTAGTGGAGATAACAATGAGCCTGGCCGGGATCTGCCCTCAAGAGCTCCCAGTGTGAAAAGAGAGACAGAACTGTACACAGATAATGATCATGTGGAGTGTCTGCAGCTCAGCAAAGGGGATTCTGTGCTATAGTCTGAATGTCTGTGTCCCACAAAATTCACATGTTGAGATCTTCACCCTTAAGCTGATGGTATTAGGAGTTGGGACCTTTAGGAAAGTGGATCATGAGGGTAGAGCCCTCAAGAATGAGATTAGTGGGCCGGGCACGGTGGCTCAAGCCTGTAATCCCAGCACTTTGGGAGGCCGAGACGGGCGGATCACGAGGTCAGGAGATCAAGACCATCCTGGCTAACACGGTGAAACCCCGTCTCTACTAAAAAATACAAAAAACTAGCCGGGCGAGGTGGCAGGCGCCTGTAGTCCCAGCTACTCGGGAGGCTGAGGCAGGAGAATGGCGTAAACCCGGGAGGCGGAGCTTGCAGTGAGCTGAGATCCGGCCACTGTACTCCAGCCTGGGCGACAGAGTGAGACTCCATCTCAAAAAAAAAAAACAAAAAAAAAAAGAATGAGATTAGTGTCTTATAAAAGGACCCCAGAGAGTACCTTCGCCCCTCCACCATGTGAGGACACAGGGAGAAGGCGACATCTATGAAGCCAAAAAGCGGGCCCTCATCAGACACTGAATGGGAGTATAGGTGTGAGCCACTAGTCAAATCTCCTTTTCTTTTTATCTTATTTTCTGTACGCTCGCTCTCGTGTGTGTGTGCTGTGTGTGCTGTGTGTGTGTGGTGCTGTGATGTATAAAATAAACTATCATTAATCAAATTATAATATATTCTTATACATACTCTTAATTAATTTTAATTTACAATGTATATTAAATAAAACTAAGTAACCATCTGTCATTTTTTTTTCCCCACAATTTTTTTGTTTGTTTGTTTTTGAGACAAGGTCTTGCTCTGTCACCCAGGCTGGAGTGCAGTGGCACAATCTTAGCTCACTGCAACCTCTGCCTCCCAGGTTCAAGCAGTTCTCCTGCCTCAGCCTCCTGAGTAGCTGGGATTACAGTCATGCATCACCACGCCTGGCTAATTTTTGTATTTTTAGTAGAGATGGGGTTTCACCATGATGGTCAGGCTGGTCTCGAACTCCTGATCTCAAGGGATCTGCCTGACTCGGCCTCCCAAAGTGGGATTACAGGCATGAGAAGAGACAAGGTCTTGTTCTATTGCCCAGGCTGGAGTAAGGTGGTGCAATTATAGCTCACTGCAGCCTTGAATTCCTGGGTTCAAGCAATCCTGGCACCTCAGCCTCTCCAGTAGATGGAACTATGAGGCAGGAGAATCACTTGGGCTCAGGAGTTTCAGACCAGACATGGTCTGGTCTCATGGTGAGACCTCATCTTGACAAAAAAAGAAAAAGAATGAAAATTAGCCAGGTATGGTGGTGCATGCCTGTGTTCCCAGCTACTTGAAAAACTGAGGCAGGAGGACCTCTTGAGCCCAGGATGTGAAGGGTACAGTGAGCTATGATCACACCATGGCACTCCAGCCTGGGCGACAGAGCTAATTAGCCAAGTCTGGCTAATTTTAAAAATTTTTGTAGAGAGGGGGTCTCACTATGCCCAGTGCTGGTCCTGGACTCCTGGCCTAAAGTGATTCTTCCACCTGAACTCTTAAAGTGCTGGAATTACAGGTGTGAGCCACTGTGCCTGGCTGAATCTGCCTTGATCTTGCAGTTCCCAACCTCTGGAACTGTGAACAATAAATGTCTATTGTTTATAAGCTGCTTGGTTTATGGTATTTTGTTGTAGCAGCTCAAACAGACTAAAACAACCTGGGATGAAGACAGACACCTGTGCCATGCAGGAGGTGGGAATGAGGCAGGGAGCGTGCACAGAAAGATAGATGAACTGAATTTCTTTTCTTTTTTTCTTTTTCTTTTTTCTTTTTTTTGACAGGGTCTTGCTCTGTCACCCAGGCTAGTGTGCAGTGGTACAATCTTGGCTCACTGCAACCTCTGCCTCCTGGGCTCAAGTGATCCTCCCACCTCAGCCTCCTGAGTATCTGGGGCTGCAGGCACACCACCATGCCTGGCTGATTTCTGTATTTTTTTTTTTTTTTTTTTTTTTTTTTTTTTTTTGTGGTAGAGATGGGCTTTCACCATGTTGCTCAGGCTTGAGCTGAATCTTAAAAAATGAATAGGGAGTAGCCAGGAGAAGGCTGCATTAGCTGGGCCACATGGTAGCTGCTTTAGCCAGAGCAGCCTGGACTGGAAGAGGAAACTCTCCCAGATCTAGACTCCTGAAGCTGGGCACAATGGCTCACACCTCTAATCCTAGCACTTTCAGAGGCCGAGGTGGGAGGATCATTTGAGCCCAGGAGTTTGAGGTTGCAGTGAGCTATGATCACACCACTGCATTCCAGCCTGGGTGACAGAGCAAGACCCTGTCTCTAAAAAATTAAAAACAAACAAACAAACTTAGCCAGACACTGTGGCTTACCCCTGTAATCCCAGCACTTTGGGAGGTTGAGGCAGGAGGATCACTTGGGCTCAGGAGTTTCAGACCAGACATGGTCTGGTCTCATGGTGAGACCTCATCTTGACAAAAAAAGAAAAGAATGAAAATTAGCCAGGTATGGTGGTGCATGCCTGTGTTCCCAGCTACTTGAAAAACTGAGGCAGGAGGACCTCTTGAGCCCAGGATGTGAAGGGTGCAGTGAGCTATGATCACACCATGGCACTCCAGCCTGGGCGACAGAGCGAGACTCTATCAAAAAACTAAATAAATAAACAAATAAATAATATTAAAAATAGAGCTCCTGGAATTGGCCAATAGGTTGGTGAACCTGACCATATCAACACTTTGGGGCAAGTGCCTGTTGGTGGATTTCAGGGTTCTGGTGTGTCAGCTGCATGTGTGTCTGGGGTGCAGTGATCGCCATCTTCTTAACCTGAGCCCTACAGTGGTCTTTCTTATTTCCCTTTGTGCATATAAGAGAGAAAGGATATTTTGGTAGTACCGTTAAAGTATACACTGCAAATGCAGATAGTGAGTTTGGGTTTTAGGGATATTCTACTGAGGAGTCCCAGTTTTGCTAGCACAACTGATTGTATAACTACACTCCAGGAGGCAAAACTTCTTTTGTTTTGTTTTGTTTTTTGTTTTTTGAGATGGAGTCTTGCTCAGCAGCCCAGGCTAGAGTTCAGTGGCCCAATCTTGGCTCACTGCAACCACCGTCTCCTGGGTTCAAGCGATTCTCCCGTCTCAGCCTCCCGAGTAGCTGGGATTATAGGCACCCGCCATTCTGCCTGGCTAATTTTTGTATTTTAGTAGAGATGGGGTTTCATCATGTTGGCCAGGCTGGTCTTGAGCTCCTGACCTCAGGTGATCCGCCCACCTTCGACTCCCAAAGTGCTAGGATTACAGGCACGAGCCACCGTGCCTGGCCGGCAAAACTATTTATGAT
The DNA here is from genome assembly GCF_001698545.2 of Rhinopithecus bieti. NCBI lineage: Eukaryota > Metazoa > Chordata > Mammalia > Primates > Cercopithecidae > Rhinopithecus > Rhinopithecus bieti. Next base: position 5,128,109 of record NW_016818964.1, on the reverse strand, counting down.
ATGTCATCAAAGTATGGGATGAAACCACTGTACCTTGACTATATCTTCCAGGGTATGAACAGACTCATCCACAGCAACCAAGTAGTGAGGCTTTGGCGTGTGATCTATGACGTTTTGTATCACTCTGCAGACCCACAGGTAAAATAATCATCAGAGGGAAAAGGGAAAGAGATGCAGTAAACTAGAATTCACTGACCACCACCCCCATGACTGGGGGTGGGGTTTGGTGCTTTGATAAGTTATCTCCATTTTCAGTAAGGTCAGGGTTGGGATGGTTATCTGCATTCTCCACATGAGGAAGATGCTAAAGAGTTCGGTGACATTTCTCAGGCTGAAGAGCTGTTGCGGAAGTGGAAGAGCAGCTTTTGACACCAGATCCATCTGTTTCTGGACCTGTCTTCTTTCTAGCATACTGCCCTGTCTCCCAACAAGGGGACCTGACCCCAGTAGGACCCCAGTTTATGAAGCCTTCCCCATCTAGTGGCTCATGTGAGCCTCACAACAGTGCTTTAGGGAGCTATTTTACAAAGTAAGACACAGATTTAGACAAGCTGTGGCTCTTTTAAGGAAGTCATGTAGCAACAGTGCCTAAGCCTGCTTTCCTATTCCGAGTTGCCAAGGTTTCCGAGTGCTTGCCTCTGTGCTGAGGGCGGCACAGGTGTGATCCCACGGAATTCTCACAGCCTTAGCATGTAGGTACTGCTGCTATGCCCGTAAGTAACTTTCCCAAGTTCACACAGCTAGTGAGAGGAAGAGCAGGGATTGGAACAAAAATTAAATAATTCCAGAGAGAAAAAAATAGTGAATAGATGTCTATCACAATAGACTTGTCAATTCTACCTCCATCTTAGCTTCCTTTCAATAAAATGAAAATAAATTGGATCCATGCTTCCCAATGTGCAGTTCACATTTATTTTGTATTTATTTCTTTTTTTTCTATATTTATTTATTTATTCATTTATTTATTTATTTTGAGTCTCGCTCTGTCACCCAGGCTGGCAGGCAGTGGTGTAATCACGGGTCACTGCAGCCTCAACCTCCCAGGCTCAAGTGATCCTCCCACCTCCGCCTCCCAGGTAGCTGGGACTACAGGCACGAGCCACCAAACCCGACTAATTTTTGTATTTTTTGTAGAGACAGGGTTTCACTATGTTGTCCAGCCTGGTCCCGAACTCCTCGGCTCAGGCGATCCTCCCACCTTGGCCTCCCAAAGTGTTTGGATTACAAGCATGAGCCACTATACCTAGCCTATTTTGTATCCATTTCTCAGAACATTTCAGCTTTTTGCTTTTTCCTCTGTTAAATATTTGACAATCTTCAAAGAAACCTCTGGGGGTAAAAATGCTACTTAAATGGGCCTGTCAAAAGATAAAATTATAACACATCTAGTTAAAGATTTCAATTGGCTTTATTTGTGATTCTAGAATCAGGCAACATTTCAACACATAAAATAGAACAAGTGTGCCAGTGAAATGAGCAGAGGTGGGTGGTTCGACAGGCAGAAAGGGCTGCAGAAAGCAGAAACAAAGAACAAGAAGCACATTGGTCATTTCAAAGTTACTTTCCTTGTAAGACAGGGACAGGTAGAACAACAGAAAGATAACTAATGGGGCTGGGCACAGTGACTCACACCTGTAATCCCAGCATTTTGGGAGGCCGAGGTGGGTGGATCACCTGAGATCAGGAGTTCGAGACCAGCCTGACCAACATGGTGAAACCCTGTCTCTACTAAAATACAAAATTAGCCAGGCGTGGTGGCTGGCACCTGTAGTCCCAGCTACTCAGGAGGCTGAGGCAGGAGAATCGCTTGAACCCAGGAGGCAGAGGTTGCAGTGAGCCAAGGTTGTGCCATTGCAGTCCAGCCTGGTGACAGAACAAGACTCCATGTCAAAAGAGAGAAAAAAAAAAAAAAAAAATAGAAAGGAAAGATAACTGATAGGTTAGCACCAAGTTACTTCAGGCTACTTTTTGTCATAAGGATGAAAACACAGAGAGTTTTATTATCATAGCTACTGAAGACTGAAACTGGCTTGTTTGGGAAAGTAGCTTTCTCGAAAGGTCAGATAACAGCTTAGTTTCAGTTTGGTGCTGGAACTTTAGCATGGGTGACTCCATTTTGATTTTCAGTCTGGCCTGTTGGGGCCTAGTACAAGAACTTAGTCCAAAACAATGGCCTCCTATAACTTGTTTTTAACAGGCCCCAAGTCCTTCTGTAATGGGAATAATTTCACCCTCTAATTTAAGTTTGGAAGTAATATGTTAAGGACTAATGCCAAGTAAGTTATATTAATAATGTAAAAGACTCTTCTATATCTTTGAAATCCAGTAATGTCATAATGTAAAATCTCTGCAGAAAAAATGGGTATGTTTCGGCCCCTCCATCCCCAGGGATGGAGCAGATCCAGGGTTTTGTAGTGCCTGAAGCTTAGCCCATTTACAGCAAGCTTGTCAAACCACGGCCTGTGGGCCACATGAGGCCCAGGATGGCTTTGAATGCGGCCCAACACACTTTGTAAACTTTCTGAAAACATTATGAGATTTTTTTTTTTAAAGCTCATCAGTTATCGTTAGTGTCAGTGTATTTTATGTGTGACCCAAGACAAATCTTCTTCCAATGTGGCCCAGGGAAGCCAAAAGATTGGATATCCCTGACTTAGAGGATCCTCCTTTAAGAAAAATAATAAAGCGGGGCGCGGTGGCTCGCGCCTGTAATCCCAGCACTTTGGGAGGCCGAGGTGGATGGATCACGAGGTCAGGAGATCGAGACCATCCTGGCTGACATGGTGAAACCCCATCTCTACCAAAAATATAAAAAAATTAGCCGGGCATGGTGGCAGGCGCCTGTAGTCCCAGCTACTCGGAAGGCTGAGGCAGGAGAATGGCCTGAACCCGGGAGGCGGAGCTTGCAGTGAGCAGAGATCATGCCACTCACTCCAGCCTGGGGGACAGAGTGAGACTCCGTCTCAAAAATAATAATAATAATAATAATAAAAATGAGGTTCAGGGTCTCGGAAAGGGATCTGCTCAGGGGCATGGCCCTGAAGTTTAAACTTCCTTCATTTCCCAGTAAATCTAGAAATTCATCTGAGATTGTGACTAATTTGCCAGTGGCCAGTGGATGAGGGAAAGAGCGGGAATCTGGAAGCCAGGATCTCGGGGAAGTGCCGAAAGTGCTCCCTTCTGGGCATGTGCCGCAGAGGCGACAGAATGAAGTCCCCGGAAGCTGGAGCTGATGAACCACAAACACAGTGAACCAGCTCATTGACCTCACATTGAAGTCAGGGTCTTCAAAGGAGGAGAGAAGTTTCTGGATCTGCCTGAATACAGGGTTTAGATACTCTGTGAGTATAAAAAAACATATGTCAACTTGACCTACAACTGTCAAAGAAGAAAAAAGCTTCAGGTTTACAGTTTTCCATCTGAATTCTAGAATTTAAATTGGTGGGTTAGACATAGTAATCTCATCTGGGACAAAGGAATAAGAAACTATATCCTCAGAATGCACATACCAAATTCTTTCTTTTCCAAAATTGGAGGGCATTGCTATTCTGCCGATAGTTTCTAAGAGATGAACCTGAACTTGTCACCAGAAAGTAGAACTTTTGAACAGTGGACACTATTTCTTTAGATGCAAAATGGAGAAGACGGTACCTTCTGCATAGGGTTGTTATGAAGAACAAACACAATAATGCATGTAAGGGTCTTAGCACTGGGCAGATGCTCAAAAAGTATTAGCCTACAAACAAACACATTAACCAGTTCTACGAAGGTCATGTCTCTGGGAGAATGCTTACCCTGCTAGATCAAGAACATGGATTGTTGGAATTACATTTGTTCCATTGCCAAAAACTGGTAATGCAGGAATCTCACCCAACCAAGCCATCTGAAAGAAAAGCAAAATCATGTCCCCCAGTTATACATGGATGGCTATTACAGCTCACACATAAGTCTACAGTCAGAGGCATCCAAAAGGCCTAGCTATCTGCTTACGTAATTTCCTCCAGGGGGTGTTTTATAAATCAGTCCTGATGAGATTTAGGATCAAATTCTGCCAAGAGAAATAACGTGTAGCCTTGGGACTGAAATACTTTTCAAGAAATCTACAACCAGTTGTATTTAGTAGCTATATGCATGCCATCTACATAGAGAAGAAATGTTTTCACATGCATGACGTCTTAATTCTCACAAAAAAGACACATTAAAATTTAAAATTACCCCCACCAGTAGGGATGAAGTGACGGGAAATAATTACCATCAGTACAGGAGCGAAATGCTTAGTGGATAAAGTAGCGTGCAGGAGGTTACACTTGTGAGAGCTTGGACTGGAACCCCAATCCTCAGAGTCCAAATCCTCGTCTTTTCTTCTCATTAAGTATTTCAGTAACCAAACAGACATGCTGAGTACTGTTTAAGTGTCACGTATTAGATTATTTTGAATTGTTGTTGAGTGAAAGATGTAGGGGTGGGGGTCACAGTAGACCACTGGGTGTTGTAAGGTATTTTGGACTTCGAGAAAGTGTTGAAGGGTTCTAAGCAGTGACGTGACACCAGCAGGCTTGCTTCTGTTGCCTTGTGGAGAAGTGGTGGGAAGGAGAGTCCGATGGGGAGAGAGAGATGATGGCAGGTGTGCAGGCGAGATGGGGTAGCCTAGCTTGGAGGTGGGAAGTGCACGGAGTGGGGATGGAGAGAAGGGAGATGTTGAGGAGGCTGACTGTAGAAACTGGGAATTTTGTGATGGGTAATGTGAAAGGAAAATAAATCTTGGGACCCCCAAAATCACTAAGCCAAAGGCAAAAGTCAAGCTGGGAACTACATAAAGCAAACCTGTCTCTCGTTCAAAGATTTTATTTTTGTTTCCTTTTTATAAATTATTATTATTTTTTGAGATTTCGAGATGGAGTCTTGCTGTCACCCAGGCTGGAGTGCAGTGGCACAATCTTGGCTTACTGCAACCTCTGCCTCCCAGGTTTAAGCGATTCTCCTCCCTCAGCCTCCCAAGTAGCTGGGATCACAGGCATGTGCCACCACACCTGGCTAATTTTGTATTTTAGTAGAGATGGGGGTTTCACCATGTTAGCCAGGCTGATCTTGAACTCCTGACCTCAGGTGATCCACCCGCCTCGGCCTCCCAATATGCTGGGATTACAGGCATGAGCCTCATTCAAAGATTTTAAAAGCTACATACCTTCCTCACAATTTGCCTACTAGGAAATTATTTGTAGGCCCCCAGAGCTTTACCCGAAAACAGTTCTGTTGAATTTCACCCTGACAATGTAAATTGACAGCTTATCTTCACAGGTACAAGACAAGGACAGAACTCAAAGTCATCCCTAGGCTCACCTGACAAATGCATATCTGATTGCTTCCTCTGCCCTGTGTTTATCTTACGTAAAAATGCAGATTCGCTGAGCTAGATAAATGCATAAGTGACTATTCCTCTACCCTTCCCTCATGTTGAACAGCTGATCAAAGACTCAAAAGAATACACCCGCTTGCCTCTTATCTACCCACACCTTTTATTTATTTTTTGTAGACACAGGGTTTCACCATGTTGCCCACGCTGGTCTCAAACTTCTGGGTTCAAGCCATCCACTCACACTGGCCTCTCAAAGTGCTTTACTGGGACTATAGGCATCAGCCACCACGCCTGGCTTACCCACATCTTAAAAAAGATTCTTCCTCTTTCTCTAATATCTACCCTTTTCCCTTTAAATACTGAAGCACTCTAAGTCATCTTTGGAGAAAGGCACAGGCCTGTCTCCTTGGCATGCATCCTTATCCTTGGCACAATAAACTTCTAAATTGATTGAGACGTGTCTCAGAAACTTTTTTGGTTTGCAGTAAGGCGGGAGGAGTTGGATTCTGATCATGCAGCTGGTTGGAGGGTTGCCCCATTTTCTGAGATGGGGCCTTGGAGGAGGTGCAGGGTTGGGGATGACTGTAGGTATAGTTTGGATTTGGGAAAGACATCCAAGTTGAGGTGCTGAATAGGCAGCGGGACCTACAGAGCTAGAACTTAGAAGAGAGAGAGCCTTGCTGGAGACTGAAGTCTGAGTCATTGGTATCAGTCATAGGAATAAACAGACCAAGGGAGAGAGAGCAGAAGGTGAAGAAAAAAGGTCTAGGGCCGAGGCCTGAGAATGCCAAGATTCAGTGAGCAGGCAGGTGAGAACAGCGCCAAGATTCAGTGAGCAGGCAGGTGAGAACAGCTGAGAATGGACAATGAGAAAGAGCTTCCTTGAGCTTCTCCTCTGCAACTGTCATATCTCTTGTATTAAAAAAATCAGTTCAAGGCTGGGCACGGTGGCTCACGCCTGTAATCCCAGCACTTTGGAGGCTGAGGCAGGCAGATCACAAAGTCAGGAGTTCAAGACCAGCCCGGCCAATATGGGGAAACTCTGTCTCTACTAAAAATACAAAAATTAGCCGGGCATGGTGGTGTGCACCTGTAATCCCAGTTACTCAGGAGGCTGAGGCAGGAGGAATTGCTTGAACCCAGGAGGTAGAGATTGCAGTGAGTTGAGATTGCGCCACTGCACTCCAGCCTGAGCGAAAGAGATAGGCTCCCTCTTTAAATAAATAAATAAATAAATAATCAAATAACAATTAAAAATTGGTTCAACCAACCTTTCTTGACTACACTTTTTCCTTTAACTCCTGCCTTCTTTCTTTGCACCTCTTCCTTTTACAGGAAAATTCCTTGAAATATTTTTCTATTCTCATTGTCTTCAATTCCCCTCCAGCTGTTCCCTCTTGAACCTACGTCTATTAGACTTTTGTTCCACCCAGTGCCAAAAAATTCAGTGGTCAATTTGCAGGTTTCATCTTAGTTGATTATCTGCAGTATCTGACACAATTTGTCATTATTTCTTTTCAAAACTTTTTTTTTTTTTTTTTTTTTTTGAGACAGAGTCTCACTCTGTCACCCAGGCTGGAGTGCAGTGGCGCAATCTCGGCTCACTGCAAGCTCACACCTGCCTCAGCCTCCCGAGTAGCTGGGACTACAGGCGCCCGCCACCATGCCTGGCTAATTTTTTATATTTTTAGTAGAGACGGGGTTTCACTGTGTTAGCCAGGATGGTCTCGATCTCCTGACCTCGTGATCTGCCTGCCTCAGCCTCCCAAAGTGCTTGGATTACAGGCATGAGCCACCATACCAGGCCAAAAACATTTTTTTAATAATTATTTACTCTCTCTTATTTCCTCTCCTGCCTCCTGCCCACCTTCTCAACCTCCTTTTCTAATTCCTTCCCATTTCCCTATAACCTCCAATATTGGAGGGTTCCAAGACTCAGTCCTCAAGCCCTTATCTCTTCTCCATGTTCATTCACTAGTTTATGTCATCCAGTCCCAAGGATTTAAGTACCCACTGTATACTGACAGCTTCCATGATTATGTCTCCAGACCTGACCTCCCCCATGATCACCAAACTCTTTATGTCCAATTGCCTACCCAGTATCTATACTTGGATATGAATTATCTCAAACTTCCTGAACTTTTCTTTTTTTTTTT
>NW_016818964.1:5113004-5120253 GCF_001698545.2 Rhinopithecus bieti | reverse complement strand
TTTTTTTTTTTGAGGAGGAGTCTCGCTCTGTCGCCCAGGCTGGAGTGCAGTGGCGTGATCTCGGCTCACTGCAAGCTTCGCCTCCCAGGTTCCCGCCATTCTCCCGCCTCAGCCTCCGAGTAGCTGGGACTACAGGCGCCCGCCACCTCGCCCGGCTAGTTTTTTGTATTTTTTAGTAGAGACGGGGTTTCACCGTGTTAGCCAGGAGGGTCTCGATCTCCTGACCTCGTGATCCACCCGCCTCGGCCTCCCAAAGTGCTGGGATTACAGACTTGAGCCACCGCGCCCGGCCACTTCCTGAACTTTTCATTGCATTGTACCCCAACCAGCTCCATTCCCTGACTTCCTCGTCTCAATAAATGGCAGTGCCATACTTCTAGTTGCTTAGACCAAAATTCTTCAAGTTATCCTTTACTTTGTTTCTGTCATCCTTACCTCCAAGCTTTGAACGAATCCCACTGACTCTCTCTTCAAAACACGTCTGAAATCTGAAGTTTCCAGTGTCCCCACCATTCCCACCCAGGTCTCAGGCACTACCCTCCTCGCTGGTTTCCTTGCTTCCTGCTCCTGCCCTTGCCCCAAATAGTACATCCCCAGCACAGCAGAAGGAGAAAGCCGTCCTTTTCTATCACATGGATTATGTTGCTTCTGTGCTCAAACAGTCTAATGGTTGCCCAACTCACTCAGAAAGAAAGCCAGGGCTTCACGAGGGGCTACGAGGCTGGGCTTGGTCTGACTCTCTCATTACCGCTTTGATCTCATTACCACCGTTCTCCCATACTTCAGCTAGATTCATCTAGATTGGCCTTCAAATGTAGCCAGCACATTTCTGCCTCACTTCTTTGCAGTTACAATTCCCACTGCCTGGGATGCCTTTCTTCAGAAAGCCGATTAGCCAGCTCCCTCATTGCCTTTCCCTTCCTACTCAAATGTCACATCGTTGGAAAGACCTTCCTCAACCTTCCTATATAAGACGTAACACCCCCCAGCCCCGCCAACTTACTCCCCAGCACTCTCTGCCTTTCTCTGCTTTTTTGTTTTCCATACCCTGATTCAACATCTGAAATACTCAATATTTACTGACTTGTTTATTATCTATCTCTTTCTCCACCCCGCCAGAATGTAAGCTTCGCAAGAGGAGGGACTTTATTATTTTACTGTATCTCAAGTACCTACAACAGTTTCCAGCACCTGGTGGGCACTAGATCAATATTTGTTTCATGAATGAAAGGAGATACAATTTTTCTTTATTATTTTGAGAGTGGTGAATACAAGTTAATAATGGGAAAGAAACGTAGGTCTTTGTGGTCACATCCATACTTTCTTTCAGTTTCTGCTGTTCTATTGCACTAACCACATCCGAAGCAATCAGAAACACCTTCCCTTCAAATTGTGTATCTTTATCGTAAGACACTTTTAAACATTCCATGTCATCACTGAAAAGCCATACCTTAAAAAATGTGTGTAACATGCCTCCTTCTGCTCCATACTGGAGTCCAGCAGCAACTACATAAGTTGCAAATTTTCTGGTCTATTAGATAAAATACAGAAGAAAAAAGCTGGATGTAATATTATTAATCATATTGAACCAGATTATTTTAGTAGTTAAAATTAGCACTTTTGGAACTTCCGTCAACTCTTGCAGGTTACTGAGGTATTGTTCAGGATAAAATCGTATCTCTCAAAGGGAGAAACAACACCCCACACTATTCAGGAATACCTCTGACCACTATTACAATTTAACAAGGACTCCTAATTAAATTAAAGCCTGGGTTTTTGTGAAAACTTAGTACCTGTAAGCTGTATGCTGGGCACTGAGGGGGAAAAGAAGATAGAAAAACAGGTCTTTCCATGAGGATCTTTAATGATCTAGTACATGAAACCAAGAAGCTGGTGATGGGCCTTAACATAGGGATGGAAATTCACATGGATTGTCCACTTCACCCTGGATGAGCAGTTTAGGCACTGTAAGAACTGGCCTCAATATTTCTTTATTTTTAATTTTTAATATTTGTGGGTATATACTAAGTATATATATTTATGGGGGTGTATGAGATGTTTCAATACAGGAATGCAATGTGAAATAAGCACACCATGGAGAACGGGGTATCCATCCCTTCAAGCATTTATCCATTGAGTTACAAACACTCCAATTACACTCTTTTAGGTTATTTAAAAACCTACAGTTCAGTTATTACTGACTATAGTCACCTTGTTGTGCTATCAAATAGTAGGTCTTATTCATTCTTTCTAACTTTTTTTGTACTCATTCACTATCCCTTCCTCCCCCCACCCCCTAGTACCCTTCTCAGCCTCTACTCTCTGCCTCCATATTTAACCAGATAAGCTCAAAATACCATCTTTATTATTGATATGAGCTCTACTTGAGGCCATGCCTTAGGTGAGCTATGATGATGAGCTTCCTAACCCTGAATCTGGAATAAAATTAACTTTTCCAACCAGTCCCAGGCAACACTGGACAACGAGGGACTTCTCCACATGGTGGCCTGCTGCTGTAAGTCTCAGAGCATGAGGAAGGTGAAATGCACAGTAGCCACCATCCGTGGAGTCCCAGAGAGAAGGGAAGGAGGAGGGGCCAAGCTCACATGGCCAGGCCCTTCCCAAACCCACCAATCAGAAAAGTCGCTTGAGCTTCTTCAGGCGAACAGGGGATGGTGCAAGAAGATAGGAGTTTTTTGTTTGTTTTGAGACAGAGTTTCACTTGTTGCCCAGGCTGGAGTGCCGTGGCATAATCTAGGCTCACCGCAACCTCGGCCTCCTGGGTTCAACTGATTCTCCTGCCTCAGCCTCCCAAGTAGCTGGGATTACAGGCGAGAACCACCATGCCCAGGTAATTTTTGTAGTTTTAATAGAGACAGGGTTTCACCATGTTGGCCAGGCTGGTCTTGAACTCCTGACCTCAAGTGATCCGCCTGCCTCGGCCTCCCAAAGTGCTGGGATTATAGGCGTGAGCCACCATGCCCAGCCTACAGGAGTTTTTAGGAAGAATGTTACTCAGGCTCTTGTGGGAAGATAGTGATCCCACCTCACAAATATTAGGCCTGAGAAGGGGGACATAACCACAAACACGATAGAGATTTTAAAAGTTATAAGAGAGACTTATGGAAAACTTTCTGCCAACTCAATTGAAAATTTAGCCTAAAGGGCTCATTTCTTGCCCCCAAACTCCTGCTAACTGCCTTCCCACAGTCCAGGACAGTTTTTCAACCAAAGTCTACCAAACAGTCAAAGGATAAGCCCAGAGGCAGAGCAAGATGGTGGGATGGAAGCCTCCCCCGCAAGGACAATAACTACACAGAGAAAAGCTTCATAAGAACCAAAAATCAGGTGAGCCCTCATCGTACCTATGTTAACTTCATATTGCTGAAAGAGGAACCGAAGAACCAGAAAAAACAGTTTGGAATCGCCAAAGCCACCCACCCCCGCCAGCAGGAGAGCATCTCTGGGCGCTGCAGGAGGGAGAACACAACATTGAGAGGCATTGAACTCAGCACTGTCCTGTTAGGGCAAAAAGGAAAACCAGACCAAACGCAGCTGACACCCGCCCAGCCCACGGAAGGAGCATTTAAACCAGTCCGAGTCAGAGGGGACTTTCTGGTATCAGTGGTCAGAACTTAAGTGCCTCCAAACCTCGCCACCGAGGGCTATAGCGCTCTGTGTCTCCAAGCAAACTTGAAAGACAGTCCAGGCCATAAGGACTGCAACTCTAGGTGAGTTCCAGTGCTGAGCGAGGCCCAGTGACAGTGGACTGGGGAGGGCACACAACATACCGAGACACGAGCTGGGGCAGCCAAGGGAGAGCTGGCACCACCTCTCTAACGCCAGGCTGCACAGCTCGCGGCTCCAAAGAGACCCCTTCCTTCCACGTGAGGAGCAGAGAGGGAAGAGTGGGGGGAACTTTGTCTTGCATCTAGGACACCAGCTCAGTCACAGCAGGAAGGGGCACCTGTGAGTAGGGAGGCCCTCATTCTAGGCCCTCGCTCGCAGATGACATTTCTTGACACAACCTGGGCCAGAAGGGAACCTGCTGCCCTGAAGGAAAGGACCTAGTCTCGGCAGCATTCATCGCCTGCTAACTGGAGAGCCCTTGGGCCCTGAATAACCAGCATTGATACCCAGGTACTATGTCGAGGGCCTTGGATGAGACTTGCTGGCTTCAGGTGACATTCAGCACATTCCCAGCTGTGGTGACTACTGGGCAAAACTCCTTCTGCTTGAGAAAAGCAGAGGGAACAGTAAAGGGGACTTTGTCTTGCACCTTAGGTGCCAGCATGGCGAAAGTTGGGTAGAGCACGAAGCAGGCTCTTGGGGTCCCTGCCATGACCTGACTCTTGAATGGCATTTCTGGACCTGTCCTGGGACAGAGGGGAGCCCATTTTCCTGAAGGGTGAGTCCCAGGCCAGGCAGCAGTCAAGACCAGCTGACTTAAGAGACCTTGGACCCTAAGGGAACATCAGCACTAGTCTGTCAGCACTCCTTGTGGCCTGGGGTGGCTACTGGGTGAGGCTCCTCTGTCTTTGGAAAGAAGAGGGAAGACTGGGAAGGACTATGTCTTGTGGTTTGAGTGCTAGCTCAGCCGCAATACAACAGAACACCAGGTAGACTTAGTTTATCACTAAGGTTTATCACTGTAGTCCTTGACTCCCAGATGGCACTTCTTGACCCACCTGGGACCTGGGGGACCTTGCCACCCTGAAGGGAAGGACACAGGCCTGGCTGGTTATGTGACCTGCTGATTGTGGAGCCCCAGAGCCCTGAGTGAACAAAAGCAGTAACCAGGGAGTGGTTACAGCAGGCCTTGGGCAAGATCCAGTGCTGTGCTGGCTTCAGGTCTGACCCAGCACAGTCATAGTGGTGGTGCCTACAGGGGTGCTTGTGTCACTCCACCCCCAGCTTTAGGTGGCTTAGAACAGAGAGAGAGAGAGAGAGAGAGAGAGAGAGAGAGAGAGAGAGAGACACTCTGTATATTTAGGAGAATGTAAGGGAAGAGAACAAGAGTCTGCCTGGTAATCCAGAGAATTCTTCCAGATTTAGTCTAAGACTATCAAGGTAATACCTCTATGAGTCTGCAGGAACTGCAGCATCACTGGGCTTGGGGTGCCCCCTAAAGCAGATACAACATAGATCATAACACATAAGTCCTTTCAAATATCTGGAATGCCTTCCCAAGAGGGACAGGTACAAACAAGCCCAGATAGTAAAGACAGCAATAAATACCCAACTCTTCAATGCCCAGACACCGAAGTACATCAACTAGCATCAACACAACCCAGGAAAGCATGACCTCACCAAATGAACTAAATAAGGTACCAGGGATCAATCCTGGCAAAAGAGAGATATGTGACCTTTCAGACAGAGAATTCAAAATTTAGCTGTATTGAGGAAAGTCAAAGAAAATCAAGAAAACACAGAGAAGGAATTCAGAATTCCATCAGATGACTTTAACAAAGAGATTGAAATAATTTTAAAAAATCAAGCAGAAACTCCGGAACTGAAAAATGCAATTGCTATACTGAAGAATGAATCAGAGTCCTTTAATAGCAAAATTGATCAAAGAAGAAAGAGTGAGCTTGAAAACCCCCTATTAAAAAATATAGTCAGAGGAAAAAACCAGAAGCTTCTTCTCCTCCAAAGGATCACAGCTCCTCACCAGCAACGGAACAAAGCTGGATGGAGAATGACTTTGATGAGCTGACAGAAGTAGGCTTCCGAAGGTCGGTAATAACAAACTTCTCCAAGCTAAAGGAGGATGTTCGAACCCATTGCAAAGAAGCTAAAAACCTTGAAAAAAGATTAGACAAATGGCAACTAGAATAAACGGTGTAGAAAAGACCTTAAATGACCTGAGGAGCTAAAAACCATGGCATGAGAACTACGTAATGCATGCACAAGCTTTAGTAGACAATTCGATCAACTGGAAGAAAGGGTATCAGTGATTGAAGGTCAAATTAATGAAATGAAGTGAGAAGAGAAGTTTAGAGAAAAAAGAGTAAAGAGAAATGAACAAAGCTTCCACGAGATATTGGACTATGTGAAAAGACCAAATCTACATTTGACTGGTGTACCTGAAAGTGACGGGGAGAATGGAACCAAACTGGAAAACAACTTTCAGGATATTATCCAGGAGAACTTCCCCAACCTAGCAAGGCAGGCCAACATTCAAATTCAGGAAATACAGAGAACACCACAAAGATGCTCCTCGAGAAGAGCAACTCCAAGGCACATAATTGTCAAATTCACCAAGGTTGAAATGAAAGAAAAAATGTTAAGGGCAGCCAGAGACAAAGGTCAAGTTACCCACAAAGGGAAGCCCATCAGAGTAACAGCAGACCTCTCAGCAGAAACCCTACCAGCCAGAAGAGAGTGGGGGCCAATATTCAACATTCCTCAAGAAAAGAATTTTCAACCCAGAATTTCATATCCAGCCAAACTAAGCTTCATAAGTGAAGGATAAATAAAATCCTTTACAGACCAGCAAATGCTGAGAGATTTTGTCACCACCAGGCCTTCCTTACAAGAGCACTAAGCGAGGAAGCACTAAATGAGGAAAGCACTAAACGAGGAAAGGAACAACCAGTATCAGCCACTGCAAAAGCATGCCAAATTGTAAAGATCATGGATGCTAGGAAGAAACCACATGAACTAACAGGCAAAATAACCAGCTAACATAATGACAGGATCAAATTCACACATAACAATATTAATCTTATATGTAAATGGGCTAAATGCCCCAATTAAAAGACATAGACTGGCAAATTGGATAAAGAGTCAAGACCCATCAGTGTGCTGTATTCAGGAGACCCATCTCACATGCAGAGACACACATAGGCTTAAAATAAAGGGATGGAGGAAGATCTACCAAGCAAATGGAAAGCAAGAAAAAGAGCAGGGGTTGCAATCCTGGTGAGAGAGGGAATGCCCTCTCTCACCACTCCTATTCAACGTAGTGTTGGAAGTTCTGGCCAGGGCAATCAGGCAAAAGAAAGAAAAGGGTATTCAATTAGGAAAAGAGGAAGTCAAATTGTCCTGATAAAACAGACTTTAAACCAACAAACATCAAAAGAGACAAAGAAGGCCATTACATAATGGTAAAGGGATCAATTCAATAAGAAGAACTAACTATCCTAAATATATATGCAGCCAATACAGGAGCACCCAGATTCATAAAGCAAGTCCTTAGAGACCTACAAAGAGACTTAGACTCCCATACAATAATAATGGGAGACTT
>NW_016818964.1:5072601-5109762 GCF_001698545.2 Rhinopithecus bieti | reverse complement strand
TGCTTTTACACTGTTGGTGGGACTGTAAACTAGTTCAACCATTGTGGAAGACAGTGTGGTGATTCCTCAAGGATCTAGAACTAGAAATACCATTCAACTCAGTGATCCCATTACTGGGTATATACCCAAAGGATTATAAATCATGCTACTATAAGGACACATGCACATGTATGTTTATTGCAGCACTATTCACAATAGCAAAGACTTGGAACCAACCCAAATGTCCATCAATGATAGACTGGATTAAGAAAATGTGGCACATATACACCATGGAATACTATGCAGCCATAAAAAAGGATGAGTTCATGTCTTTGGAGGGACATGGATGAAGGTGCAAACCACCATTCTGAGCAAACTATCGCAAGGACAGAAAACCAAACACCACATGTTCTCACTCACAGGTGGGAATTGAACAATGAGAACACTTGGACACAGGGTGGGGAACATCACACATTGGGGCCTGTAGTGGGGTAGGGGGATGGGAGAAGGATAGCATTAGGAGAAATAGCTAATGTAAATGACGAATTAACAGGTGCAGCAAATCATGGCACATGTATAGCTATGTAACAAACCTGCATGTTGTGCACATGTACCCTAGAACTTAAAGTATGTGTGTGTGTATATATACACACATATATATATATAAAGTAAACAGGTTTTCAAAGCTCTCTACATGCAAACTTATACAATTATCCCTTTAATTTTTATCTTCACATATATATATATATACATGATCTACTTGTATAAATAAAACTATATGTTCTTGGCAAAGAAAACCCCAATATATATATATATATGTATATAGTCAGAGGAGACAAAAGAAAGAAAAACAATGAAACATGCCTATAGGATCTAGAAAATAGCCTCAAAGGGCACCTCTAAGAGTTATGGCCTTAAAGAGGAAGTCGAGTAAGAGACAGGTATAGACAGTTTATTCAGTGGGATAATAGCGGAGCACTTCTCAAACCTAGAGAAACATATCAACATCCAAGTACAAGAAGGTCACAGAATACTAAGCAGATTTGACTCAAACAACATGATACGGCTTGGGTCTGTGTTCCTGCTCAAATCTCATGTCGAATTGTAATCCCCAGTGTTGGAAGAGGGTCCTTGTGGGAGGTGATTGGCTCATGGGGCCAGATTTACCCCTTGCTGTTCTTGTAATAGTGAGTGAGTTCTCATGAGATCTGGTTGTTTATAAAAGTGTTTAGCAGCTGCCCCTTCACTCTCTCTCCCTCCTTCTCAGGCCATGTAAGATGTGTCTGCTTCCCCTTTGTCTTCTGCCATGATTGTGAGTTTCCTGAGGCCTCCCCAAACATGCTTCCTGTACAGCCTGTGGAGCTGTGCTGTGAGTCAATTAAATCAATTTTTTTTTTTTTCTTTGAGATGGAGTTTCACTCTTGTTCCCCAGGCTGGAGTGCAATGGCATGATCTCAGGTCACTGCAATCTCTGTCTCCTGGGTTCAAGTGATTCTCCTGCCTCAGTCTCTTGAGTAGCTGGGATTACAGGCATGTACTACCACACCCGGCTAATTCTGTATTTTTAGTAGAGATGGGGTTTCTACATGTTGGCCAAGCTGGTCTTGAACTCCCAGCCTCAGGTGATCTGCCCACCTCTGCCTCCCAAAGTGCTGGGATTACAGGCATGAGCCACCACACCCAGCCTAAACCTCTTTCCTTTATACATTACCCAGTCTCAGTTAGTTCTTCATAGCAGTGCATGAATGGACTAGTACAGAAGACAACCTATAGGCATATAATAATCAGACTCACAAAGGTAAAGGATTAAAAAAGGATCCAAAAAGCAGGAAAAGAAAAGAAACAAATAACATACAATGGAGTTCTAATACATCTAGCAGCAGATCTTTCAGTGGAAAACCTTACATGCCAGGAGAGAGTGGCATGTCATATTGAAAAGTACTGAAGGAAAAAAACTTTCACCTAGAATAGTATATCTGGTGAAAATCTCCTTTAAGCATGGAGGAGAAATACTTTCCCAGACAAACAAAAGCTGAAGGATTTCATCAATAGCAGACCTGTCCTACAAGAAACACTAAAAGGAGTACTTCGGTCAGAAAGAAAAAGACATTAATGAACAATAAATAATCACCTGAAGGTATAAAACTCACTGGTAATAGGAAGTACACAGAAAAACACAAAATATTACAACACTTTCATGGTGGTGTGTAAACTATCTCATTCTAAGTGGGAAGACTGGGCCGGGCGCGGGGGCTCAAGCCTGTAATCCCAGCACTTTGGGAGGCCGAGACGGGTGGATCACGAGGTCAGGAGATCGAGACCATCCTGGCGAACACAGTGAAACCCCGCCTCTACTAAAAAATACAAAATACTAGCCGGGCGAGGTGGCGGGCGCCTGTAGTCCCAGCTACTCGGGAGGCTGAGGCAGGAGAATGGCGTGAACCCGGGAGGCGGAGCTTGCAGTGAGCTGAGATCCGGCCACTGCACTCCAGCCTGGGGTGACAGAGCGAGACTCCGTCTCAAAAAAAAAAAAAAAAAAAAAAATAAGTAGGAAGACTGAACAATGAACCAATCAAAAATAATAACTACAACAACGTTTTATGACACAGTACAATAAGATATAAATACAAACATCAAAAAGTTAAAAAATTGGGGGATAGAAGTAAGGCATAGAGTTTTAATTAGTTTTCTTTTTGCTTGTTTCTTTACACCAATAGCCTTCAGTTGTTATCAGATTAAAATAATAGGTTATAAGACAGTATTTGCAAGCCTCATTGTAACCTAAAAAAAAAAAAAAAAAAAAAAACCTTAACAATGGATGCACAAAAAATAAAAAGCAAGAAACTAGGCCGGGTGCAGTGGCTCACGCCTGTAATCCTAGCACTTTGGGAGGCCAAGGAGGGTGGATCACGAAGTCAGGAGATCAAGACCATCCTGGCTAACATGGTGAAACCCTGTCTCTACTAAATATACAAAAAATTAGCTGGGTGTGGTGGTGGTTGCCTGTAGTCCCAGCTACTCAGGAGACTGAGGCAGGAGAATGGTGTGAACCTGGGAGGTGGAGCTTGCAGTGAGCCGAGATTGCACCACTGCACTCCAGCCTGGGTGACAGAGTGAGACTCTGTCTCACAAAAAAAAGCAAGAAACTAACTAAATCATATTACCAGAGAAAATCACCATCCCTAGAGCAAGATAGGAAGGAAAGAAAGAAGAGGAAGACAAGACAATAAAACAACTAGAAAACACATAACAAAATGGCAGGAGTAAGTCCTTATCAATAATAACATTGAATGTAAGCGGACTAAATTCCCTAATCAAAAGACGTAGACTGGCTGAACTGATGAAAAAAAACAAGACGCATTGATCTGTTGCCTACAAGAAACACACTTTACCTGTAAAGACACACATAGACTGAAAATAAAGGGATGGATAAAGATATTCCATGCCAATGGAAACCGAAAAAGAGCAGGAGTTGCTATACTTATATCAGACAAAACAGTTTTCAAGACAAACTATGGCCGGGCACGGTGGCTCACACCTGTAATCCCAGCACTTTGGGAGGCCGAGGCGGGTGGATCACCTGAGGTTAGGAGTTCAAGACCAGCCTGGCCAACATGGTGAAACCCTGTCTCTACTAAAAATACAAAAATTAGCCAGGTGTGGCAGCAGGCACCTGTAATCCCAGTTACTCAGGAGGCTGAGGCAGGAGAGTCGCTTGAACTGGGTAGGCGGAGGTTGCAGTGAGCAGAGATCACACCACTGCACTCCAGCCCAGGCGACAGAGTGAGACTGTCTTAAAAAAAAAAAAAAATTCAATGCAACTCATTAAAAGAGGAAAGCAATTTTGGTATCAGGCAATTCAGGACTATTTTAGCAACTTGTATAATTATTAGGGTCTCCTCTTTACCTCAAAAAACTGAATAGAAGTCCATCTTTTGTGTGTGTAATCTTGTATATGAATGTGCTGACTGAGGATGTGATAGCAGTAGATAAACACTTGACAACCAGCCTCTGGGGTGCATAGACTGTGTCTGCTTTATCAAAGGCTGTGAGGACAGCTCCTCATCACAGTGCCTGGTCCGTAACTGGATCTAACTGGACATTTGTTAATGAATGTGTTAAATGATGATTTCCAAGGGTCTATCTCCCAGATGAAGACATTAGCATCACTGATCAAAAAGGATCATTGGGATGACCAAATTGGCCGAATCAATCTTATTAATGGTGTAGAAAAGAGTGATTAAGAAAGTTGGGGATAAAAAGAATAGATTTTGACAATGAAATTTTGATTTTATTATTTAAATGACAAGTGTAAGGTTTTGTAATAAAAAAGATATTAAGTTGATCATACTTCTCATTTTAGACTGTTATTTACTTAAATCAGCTTTATATGTGTGAGAATACATTTTCAACCTGTAAATTAAACATAAATGATCAAGAAATCATGGGTTCTAACAAAATAATAGTTATGGAATTTGGAACTGGAATAAATTTAAATCTAATCTAGCCCCTTTACTTATTGTACGCCCAAAAGTGTAATAACTAGGCTAAAGTCGTATGGTTATGGACAGAAAAAGGGCTAGAATTCCTAATTTCCTGTTGTTTCTTTAAATGTTTTATGCTCAAAGTGTTTTATTGGTCAAGTGCTTTTTATAGTAGGACAGAAGTTCCTATTGTAATATTCTCTGAGACCACTAGGTGTCATCTTAGAACTAGTGTTAGAGTTCACTTAGCGCTGGTCTTCCACTAATGGGAACAATGTAATGGCACTTTCAGAAGGTCTGGGGTTTTCTCCAAGTTAAATGAGGATGATAGTACCGACCTCACAGAATTTTGGGAATCCTATATGAGACTCTTGAAGATGACATGAGATACCATGAGTAAAACACAGATGACATGAGATACAATGAGTAAAACACTGAGAACACTGAAGTACGCTCTCCGTAATTTTTCAGCTGACGGAGACTCCCGTGTCGCCGCTGCCGGGGGTGGACCTCAGCCAGTGGTCCGGGCCCTGGAGCCTTCAGCAAGTGGACGAGCAGCCGCAGCACCCGCTGCATGTCATCTGCACAGGGCGGCGGTGGATGAGCGGGACACAGTGCCGACCCCACCCAGGTGAAGAACAGACCCACCAGCATTTCGTGGGTTGTTCTTGGTTCGGGGAAACTCTACACCTGGGTCTTGACAGACCTGGATGCTCCCAGCAGGAAGGATCCCCAATACAGGGAATGGCATCATTTCCTGGTGGTCCACCTGAAAGGCAGTGACATCAGCAGTGGCACAGTCCTCTCCAGACTATGTGGGCTCGGGGCCTCCAGGGGGCACAGGCCGCTAAAGCGTGACGAGCCCATCCTCAGCAACCGATCCGGAGACCACCGTGGCAAATTCAAGGTGTCGTCCCTCCGTAAAAAGTACGCGCTCGGGGTCCCAGTGGCCGGCACGTGTTACCAGGCCGAGTGGGACGACTACGTGCCCAAACTGTACCAGCAGCTGTCTGGGAAGTAGGGGGCAGCTCGGGGACGTGAACCGTCCCGGAGGCCCCCAATTGTGTTCTCCAGGTCAGTGGTGCATGTTCAATAGCTTTCTCCTCTTCCCGCTCCCCCTTGGACAGACAAGACCCGAGCACTGAGATGGTGGCTCAGGGCGACTTTTCCCGCTGCCTGGCCTTTATCATTCTAGTCACTCACTCTGGTTTATGTTTTGATCAAATTTGAACTTCGTTTTGGGGGATATTTTGGTATTGTGATGGGGTCATCAAATTGTTAATATGAAAATAGCAACCCAGAATTTAAAGAAAAAATTTGGCAGAAATAGACCAGGTCTACAGTAATAGAGTAAAGCATTGAAGAATCTTTAAGGGAGGTTAAAAAACAAAACAAAACAAAAAGCATTGGTTGCCTCTGCCTTTGTGATCCTGAGACCAGAACTGTACACAGTGTGTTTTTATGGCACCGTCGCTAGACAACCAGAGGCTGGCACTGAGGCTCAGCCCCAACACGGGCCTCTCAGATGCCTTCATAGGTGTCAGTATCACTCTGGTTCCTTTAGAGAGCGATCCCAGAAAGAGGAGCGGGGAGAGTGGCTTTGCCATTGTTGGGGCATGGCCTTCTAGATGCGCAGCAGTGCTAGCTGACAGCTCATCAGGAATCCCTACGTCTGTGTCGGTTAAACTGATTGTTCTTCATGGAGGTAAGAAAAGCTGGTCTGGAGCTGCTGAATGTTGTGTTAATTCTGCTGTTTGCTCATAGTTGAATAAAATAAAACCCTGATTGAAAATTATCATCATCATAATTTTTCAGCTGTCACTACTTATTCATTGTCAGACCTTTCCCATCATCTATTCTGAAGAAAGGCAAGAGAAATAAAATAATTTTATAATGGACGTGTCAAAATGATGAATTTTGCTGCAACAGAAGGGACCAGGCACGGTGGCTCACTCCTGTAATCCCAACACTTTGGGAGACCAAGGCAGGCAGATCACAAGTTCAGGAGATCTGGACCATCCTGGCTAACATGGTGAAAACCCACCTCTACTAAAAATACGAAAAATTAGCCTAGTGTGGTGGCACGCACCTGTAGTCCCAGCTACTCAGGAGGCTGAGGCAGGAGAATGATTTGAACCTGGGAGGCTGAGGTTGCAGTGAGCCGAGATCACACCACTGCACCCTAGCCTGGGCAACAGAGTAAGACTCCATCTCAAAAAAAAAGCTACAGGAATGTCTTAATGACCAGTGAGTGACGGAGGATGTCTCAAGATAAATTCTATTGAATGATGGGGTTTTGGATTCCAAAGAAAAAAGCAAACCCCACAGGCTTTGGTGGCTGATGGCTCTCAGTCTGAATCTCAGCACCACATCAGGAAATGCACTGAAGACAACAATGTGCATAGAGAACAGCCTTGTTAGAAAGAGTAGATGAGTCAAGGCTGAGATGTGCTCAGGACAGTGTTCAGTAAATCCTAGTTATGTGACCTTGGACAAATTATTTAACCTCTGGAAGCTCCCATCTCCTTATTCATAAGAGGAGGTTAATAGGCACTTTTCAGAGTTCAGAAACAAATGAGATAGATTCTGGGAACAGGGAAAATGTGGTTCCCAGGTTCCCCATTCCAACTCCGAGTTATTTGCCTCTTTTGGGCCAAACAGCTTTTCAGACACACTGACTCCTTTGTAGGTGAGGGCTCAAGCTCGGCTGAGTGTTGATACAGGGCTTTCAACCCAGTGTGCTGGACCAGAACCTGGGCCAGGACCCCTAAGGACAGTGTGTCCTGGGATGAGCCTAAAGCTCAGACATCTGCGAGTGTAAGTCCCGGGAAACTAAACAAAGAGATGTTTAAAGACTTCAGGTGATGTCCATGTTCCACTATGCCAGACTTACCTTTCTTCCAAATTTGAGAATCATTTTTTCAGCATTTATGTGGTCCAGAAAATTAGGATGAGACTTTCTTCTTCGATAATCTTCTTCAGTGAATGGAACCTCAGAATCCTCCTATTATAAGAAAGAAAGAAAAGGTACAGACTTGGTGAATTAGAGATATGTATGACTTCTAAGACTAAAGATATATTCCTTTAAGCTCAAATAAAGTTTTAAACTACAGTTTATTTTTTTATTTTTGAGACAGGGTCTCGCTGTGTTGCCCAGGCTGGTCTTGAACTCTTGGGCTCAAGCAATACTCCTGCCTCGGCCTTCCAAAGTGCTGGGATTATAGGCATAAGCCACCGAGTCTGGTCATACTGCTTATTTTATTTTATTTTATTTTTAATTTTATTTGAGATAGAGTCTTGCTCTGTTGCCCAGGCTGGAGTGCAGTGGCTCACTGCAACTTCCACCTCCCAGGTTCAAGTGATTCTCCTGCCTCAGCCTCCCGAGTAGCTGAGATTACAGGTGCCTGCCACCACATCTGGCTAATTTTTGTTTTTTTGAGACAGAGTCTCGCTCTGTCACCCAGGCTGGAGTGCAGTGGCACGATCTCGGCTCACTGCAAGCTCCACCTCCTGGGTTCACGCCATTCTCCTGCCTCAGCTTCCCAAGTAGCTGGGACTACATGTGCCCGCCACCACGTCCGGCTAATTTTTTGTATTTTTAGTAGAGACGGGGTTTCACTGTGTTAGCCAGGATAGTCTCAATCTCCTGCCCTTGTGATCCGCCCGCCTCATCCTCCCAAAGTGCTGGCATTACAGGTGTTAGCCACCACACCCAATCATACCACTTATTTGAATAGTGATTTACTTTTCTTAAAAATGCTTTAGGAGGCCGGGCGTGGTGACTCACGCCTGTAATCCCAGCACTACTACCTGTAATCCCATGAGCTACTACAGGCTGGGGCCTGTAGTTTTATTTCTTTTTAACCTAAATTGTTTTTTCTTTTTTCTCTTTGCCAAACTGGCCCTCCCCAAAATAAATAACACGTTAAAAGAACATTGCATGTGCAAGTCGCTGGCTCAGGCTTTAAAACTGGTTTCACTGGCTAAGATTAAGTACACCCTGGGAATGAGGAATGAAAAATATTTCTTGACAGTTCACTGACCTGTACCTAATATTCAGTCTCTTCCCCCATCCTGTGCAGTCCCATAGAGGGATGCAACCAAAATAACTACATTAAAACCTACTGGAATCGGAAGAAAAAATTGAGAGCCATGCAACAGTGTGATTTGGTAAAAATTCTTCCAAATTCAGAGATCCTTGTTGGAACAGGGTTTCAGGGTTTTAAAGATACAGTGTTCAATACGGAACCTTTCAGTCACAACACATTGGTCTAAGTTAAATAACCAATCCAAAGTTTTGAGCCCAGAGCTTACAAGGAAACAACTGAAAAGGTGGGAGAAACACACAATGAAAACCCTACTGAGGCTAGGTGAGGTGGCTCACGCCTGTAATCCCAGCACTTTGGGAGGCTGAGGTGGGTGGATCACTTGAGGCCAGGAGTTCAACCTGGCCTCAAGAGCCTGGACAACATGGTGAAACCCCGTCTCTACTAAAAATACATAAATTAGCTGGGCATGGTGGTGGGTGCCTGTAATCCCAGCACTTTGAGAGGCTGAGGTGGGTGGATCAGTTGAGGCCAGGAGTTCAAGATCAGCCTGGACAACATGGTGTAACCCCGTGCTCTACTAAAAATACATAAGTTAGCTGGACATGGTGGCGGGTGCCTGTAATCCCAGCTACTCGGGAGGCTGAGGCAGGAGAATCACTTGAACCTGAGAGGCCGAGGCTGTAGTGAGCCGAGATTGTGCAACTGCATTCCAGCCTGGGAGACAGAGCAAAAATCCTTTCCAAAAACAAAACAAAACAAAACAAAACAAAACCCTACAGAGGTAGGAGTACGATTGCTCCTGAGAAAATGACTGGAGCCAAGCTGGGAACTGGTAGGGGATGCGGTAGGTGATAGCCATTTATCAGGGTTTCTGAACCATGCTGAGGAGTTTCAATTCATTCCAATAGCAACAAAAGGCTATGGAAGGGTTTTAAACCTCTTTTTTAGACAAGATCTCACTCTGTTGCCCAGGGTGGGGCGCTGTGGCACAATCACAGCTCACTGCAGCCTCAACCTCCTGGGAACAGCTGAGTCCACCTAGACTCCTGAGTAGCTGGGACTACAGACGCTTGCCACCATGCCAGGCTAATCAAAAAAAATTTTTTTTTGTAGAGGCGGGCTCTCATTGTGATGCCTAGATTGGTCTCAAACTCCTGGTCTCAAGCAATCCTCCTGCCTTGGTCTCCCAAAGTGCTGGAATTACAGGCTTGAGCTACGAAGCCCAGTTGGATTTTACGCTTTTAAAGCAGGACAGCAAGATGATCTGAATTTATTTAATTTAATATTTTGACACATATTTGAACATATCACAGTGCATATATTTGGGGTACATGTAATATTCCAATACATGTATTTCTTTTAGCCACCTGGTTTGCTATTGATTGATACATGTATTTTTAACTTGACATATCACCCTTGTACAGATTCTGGAGGTACCTATGATATTCTGATGCATGTTTTTACTGATATATCAGAGTTGTGAATGACATTTCAACAAGATGGCTGAGGCAGTGCTGTGGAGGATGGATTGGAGGGCACAAAGGTAGGCCACAACTGCACAACCACTTGAGTAGTTCAAGAAGCTAAAGGCTGAGGCTGGCTAGAAAGTTGCCATAGATACAAAGAGAACGAAATGTGTGTATGATACATTTTGGATGATGAATGAACAGAATTTACCAGTGAGTTGGCTGGTGGGAGGAGGGGAGTGAGGCTAGAGCAACTGAGATGCTAGGAGATGTCCTTGGGAAAAAGCTGGGAGAATGAGTTGTTGAAGGGAAGATCCACTTCAATTCTGCGTACATAGTAGATACCTAGTGAATACATATTGCACAATTAACTGTCCTCATAAACAGGTCTAGTGGCCTACACGTGCAGTTGCCAGGTAGAATACAGGACACCCAACTAAATTTGAATTTCAGATAAACAAATGACTGATTTTTTAGTACAAGCATGTCTTCAATATTGCACAGGGTATAGGTATGCTAAAAAATTATTCACTGGCTATCTGAAATTCAGATCTAACTCAGTATCCTGTATTTTCACTTGCCAGCTCGAGTCTGGAAACAGTGTAGTCAGCTTTGCCTTCAGGATGAATTGAGTCCTGGCCCCTCTGCAGCCCTGGCTCACATGGCATGCTGGGCCAGCTTGGCTAACCCACCCTCCTGCTCCCTGTGACTGGCCCAACACCCCTCTTCTGGATTTGCCCTACCCTTTGTCCTCACGGCTGCCAGGGAAATGGTCACATTCCATGAGGTGAACCACAAAAGAATCACGGGTTGGATGGCCAATCTCTTCCCTGCCATTCTGAGAATGTGACTGAGAGAAAAGCAAGATCAATCTCTCTCTGGCCAGTGGCACTGGAGACCATAAATTCCCACCAGAGGGGGCCGCAGGTTCTGGGCTGTCATTCCTCGATTCCTGGTTGGGACAGAGATCTGTTTGCGTATGATGCACCTTTGCGACCAGTTGCTGGGCTGTGTTCCCTTTAGTCCTTAAATTTCACTTGTTACAAACACAACAAATAAAGTGTATTTTGAACCCAAACCTTTTTAATATGGGTTTTAGTTCCTCCCAACTGTTCGCATCCTTTGCCTTTCCAGTAAAGGGTGAGTGGTTGACCTTTCCTTTAGCAGGGGTTATAGCCGTGATCCTTTCATTGTTACATTATAAATCGATGGCAGTCAGCATTTCTGGAAACTCAGCCTGCCTTACTACTATCTTGTTATAATTACTAAGGTCATTTAGAGGCTTCCTCTTTCTAGGAGGCAGAGAACACAGTCTACAGAGCAATCTCCCCTGTCCTTTATTAGACCAATGGGCGAATCTGTTATCTTGTAACACTCTAACACCCTGTTAGATTATCTTTTCTTTTCTTTCCTTTTCTCTTTTCTTTTCTTCCTTTCCCCTTTCCCCTTTCCTTTCCTTTCCTTTCCTTCTTTTCGATGGAGTCTCACCCTGTCTCCAGGCTGGAGTGCAGTGGCGCGATCCCGGCTCACTGCAACCTCCACCTCCTGGCTTCAAGCAATTTTCCTGCCTCAGCCTCCTGAGTATCTGGGATTAAAGGCATGCGCCACCACACCCAGCTAATTTTTTTGGTACTTTTAGTGAAGATGGGATTTCGCCATGTTGGCCAGGCTAGTTGTGAACTCCTGGCCTCAGGTGATCCACCTGCCTTGGCTTCCCAACATGCTAGGATTACAGGCATGACCCACGGTGCCCGGCCTGGATTCTCTTTTTAATTGGTCATTGTGTTTGATTGCCCACGTGGATCACCTGGTGGACTCTGTTCCCACCTGGTTGTTATGTGTGACAATCAGAGCCCACTGGCCCTTGTTCTGGAATATTTTGTTGAATCAGGGTCACCTCTGGGTTATATCTCCTTACTCACACATACAGAAACAAGCACATAGCTAGACTTTAAAAATGAACAGGTTCTAAGGGAAAAACCAACCCCAATATATATTAAGATTGTCCTATTATTAAAATTAATACATTATTAATTCATTAATTTAATTAAATCAATTTATCAAATTAATTTGTTAAATTAATTAATAATAAATTAATATTTACCCTTCATTTGTAACAAAGCTGATTTTGTGCAGTTTTATCCATTTGGATGCTTTTGGCTACAAGCAACAGAAAACCAAACTCAAAAAGCCCTACAACTGGGAAAATCACCTCCCGCAAGTAGTATTCCTGAGTAGGGTGGCGCCAGGGACCACAGTTTTTTTTCTTTGTTTTTCTTTTTTTCCAAAAGTTTATTTTTAAATGTACAACAGGCTCCATGACAACACTTCATTCCAGCTACAGGTGGCAAAAGATGTGATGCAGGGAATCCAGATGTTCAAATACACATGGATGGAATCAAGGGTCACCATCTCCTCAGGCACAAGGAACAGCTTACTACTCGCCAGATTTCCTTTTCAAAATATTAATTTTTTATTTTTTGAGATGGTGTCTTGTGTTGCTCAGGCTGGTCTTGAGCTCCTGGGCTCAAGTGATCCTCCCCCTTAGCCTCCCAATGTGCTGGGATTACAGGTGTGAGCCACCATGCCCAGCCAATTGCCAGATTTCTTAATTCCACCTGTGGCGAGGGGTCCCTTCTCCATGGCCTTTGCTTTTAGCCCCTCAAATTTCTTCTGCTCCTCTTTTTATTTCTGTT
Source organism: Rhinopithecus bieti (assembly GCF_001698545.2). Lineage (NCBI taxonomy): Eukaryota > Metazoa > Chordata > Mammalia > Primates > Cercopithecidae > Rhinopithecus > Rhinopithecus bieti. The sequence goes on along the minus strand of NW_016818964.1, from coordinate 5,097,088 downwards.
TGAAAGCCTTATCTTCAGCCATGCTCGGTGGTTCACACCTGCAATCCCAGTACTTTGTGAGGCCAAGGCAGGTGGGTTAACTGAGCCCAGAAATTTGAGACCAGCCTGGGCAACATGGCAAAACCCTATCGCTACAAAAACATTTAAAAAATTAGCTGGGCATGGTGGCAGGTGCCTGTAATCCTAGCTAATCAGGAGGCTAAGGCCAGAGAATCACTTGAGCCCAGGACGTGGAGGTTGCAGTGAGCTGAGCCGAGGTTGCACCACTGCACTCCAATCTGGGCCACACTCAAAAAAAAAGAAAATAAAGAAAAGAAAAGAAAGCCTTGTCTTCTTCATCCTCCATCCATCTTCTTGGCCTGTTACTTGGGCTGTTTTAGGGACTTTTTTTTTTTTTTGAGATGGAGTCTCCCTCTGTCTCCCAGGCTAGAATGCAGTGGCATGATCTCAGCTCACTGCACGCTCCGCCTCTGGGTTCATGCTGTTCTCCTGCCTCAGCCTCCCGAGTAGCTGGGACTACAGGCACCCGCCACCACACCCGGCTAATTTTTTTTTTTTTTTTTTGTATTTTAGTAGAGACGGGGTTTCACCGTGTTAGCAGGATGGTCTCGACCTCCTGACCTCATGATCCGCCCGCCTCGGCCTCCCAAAGTGCTGGGATTACAGGTGTGAGCCACTGCGCCTGGCCGTTTTAGGGACTTTTTCTTGCCACCTTTGTGGCTGGACATGGCGCCTACCACACCTTCCCCAGACCCTGCCACTGGAAACTGGCTCTGCTTTTCTGATGCCTTCTGAGCTCTGCCTCCTGTATGTGGCCTTCTTTTTCAGGATCATAGCAAGACTAGTAGCAGCAGTCTAAGCTTCACATCCAGACATGACAATATCCACAGAGAAAGAAAGCCCGTGTCTTCCTTGAAGTCTCTCCTAATCAGGGATGAACCCTTCCTGGGAGTCTCCTGGCCATCTTTCCTCTGTGCCAGAGATTAAACCAGACTGATTTCCTGGACGCAGTTAGACTACATATTCTGGGCTCCTCAGCTATGGGCTGAGTTTTATTTTAGTCAACGAAATTTGCAGAAGTGATGAGCATCTTTTCCAAGCCTGGTTCGTAAAGCTTCCCATGCATAATGTTTTGTGTTTTGCCCGCCTCCACAGGCCTGATGCAGGTGTGCACGACAGCCCCAGAGGTCATTCTGGAAGATGTTGGAACCATCCAACAGAAGGAGCCTGGATCTTGAATCAGAGTTGGGAGAAGACTGACTTGATCATCAGGAACACCTGTTTTACATTTTATCTGAGCTAGCTATATACTTCCTCCATGTGTAAGCCACTCTACATTTTGGGGGGTAGGATTGTTACATCCCACATCCCAAAATTGGATTGCATGCCCACCCCTTAGCCAATCATCAGCAAGAAGAATGGGACCATCATGGCTAGTTTGCATCCATCAGGATTTTCCTGTGGAATGTGGATAGAGTCTCCCTTTTCTGGATCTCATGGGCAGTGTGGACACTTGAACTTAACAAGTCATGGCTCTGCTGGCAAGGAAGACAGTGGGGTGGCTTCATGACAGGAAGCCAGCAGCATCTACAACAATCTAATATTCACTTTTCTGAGTTACATTATGGAGTCATGGCTTTTCACAAACTCAACTGATTTCAATTAAGCATAATGTATTAGTCAGGATCCTCGTGGGAAAGAAACAGCATACTCAACGTTGGGTAATTTCAGGAGAGTTTAATAACAGGACTATTTATGAAGATGTGGGCAGGGTGTAGGGAAACCACATCACCTGGAGCCGGGAACAGGGTGCTCTGTACTACTCCTAAATCCAAACGTGTTGAGTGGGCAGGCAACGATTAGAGCCCAGGGACAGGGGTTGCCCAGCAGGCGCAGTGGCTTGAGCTCAGAGACTCAGCCTACCCACAGCAACTCTGAAGAAGGGAGCTAGGGGAATAAGTGATCTGACCTCATTCTTCTCAATTCCCCCATCCTCTCACCGGTGAGCCCCGTTGGGAGCAGAGGAGAAGGTTGCTTGCTGATCTAGACTACAAGTTTGGAGCAAGGTGGAGAAGAGCCGAGAGTAGCTCTGGAGGGGCAGATGGGAAATACCCAACAGACAGAATCACTTTCGTGATGCTCGCCTTCTCACAGCGTGGCTGGTGGGGGCCCTTTTTGTCCGCTCAGGCCTACTCAGGACATCTCTGAAAAGATCTTGGCTCTGTAGCATCAACAATAGGTTCCAGCCTATCCCATTTTTCACTGGCCCAAGACACAGGATCAACTCCCTACCAATTCCAGAGTCCTGGAGTTCCTTCTACTGGAAAACAGATAATACAATTTGTGTATTGGGGGTGCTCAGAAGGGCTGCTGGTGGGACATTTTTCATAGTGACAGAGCTTATCTTTTATAAGGTCATCAGCTGACAAACATTTTTTTCCAACCTATTATTCTAGTGACTCTTTCTTTACTTAGAACTGGTTTCCTTGGCTGTTAAGACTTCCTGTGTAGCTGGGGGTGGTGGCTCACGCCTGTAATCCCAGCACTTTGGGAGGCTGAAGTGCACAGATCACCTGAGGTTGGGAGTTTGAGACCAACCCAGCCAACATGGCGAAACCCCATCTCTACTTAAAATACAAAAAATTAGCCAGGAGTGGTGGCACACGCCTGTAATCCCAGCTACTCGGGAGGCTGAGGCAGGAGAATCACTTGAACATGGGAGGTGGAGGCTGCAGTTAACCAAGATCATGCCACTGTACTTTAGCCTGGGTGACATAGCAAGACTATCTCAAAAAAAAAAAAAAAAAAAAAAAAAAAAAAAAAAAAAAAAAAAAAGGTACTGCAAGGACAAGGAAGACCAAAGAAAGTACCAGGAGTCAGGGCCGGGCGCAGTGGCTCACGTCTGTGACCCCAGCACTTTGGAAGGCAAAGGCGGGTGGATCACCTGAGGTCAGGAGTTGGAGACCAGCCTGACCAACATGGTGAAAACCCATCTCTACTAAAAATACAAAAATTAGCTGGACGTGGTGGTGGGCACCTATAATCCCAGCCACTCAGGAGGCCGAGGCAAGAGAATTGCTTGACACCGGGAGACAGAGGTTGCAGTGAGCTGAGATCGCGCCATTGTACTCCAGCCTGAACGACAGAGTAAGACTTCATCTCAAAAAATAAACAAACAAATAAAAATAAAAAAGAAAGTAAGTGAGTACCAGGAGTCCTTGCAGCTCACCTTTCTTCTTCCCATCCCAAGTCTATCTTATAGGGATTATGATTTAGAGTCCATGATTAGAACTCTCTTTTCAAAAGCCAACCCTGGTAAATCTGGCAGAGGAAACCTTTCTTTGGAGGTCTCTGTATTATAGACTTCGTCTCTAAAAACAAAACAACAAAACAAAACAAAAAAGACTTCCTGTGACGATGACAAGGAGACAGAAGCAGAGAAAAGCAGAGAGGAATGTGGGAGACTTTACCGAGCTCCCCATGGCTCCCAGTCCTTGACGCCCAGTGGCATCTCTGACTGTGGGTTTTGTAAGATATTGTTTATGCTTTCTAACACGTCTTCTTTCTGATTAAGAAAGCTGGATTCTGTTGCTTGCAAGCAAAAGTCTTACTCAGCTTACTCTGACTTCAAACGGATGCCATATCTTCTGCCATGCCCCCTTCAATTAGACTTGTTGGGGATAAACTTGTTTGTTTTGCATAACTGGTCCTGTTATATCTATACCCCCACTGACTTCCTTATCCTCCTGGATTATTTAGAAGCAAATCTCAAACACAAATATTATTTATTACTTCATTAATCCTATCGCAGCTAGATTTGTCAATTAAAAAAATATTTAGCAGTATCTGGTCTTGTTTGAGGAATCCTTCATAAATTCTATAATTTTTCCTTTTTTTTGAGACAGGGCCTCTCTCTGTCGCCCAGGCTGGAGCACTGTGGTGTGATCTCTGCTCACTGCAACCTCTGCCTCCCATGTTCAAGCAATTCTTCCACCTCAGCCTCCTGAGTAGCTGGGACTACAGGTGTGCACCACCATACCCAGCTACCCAGCTAATTTTTGTATTTTTTGGTAGAGATGGGGTTTCACCATGTTGACCAGGCTGCTGTAGAACTCCTGACCTCAAGTGATCTGCCTGCCTCGGTCTTCCAAAGTGTTGGGATTATAGGCGTGAGCCACTGTGCTGGGCCTAATTTTCTTTAAAAAAATTAAAGTTTTGCTTTTAATTTTAGTTATGTAATCCAACTGGAATCAACTTTGTGTGTGTCATGAGGTAGAGAATTTTGGAAAGTGATAAAAGTGTTCTGTATCCTAATTGTTGTGGTGGTTGCACAACTGTATGCAGTTGTTGAAACTCAGGACTATAAAAGGTTAACTTCCCTATATACAATACAGTAAATTTATTTATTTATTTGAGGCAGGGTCTCACTTTGTCACCCAGGCTGTAGTGCAGTGGAGTGATCTCAGCTCACTGCAGGCTCGACCTCCCCAGCTTAAGCAATCCTCCCACCTCAGCCTCCTGAGTAGCTGAAACTACAGGTTCGCCACCACACCTGGTTAATTTTTGCAATTTTTGTAGAGATGTGGTTTCACCCTGTTACCCAGACTGGTCTTGAACTCTTGAGCTCAAGCGGTCCTCCCGCCTCGGCCTCCCAAAGTGTTGGGATTATAGGTGTGCACCACTACACCTGGCCTAGTACATTGATTACACCTTGATAAATCTTTTAAAACCACCATTTGTCATTGGGGAAATGCAAACTAAAACCACAGTGAGAGGATGAGTGCATGCCACAGGACGGGAGCTAACACAGGAGCCATTGCCCCATGTTTTCTTTGTGGAACCATCTCTTCCCCATTCTCTAGTAAGCCCCCATTCAGTGTAGGGGGCTTACTGGAGAGTGAAGTCTACTTAGAGCAGAAAAGAAACCATAAAAGAAAGAGAGAGAGTCAGTGAACGTTGAGGACACTGTTGAATCCTCTGTGCCCAGCTGTTCCTGAAGTCTGCTATTGAACTTATTCAGTACTTTGCTTACTTTGGTTGGGACAATCAGGACGCTAGCACAGCGGTCAGCCAGTCCATTGACTTGTAATTGTTTTATGGTGGACGCCTAGCTGGACGCTCTGAGGAAAGGGATTATAACAGGAATAAAATGACCATGACCTGCTCCTTGAGGTGATGGCATCCAAAGTAGGTGAGTCAACTTTACAAGGAAAGAGCACGAAACCTGTGGTCCCTGCCCTCAAGGGGTTCTCAGTCCACCAGGGGAGAGAGAGTTAAACAAATACATAGCATTTGATGCAATAAGTGTGATGAATGCCTAAATATCTCCTGGTTATATATAATATATTCCATTGACCATATCATGCACTTTTTCACATTTAACATTTCTGAAATTAGAACATATCTGGGATCAATGGTTTATCATTGTGGTCAGCCGGGAAGCACTGGCAATGTTGCTGCCAGTGACTGTGACCTTGAACACACCGTTGCTATTGTTATCACTTCAACTTGAGTCAGGTGCTACTCCTGTTGATTTAATTGCCTTTTAAAAGAGCGTACCGTGATTCAGCACTGAAATGGAAAGGTACTGCACAGGCACAAGGCACGGGAACAGAGCAGCAAATGTCAATTTGACATTAGTCAAGGGAGTAAGCAATGTTGGAAGAATGTGTGTGGCTCATGTTTTCTTGCAACGTAATAACCACGTACTTTATAGGAAAGTACTACAAATAAATGACATGATGCAAATAAGTGACACGAGTTGTGTGGAAAAAGACAGAATGTGGTGTGATTCAGAGATGGACACTGAATATGAGGAAGTTTTGGGAATACTATAATCACTATATTTACTTACATTTTCTTTTGCTTTTCATTTATTTTATTTATAAATAAAATTTATTTATTTATTATTCACTCTGTCGCCCAGGCTGGAGGGCAGTGGCATGATCTTGGCTCACTGCAACCTCTGTCTCCCGGGTTTAAGCGATTCTCCTGCCTCAGCCTCCCGAGTAGCTGGGATTACAGGTGCCCGGCACTATGCCTGGCTAATTTTTGTATTTTTAGTCGAGACAGGGTTTCGCCATATTGGCCAGGCTGGTCTTGAACTCCTGACCTCAGGTGGTCCACCTGCCTTGACCTCCCAAAGTGCTGGGATTACAGGTGTGAGCCACTGCCCCGGCCTATATTTTCTTTTTAATGTATGCACAAGAATGTACATGACAAAAAATATGGGTCTAAGTAAGTCTAAAAGAGAGTTTTTCAGTATGTTTAAAATACGAAGCAGAAGTGATAAGCAAGCTTTGCTATAGTGTCATAGGCAGCATATTTTTCTTTCTTAGAGGCATATAAAATGATGAAGTCCCTTAGAATTGAATGTGCTTAGAGTCAATGAACTCTGTTGGGTGCTTATCATGGGATAGGGTTCCGGAGTGTGAGAATACACAACTCGCTGTAGGAAGTTCCCTCCGCACACAGATTACAAGGTGTTAAGGGTGAAATGTTACCCAAAGGAAAGCTAATGTTCTACTTACGGGGTCCAGGGCTTTGGATCGCGCCCAAGTCATCACTGTGGATAGTAAAATAAATATCTTTCGCTTTTCAAAGTGGCTGACTTCTTCACTGAGTGCTGTGGGGTCAAAAAACAGCATAGTTATTTGGACCCATGCACAACTTGGTTTCTAAATCACGTGTACTATTAGTCACCAGTAGGAGCCACTTAACACCAGGGTGCTATTACCTCTGATGCTTCTTTGACCTGTTCCCATCACCATTCTTCAAATTCCCCCTCCTTCTCGCCACCTGTATCTGAAATGCAGATCCCCGCAGGCTGGCAGGGTGTTCACAACTAAGCATTTCAGCCTCATCAGTGCTCTCCACTGCAGCCCTTTCTCTCCACTATGGTCATCAGTTGCTTGATCCCTTCTGAACTGAGCTCAAAATTGTGGCCCCTTCCTGTTTTCTGGCCTCTGGCCATGTGCTTTTACTTTTTGGGAGGGCTGGTGACAGTAAGGATCATAGGAGCATAGCTGACATGAATTAGAGCAACTCACGGGCTTTGTTGAATTTCCCCCACTGGGAGATAGGTATTCTGGGTTACAGGTGCAGAAACCGAGGCACAGTTTGCCCAGGATCATAGAGGGAAGTGATGGGGCAGAGAGTCCAATCCAGGCTGTCTGGCTGCCAGGTCTGTGCTGTTCCCACCATGCCACCTAGCCAGCTGCCCAAAAAGGGAGCAGGCTGGGGATGGGGCAGCAGAGGCCCCACATCAGAAGGGCCTCTTAGGAGTTCCCATAAGGCAACGCTGTTCAGTGAAAGCCATCTCGGAAGGAAGTAATTCAGGGTGTGCCCGCCCTTCCCACTCCACCCCTGGGGCTGTGGGCTGTAGTGGAGAGCACCGACAAGGCAGAAACGTTTGGTTATCAACAACTTGTAGGGATTCATATTTAGGATAGAGGTGGAGGGAAAGGTGAGCATTTTATTTCCAAAGGGTTTGTTGCTTTGCAAAAAGGCTCTCTACACATTTAAGCATTGAATCTCCTTGAATGTATTTGGCTAAGGGATTCCATTAACATATTCTTCATGATGTATAATTTTCAAGAAACATATTGAAGCTGCAAAGTGAGGTCTAATTAAACTGTCAGAGGGGCTAAGTGGTGCAGCTGCCATGGTATGATTTTAGTATCATGAGGTGATTCCCCAAACAAGCGACAAAATGAAATGCTGATATCCTGGATCTAAGAAATGTATGGATTTCTACCTTAAACAAGAAAGTGTTATTGAATGAAGTCTACGAACACTATGATCATGTAGTATTCCAAACTTTAAGAGTTACTTTTGTTTCTATTTTTAGTCTAATAACAAAAATTGTCTCTTCAATTTAATTTTGCTCTTTGAACCTTTCTGCTCTGCTGAGCTTCAGTTTGGCCTGTTTTGTGAATACTTGGCACACTTTGAGGTCCTCTAACTGGGTTATTCTTTTTTATTTATGATATTTATAATAGGTCTAGAATGATCTGCTCGTTCCCCTTTGAACACATCCTTCGTCTATATGCAAATATTTTCTCTCCTTTCTAATAATGTATTCCTTTCTCTTCGTCATCCTGCCTTCCTTCCATAGTATCTGCAAAAGGCAAGGTAGGAGAATTCTAAGACATTTAAAAATAATTTAATAAAACATTGTTAAATATAATACATAGCCGGGTGTGGTGTTTCATGCCTGTAATCCCAGCCCTGTTGGAGGCCAAGGATTGCTTGAGCCCAGAAGGTGGAGACCAGCCCGGGCAACATGTCTAGACCTTGTCTCTATAAAAGGTTTTAAAAAAATAGTTGGATGCACACCTGTAATTCTAGCTACTCAAGAGGCTGAGGCAGGAGGATTGCTTGAGGCCAGGTGTTTGAGGCTGTAGTAAGCTATGATATACTACTGCACTCCAGCCTGGGTGACACAGCAAGACCCTATCTTTAAAAAAAGAAAGAAAGAAAGGAATACATATCCATTGCGAGAAAAACAAAATCTAAGACTGTGCATTAGGTAAAATGACAAAGTCCCCATCCCTTACCAACCTCATGCCCTACCAACCCCATACCTCCCAGGTGACTCAGGTGACTCAGGTGACTGAAGGATATCTGACTATACTTTCTTGCAGACACAAACAAACACTCTATATCTCAAAAAGGAAGTAATTCAGCTAAAGGTTTTCCTCTAAATAGAAAAGTAAAATTTTCTTGATTATTTGAACCTCTTTATTAGAAGGAAGCAGTAAAACACTCTACATTTTAAAGCTCATGAAAGGAAATGCAGTGTCAAAGCTTGATAAAAGGTTACATTTCCTTGAGGGGGAGAAGGTGGTCCTAAGAAAGGCCGACGCCCATCTGTCACAGCAAGAAGTCAGTGGTTAATGTCTGAAATTCACAATCAAGAGGCACCTATGGAGGCATTTTGATGTATTAAATGAGGTTGCTTGGCTGGGCGCAGTGGCTCATTCCTGTAATCCCAGCCCTCTGGGAGGCCAAGGCAGGCAGATCGCTTGAGGTCAGGAGTTCAAGACCAACTCGGACAACATGGCGAAACCCCGTCTCTACTAAAAATACAAAAGTTAGTTGGGCATGGTGGCACATGCCTGTAATCCCAGCTACTTGGGAGGCTGAGGCAGGACAATCACTTGAACCGGGGAGGTGGAGATTGCAGTGAACCGAGACAGCGCCACTGCATGCCAGACTGGGTGACAGAGCAAGATCTTGTCTCAAAAAAAAAAAAAAATGAGGTTGCTTTGGGGGAGCATGAATCACAAAAGCACCATCTTGCTAAACACCTCTTTGTTCTCTTAGACTTGAGGTCTTTACAGTTCATTACATTTTCAAAGCACTTTCATAATACAAGCATTCTCTACAAGCTTTTCCTGACCTTTGCCATCAGGGAACATTTGTTGAATTGAATCAAATATTTAGAGTTAGAAATAAATTCTCCCCTCTTAAAGTCACGTGCCTCTTATACATAACTTTCTTGTGAGCACATACCCCTTTGTTGAGTTAAAGTTTCTCTTGGGTGCCTTGTCTCTTATGTCATGACTTGTACCTTGGGGTGCCTTTTTTTTTTTTTTTTTTTTTTTTTTTGAGACGGAGTCTCGCTTTGTCACCCAGGCTGTAGTGCAGTGGCGGGATCTTGGCTCACTGCAAGCTCCGCCTCCCGGGTTCACGTCATTCTCCTGCCTCAGCCTCCGAGTAGCTGGGACTACAGGCACGCACCACCACGCCCGGCTAATTTTTTGTGTTTTTAGTAGAGACGGGGTTTCACCGTGTTAGCCACGATGGTCTCGAACTCCTGACCTTGTGATCCGCCCATCTCGGCCTCCCAAAGTGCTGGGATTACAGGCATGAGCCACCGCGCCCGGCCGGGGTGCCTTTTCTTATGTGTCTTTGTATCTCCCCAGGACATTCAACCCCACCTCCTTAAGCAGTGCCTATGGAATGAGTCAGGTTGAATTTTAAAAGTTAAATGTTTTGGCCAGGCATCATGGCTCATGCCTATAATTCCAGTGCTTTGGGAGGCTGAGGCTGGAGAATGGCTTGAGGCCAGGGGTTTGAGACCAGCGTGGACAACATAGCAAGTCCCCATCTCTACCAAAAAAATAAAAAATAAAAATTAGCTGGGTATGGTGGCACAAGCCTGTAGTCTAGCTACTCAGGAGGCTGAGGTGGGAGAATCTCTTGAGCCCAGGAGTTCGAGGCTGTAGTGAGCTATGATCAGGTCACTGCACTTCAGCCTGGGTAATGTTTCATTAAAAAAATACGTTTATTTTATTTTATTCTTTCTGTAGAGACGAGGTCTCGTCATGTTGTCCAGGCTGGTCTTGAACTCCTGGGCTCAATAATCCTCCCACCTCGGCCTCCCAAAGTATTAGGACTACAGGCATGAGCCACTATGCCGGCCTCCATTTTTTTGATAATTAAAAATATTCTATTCTTCAGAAGTATCTATTCATATTATTATCACGGATTTCATACTTTAGGTACGTCTCAGACCAGTTTTTCTATAGCCCTACTTTGCCTAGTGTTCCTAGATGACTATTAGGTGAAGTCAGCAGCACTACAATAGCATCTCTGGAGATAAAAGAGTACACCTCACTGACCAGAGACTGCCCAGATGGCTTCCTCCACTTGCTGTGAGCTCTCAGTGATGTTATAAATAATAACGTCGCACTCCAGCAGGCGCATGAGAAGGTCTTCTCGGGAGATGGCCTGAGAAACAAAATTGACAGCCATTTGCAGCAAGCAGCTAACAAGGTAACCTTTAATATTTCGAAGAAATGATAATTTTCAACATAGGTATGCCACACCGAGGCGTCCCACAGGAAGTGCTTGCAGGAGGATTTCTATTTAAAATGAAATTGTGACTCTCTTCTGTGTGCAGTTTTCAAGTAACAAAGAAGTTTATGAAAACAGCTTGGAGCAGATGATTTAAAAATTGCATAATAATCTTAGGTACTATTTCTGCACGCTGTTTAAACTCCAGTTCAGAAGGGAAGAATTAGCACACACTGAAAGAAAATGAGTGAGGCATTTAAAACTAATTCAAACTCTATGCAAGATTACTTGAGCAATTAGATATCACGAATCACTCAGAAGTGCTGAGGAATGATTAATGTGGATTGTCTTACAATTCTCAAGATGGATTTAATCTGTTCTCTTTCTAGATGTAAGGTATCTTATTACAGTTGACAGCTGGGAATCTTTTAAAAATACAGAAACTTTTAATGATTAAAAATGTGAAGTTTATACATTAAATAGAAGTAACTTTGCTGATCATTTTCGGTGCTTTTTTTTTGTTAATTTGAGACACAGTTTCACTCTGTTGCCCAGGCTGGCGTGCAGTGGCGTGATCTCAGCTCACGGCAACCTCTGCTTCCCAGGTCCAAGTGGTTTCATACCTTAGCCTCCCAAGTAGCTGGGACTACAGGCACATGCCACCATGCCTGGGTTTTTTTTTTTTTTTTTTTTTTTTGTAGAGATGGGGCTTCACCATGTTGACCAGGCTGGTCTCAAACTCCTGACCTCTGGTGATCCGCCCACCGTGGCCTCCCAAAATGTTGGGATTAGAGGCGTGAGTCATGGTGCCAGCCGGTGATCACTGTGTTTTAACTAGTCATTCCTTGCTGCATGAATGCCAGTACACTTCCCAATAGTACAATACCCTGAGTACATTAAGAGAACAATAAAAAGACCCTGCATTTCCAAACCAAGATTTGCATTATTTGTTATTCCCATTGTCCTGAACATCAGCTATTTTCCACAGTTCCTTGACCAGCTGTATTAAAATAGAACCTTTTAAACCAAGCTGAAGAACAAAGGGAAGTTGATGCGTTTCCTCAGGAAATGACAGTTCTGCTTTGGCAAGGTAATACATCCTTGTTAAACTCAACAGCATGCACTAGGTTGCTAGTTTCTCCAGCCCTGTTCCCTAGATCCTTTTGGATGAATCTGCATTAGTTTTCTAGGGCTGTTGTAACAAACTGCCACAAACTGCATGGCTTGAACAACCAAAGTCTCACTGTTCTGGAAGCTAAAAATCCAGGATCAAGGTGTTGTAGGGTTGGTTCCTTCTAAGGGCTGAGAGGCAGAGTCTGTTTCGTGCCTCTGCCCTGGCTTCTGCTGGTTTGCCGGCAATCTCTTCCTCATCTTGTACATGCATCACCCTGATCTCCACCTTGATATTCACATGGTGTTCTACCTGTGTGCCGTCTGTGTCTAAATTTCCCCTTCTTATAAGCTCACTGGTCATACTGGATGATAAGCCCACTTAAATGACCTCCATTTATTTATTTAATTAATTTATTTATTTGAGACAGAGTCTCTCTCTGTTGCCCAGGCTGGAGTGCAGTGGCACAATCTCAGCTCACTGCAACCTCCACCTCCCGGATTCAAGCAATTCTTCCGGCCTCAGCCTCCCGAGTAGCTGGGATTACAGGCACCCACTATTTTTGTATTTTTAGTAGAGACAGGGTTTCACAATGTTGGCCAGGTTGGTCTTGAACTCCTGACCTCGGGTGATCTGCCCGCTCGGCCTCCCAAAGTACTGGGATTACAGGCGTGAGTTACCGTTCCTGGCTGATGACCTCCATTTAATTGGATGTCCTCTGCAAACACCCTATCTCCAAATATGGCCATATTCAGAAATACTGGGGGTTAGGATTTCAATATATCTCTTCGGGGTGTGGGAGAAACAACTCAACCCATACCACCAGCCATTCAGTTCCTTCTCTCGACTGAATGTGCAAGAGGAGAGCCACTGGCAATCCTGATCCAAACATCCATTTTTACTTTACCAGTAGCATGACAGTGGGAAAGGACACTACCTTCCCAGTACACCTAGGATGGATCAAGATCCAGAAATAACATGTGAAAGAAAAGAAGAAAACACTGGGAGAATACAAGGACTCAAAGATGTGTATTCTAGATGTGGTCCCAGAGAAAGGAGCTACAGCATCTATGTTTCCAGCTTGTAAAAGCAGGTGCGAGTGCTGTCCATAGAAAAACATGCACACGTATCAAATTATGGTTGGATCTATTTAAGATGAAACAGCCACATTTTCAAGAGAATGGTTGTCTTCACCCAATGTGGAGTGACCATTTTTGTGCATTCATTTGTTCACTCAACAAACATTTGTGGGCCCTGCTTTTGACTGTAGTAAAAAAGGCAAAAATGAATAATATATAGTTGCTGATACTAAGGAGCATTTTGTGTGTGTGTGTGTGTGTGTGTGTGTGTGTGTGTGTGTGCATGCGCTTTCTTGAGAAGATTTATACCAAATAATTATGGTCTAATGTAGACAAGGACCCAACCAAGCACATATGAAGCCCTTGTACAAATGAGAAAAAAGGTAACCTGCTTGGTGAAAAAATTATAAGAAGGGCTACACTCTGGGGCCCAGGACAGCCAACATAACAGGCTGCTTTTCAGCCCCTACTCACTCACTCCCTTAGCCAGGCACTCTTGTACAGTGTGCAACCTGTACAGCCAGCCCCAAATGTGGAAAGGGCTGTCATAGATAGAGGCACATTTGAGGTTCAATGGACTAAGAGAAAGACATGATTATGTCTCATAGGAGAAGATATTTGAGTTGGGCTGGAAGGATGAATACGAGCTCACCTGGTAGAGCCCAGAATGCTCAGGGAATAGTAGGTGGCTTGTTGAGCCAGGTAGAGGCACCTTTCATAACTTGGACCAGGCCAACGGTTTCCATTCTCACCTCTCCCTCACCTTTTCTTTTCTTTTCTTTATTTTTTGCTGGTCTTCTCTGTATCATTCCAATTTCAGCATATGTGCCGCTGAAGCGAGCACTCTCCCTCACCTTTTCTGCCACCTTTGTGTCTTCTCTGTGGCTCCCCATAGCCCATGCTCTTTCTCTGCCACAGCGCACCATATACTTTCCCAGGCATTCCCCCTTGCTTGGTGTTTCCTTCCTCCCTTACCTGTCTGGCAAGCTCCACTCAACCACGGAAGACCAGCCTCAGCCCTACCATCTCCAGTAGATCCCAACCTTCCAAGGGAGGGCCATCTGCAGGACTTTGTGCTAATGGAGGCTCCAGGATCTCAAGATCAGAGCATAGGAGGCCTCAATCTGCTTGGCAGGGAGCTATTTGAAGCTTCATTTGCCTGTCTTTCTAGATAAGACTGAGAACTCCTTAGGTGTCCCTTTCAGAGAGCCTTGGGTGATGCTCTGTGCATGCCTCTGTCCCCACATTTACTGTCACAGAGTCCCTGCCAAGCTGTGAGCTCCACGTTCATCTGTAGATCCTTAGGGTGCACAGGAAACATTCGCAGAATCAAATTCAGGTGAGTAGTGAGAGATGCTGGAGATCGGAACTAATGCACATGGCTATGAGAATGGAAAGGAGGGGCAGACTGGACACCTGACAAAGAGATGTGCTGAGGACCCCATGACCAATAGGATTCAGGTGTCAAGGGCAAGGGAAGAGCCCACAGCTCTCTGAGGGTTTCAGCTTTGATGGAAGGCAAGTGCATAATGAATGGGATAAAAGACACTGTTGTTGTCTACAAACTTGTTTCCTCTTCCTTTTCTCCAACAAAACCCCAATTTTGCTTCAGATATTCCTCAGCCTGCGGGAAATTAACTCCCTCTTCTGGCTTAAAGGATGAGCCTAATTGATCTAAGGGTAAGTGCCTGTCTCAGGAAAGGGACGACGACTTCATTCACAACAGTGAGACTCAAAGAGATGCTCGCCAGGGACTGCTGGCAATGTCCGTCTTCCTTTCTTTGAGACCTTCTGGAAGTTTGCTTTGCCAGAGTGTCACTGTGTATGATGAACTAAGGCCCTGGACTGTTGCAGCCTTGCTGCCAGCCTGAAGATAAAGTCATCCCCCAACGAGGGCAGAGCCCAGGAAGGGGCAGGAAGAGGAGCTGGAGCCTGTGGATCAGCTCTGAAGCTGGTTCCACTTCTGGGCCACCAGCTACATAAGCTGATGAATTTCCTTATTTATTAAGCCAGTTTGGGTCACCTCTGTTTTCTATGACATGCAGTCCAAGACAGCCCCAATTGACAGAGATAGCAAGGTCTTTAATACAAACCAGTAATACAAAGTCATACAAAGAGTGGTTTTGGGCTGGGCGCAGTGGCTCATGCCTGTAATCCCAGCACTTTGAGAGGTCAAGGCGGGCAGATCACCTAAAATCAGAAGTTCAAGACCAGCCTGGACAACATAGTGAAACCATGTCTCTACTAAAAATACAAAAAATTAGCCGGGCGTGGTGGCACGCGCCTGTAGTCCCAGCTACTCGGGAGGCTGAGGTAGGAGAATAGCTTGAACCCAGGAGGCGAGGGTTGCAGTAAGCCAAGATTGTGCCACTGCACTCCAGGCTGGGCAACAGAGCCAGACCCCATCTCAAAAAAAAAAAAAAAAAAAAAAAGAGTGGTTTTGTGGAGGGTCTAATAAATATGATTTTGGATATGTTGATTTAGCAATGCCTGCAGGACAACCGGAGGCTGGTCTAGGAGGCAGTTGGATTTGGAGGCTACAGACAGGTGAGAAAAGCATTAGCTATATGAGGAGCTAAAGCTATAGGCCTGGATAAAATTTAGGCAGGTCACCTGTTGCAGGAAGGGAGGGAGCTCTGGGGAAAACTGCATTTAAAGGGTAAAAAGAGGAAAAGGAGCGAGAGAAAGCAGCTGGGAAGAAGGGCTTGGGCACTTAGTCAGTGCAGAGCCGAGGCACAAGAAGGGAAGGCGAGTTTCTCTTGGGAAGCCAGGCTGCTGCTGTGAAGCCAGGTGAGCTAAGCCCTCAGGAGTCAGGGGACTGCTGGTGACACTGGCCAGGGCACCTCCTGTGAAGTGTTGTGGGCAGGGCCAGCCAGCATTGGATAGACCAGTGAATGGTGGGGGTAAATGGGTGAGGCCTGCAAATGAGGGTGATCTCCTGAAGTTTAGTGGTGGCAGGGGCCAGGGGCAGAGAAAGAGGCTGGTGGCCAGCAGGGAGGTCAGGTTAAGTGCTTTTTACAGTAGGAATGATTTGAGCATATGTGTAGGTGTAGAGGAAGAAGCCAGTGGCAAGAAGAGAGAGAAGGGAGGTGAATGAGAAAGAATACCCAGAAGACAGAGGAAGGGGGTGAATGGGAAGGTCCTAAAGATGTCTGGAGGGGATGCATTTGTCCATTCCACTAGTGTTTATTAAGGCCACTTTGTGGCAGTGGCTGTGTTAGGTGCCACAGATACATGGATAAACACGGGGATAAACAAGGCAGGGTCTCCACCCTCAAGGAGCTGATAGTCAGTGTCCATGGACCCCACGATACACAGGTGGTAACAATGAGTGTGAAAAGCATTATGATCTAGGCAGATAAAGGATGATATGGGAGCTCAAAAAAGAGCTCAGAATCCAAACTGGGAGGGAGAAGTAGGAATCATGAATAGCTTCCTGGAGGAAGTGACACAAGTCTTGAAGGATGAATGAGGTGGGTTGGGTAAAAAAAAAAAAGAGAGAGAGAAGGCTGCTCCAGGGTACAGCATGTGGAAAGCTGTATGGTAGGCTCCAGAGAGTAGCAGGCAGGGTAAGGGAGGAGTTGGCCCAGGAGAAGAAGAGGCCACTCCTTCTCAGATATTTAAATATCTTAGGACTAGGACTGTGTTGAATTTGTCATGTGGAGACAGCATTGTTTCTGGAGACAGCAATGGTATATTATTCCTGAGTGGCGCATTACCAAAGGATGTTTCTCTTAAAAAAATTATTTTCATAAATATAAAATAGAGACAGGAGCTTGCTATGTCGCCCAGGCTGGTCTCGAACCCCTGGCCTTAAGTGATCCTCCCTTCTCAGCCTCCCAAAGTGCTGGGATTATAGGCATGAGCTGCGCCCAGCCTATTTCTCCTTCACAGACAGCACCCATCATGGCACAGACTCATCTTGGATAATCCTGGGCAGAATATGCTGGAGAGGAGAATTGTATGAGTCTGAAAGTCCAAATTAGATCCATCCTTTCCAACACTATCTAATTTAAACTCTTTGCTTTGGCCCAAAATTGAAAGTGGGGTCTACGAGGTAAATCTCCATCACAGCAGAAAGCCATTCCCTCAACCTGGCCATGTCTGTGGAAGAGAGGGAAGGGGAGACAAACAGTAAAACAAGTTGTCAAGGCATTGGAGCCGAAGGTGACTCTTCCCTCTGCCTACTCCTGGCCAGAGCCTCCGGGACTTACAGAGTATGTCTCCACTGCAAAGTCAGGCCGTGGGCTGGCAGGCTTGGACAGCGTGCCCACAATCTGGAATGTGCCTTCCTTCACTTTGGCTGAGGAAGCTTCCAGCGTACTTGACTTATTTTCATCTTCCTCTTCCTCTTCCTCTGTAATTTCTTCAAGTGAAGCCCCAACTACACAGTTGGATAGAAACTGCAAGGAAACAGAAATTTCCCAAATGGTAAGAACAAATTAGAGTCAGGGAGCCAGTGAATGATGATTCTAGAAACTTACCTTTCCTGAGTGCTTGCTGGGCACCACCAAGGCAAAGCAGATGCTTTGCACACTGTCATTTCATTTAAGTTGATTGAATTCCTGGAGGAGTGGGTACTGTTATAATTCCCCATTTTACAGTGAGGAACTCAGGGTCAGAGAGCTTAATTAACTTGTTTCTGGATACTGCACTCCTCTAGCAGCAGGCAGAGCTGGGTCACAGTGATGATATTTGTGTTGTCCAACAGAAATGTAGAAATGTAATAGGAGCCACATAGGTTATTTTATTTATTTTTAAAGATGTGGTCTTGCTATGTTGTCTAGGCTGGTTTCAAACTCCTGGGGTCCTCCTGCCTCAGCCTCCTGAGTAGCTGGGACTACAGGCACTTACTTAGTTTTAAATTTTCTAGAAGCAACATTTTAAAAAGTGAAAACAAAGGGTACAATTAATTTAAATGCTGTGAGGTCGGGTGCAGTGGCTCATGCCTGTAATCCCAGCACTTTGGGAGGCTGAGGCAGGTGGATCATGTGAGGTCAGGAGTTCGAGACCAGCCTGGCCAACATAGTGAAACCTCGTCTCTACTAAAAATACAAAAATTAGCTGGGTGTGGTTGTGCACACCTGTAGTCCCCGCTACTCGGGAGGCTGAGACAGGAGAATTGCTTGAACCTGGGAGAATTGCTCACCTGCAGTGAGCCAAGATTGTGCCATTGCATGCCAGCCTGGGCAACAGAGCAAGACTCTGCCTTAAAAAAAAAAAAAGAAAAGAAAAGAAATGCTGTGGTATTTAATGCAATATATCCAAAATATTATCAACTTAATATGTAATCAATATAAAAATTATTGAGATATTTTACTTTTTTATTTGAAATTCAATCTGCAGTTTACACTGACAGTACATCTCCATTTGGACTAGTCACATTTCTTTTTTTGAGACAGAGTCTCGTTCTGTTGCTCAGGCTGGAGTGCAGTGGTGTGAGCATACTCAATGCAACCTAAAACTCCTGGCCTCAACTGATCCTCCTGCCTCAGCCTCCTGAGTAGCTGGGACTACAGGTGTGTGCCACCATGCCTGGCTAATTTTTTATTTTTATATTTATTTTTGTAGAAATGGAGTATTACTGTTGTTGCCCAGGCTGGTGTGGACTAACCACATTGAACACATAAGTGTTCAATGGCTACATGTGGCCAGTGGCTACAGTATGGAATAAAGAAATAGAAAGAAGTTGGCAGAGTTTCTCTTCCTGTTTTCCAAAAGCTATCCTTAGAAGTGGCTTCTGTGGTGGTGAAGAGTTTCATCTGTTTATATGTCAATAACTACTTATATATGTCCACAATCATTTTATTTTAATTTATCTATTAAGCATATATAAATAACCATGGAATTACCATACCTTGGGAATAAAAAATAATAAAACCAAATAAACAGAAAGTCCCACCTCATTTATTTTGATAGAAAACAGTCCAGGTTAGCATGCAAGATTGCCAGCTTCAACCTCCTATTGGAATATATTTCTCCCAAGTAAATTATGTATGTTTCCATTTCATTTATCTCTCAAACATACATATTCAATTTTATTATCCCCTTTCACAGTTGAGGAAATTGATGCGCAGCAAAAAGAGATAGGGCTGGGGTGGCATTGCCCAACTGGGCTGTAAGCCTAACGACGAGACACAGCTTCTTTTTCTCTTATATTCCTCATATTCCCACTCCCATGTTCCTTGGAGGAGATGATCAGTAATTACCTGGAATTTGAGAAAGGCCCTGATTAATTAGGACCAACTAGAAAATTCTGTTATTGAAAAGCTTTTGAAAAAGATCTCTGTACAGAGCGTGGTGGCTCATGCCTACAATCCCAGCATTTTGGGAGACCAAGGCAGGGGGACTGCTAGATAAAGATCTCTGTATACTAAAAGAAGTTTCATTATAAAAATATTGTTATAAAAAATAATCAAGATCTTTGAGAGACCAAGGCGGGCAGATCACGAGGTCAGGAGATTGAGACCAGCCTGGCCAACATGGTGAAACCCCATCTCTCCTAAAAATACAAAAATTAGCTGGGCGTGGTGGCACACTCCTGTATTCCCAGCTACTCAGGAGGCTGAGGCAGGAGAATCGCCTGAACCCAGAAGGCGGAAGTTGCAGTGAGCCAAGATCGTGCTACTGTACTCCAGCCTGGCAACAAAGCGAGACTCCATCTCAAAGGGGATTAAGGAAGGAGATAAATTCCCTTCCCTCATTCTTTTTTTTTTTTTTTTTTTTGAGGCAAGGTTTTACTCAGCCCTATGTATACCTCCCAGGCTGAAATGTAGTGATGTAATCACAGCTCACAGCAGCCTCGAACTGTGCTCAAGCGATCCTCCCCACTCTGCCTCCTGAGCAGCTGGGAAGGTAGGCGTGTGCCACCATGCCTAGATTCTCCTTCATTCCTAATCTCAACCATGTTCATGTCCCCTCCCTTTTTTATACAGGTGACCCTTAAGCCGCACAGGTTTGAACTTTGTAGGTACACTCGTCCACTTATTTTCTTCCACCTCTGCCACCCCTGAGACCAGCCCCTCCTCTTCATCCTCTGCCTCAGCCTGTGCAACATAAACACAAAAAGGATGAAGACCTTTAGGGCAACCCACTTCTGTTTAATGAATAGTAAATATATTTGTCTTCTTTATGATTTTCTTATAAACATTTTCTTTCCTCTAGCTTACTTTATTGTAAGAACGCAGTATATTTTATATGTACAAAATACATGTTGACTGTGTATGTTATTGGTAGGGGTTCCTGTTAACAATAGGTTATTAGTAGTTTAGTTCTGGGGAGTCAAACGTTATACACAGCCTGCAGTCCCAGCTACTCAGGACACTGAGGTGGGAAGATCACTTGAGCCCGGGAACTCGAGTCCAGCCTGGGCAACGTTAATGAGACCCACGTCTCTAAACACACATAAATAAATAAGAGTTATGGGCAGATTTTCAACTATCTTCTCTATATCTGTATCTTTTTGGGGTTTTTTTGGCAGATTTTTACTCTGTCACCCAGGCTGGAGTGCAGTGGTGTGATCTCGGCTCACTGCAAACTCTGCCTCCCAGGTTCAAGTGATTCTCCTGCCTCGGCCTCTGGAGTAGCTGAGATTACAGGCGCTAGCCACCACATCTGGCTAATTTTTGTATCTTTAGTAGAGATGGGCTTTTGCCATGTTGGCCAGGCTGGTCTCGAACTCCTGCCCTCAAGTGATCCGCATGCCTTGGCCTCCCAAAGTGCTGGGATTACAGGCGTGAGCCACTGCATCCTATATCTGTTTCTTTTTGAAAAACAAAACCCCTAGCCCCTGTGTTGTTCAAGGCTTCCCACTGAATTTAGAGTATAAATGAAACTCCTGACCAAGGCCATCCATGATCTGGCCCTCTGTGCTAGCCTCTGCTCCACTACTCTATGTAATACATTTCTATGGAGCACAGACCGTGAGTGCAGCCCTGCTTAGGAGCTGACTGGGCCACATTCTGGGCTCCGTGGGCCCTCTCCTCCATAAAAAAAAAAAAAAAAAAATTAAACATTATATTTCTCAATTGCATGCCGTAGAGACAAACACATTCATTGACTCAAGATTTGTTTCCTTCTGATTTTAAAAGAAATTAACACACTTTTTGTGGGCCCCTAAAAGTTTCATGGGCCCTGGGCACAGTACTTGCCGCACCTAATGAAGAAGTGGGCCCAGGAAGCCTGGTGCACTGCCCCCTAGCCACTGTGCATACAAAACATGCCAACCCTATGCCTACTTCGGAACCTGTGCCTTTGCTGTGTCCTCTGAGAACTATTTTCTCTGGCTTGAGCCTTATCCTGTGTATGTTTGATTAAATGTCACCTTTTTGTTTTTGAGATGGAGTTTCACTCTGTCGCCCAGGCTGGAGTGCAGTGGCGCAATCTTGGCTCACTGCAACCTGCACCTCCCGGGTTCAAGCGATTCTCCTGCCTCAGCCTCCTGAGTAGCTGGATTACAGGCGCCCATCACCACACCCAGCTAATTTTTGTATTTCTGGTAGAGATAGGGTTTCATCATGTTGGTCAGCCTGGTCTCCAACTCCTGACCTCAGGGACATTTTCTTTTTTTTTTTTTTTTGAGACGGAGTCTCGTTCTGTCGCCCAGGCTGGAGTGCAGTGGCCGGATCTCAGCTCACTGCAAGCTCCGCCTCCCGGGTTTACACCATTCTCCTGCCTCAGCCTCCTGAGTAACTGGGACTACAGGCGCCCGCCACCTTGCCCAGCTAGTTTTTTGTATTTTTTTAAGTAGAGACGGGGTTTCACCGTGTTAGCCAGGATGGTCTCGATCTGCTGACCTTGTGATCCGCCCGTCTCGGCCTCCCAAAGTGCTAGGATTACAGGCTTGAGCCACTGCGCCCGGCCCTCAGGGACATTTTCTGTGTATTTTCTGTGTACAGATAAATCATCTGTCTTCTCTATGTCTGTATATTTTTTTGAAAAACACAAATAAGATTATACTACACCTGTGTGGTAATGCTTCCTTTCTTTAAAAATATTTTGTTACAGTTTTGTTTGTGTCTTTGCTTCTTCTTTCCTACCTTTTCTGATAATTTGGAAGATGTATCATGTGTTTAGAGTCCCTTCTGGTAGATATAGGTCATATGTAATATACACATATATATTATCTTGTATAATTACATGCCATATATATATAAATATATATATACACACACCTAAATTATATGCCTTAATCTCTGGTTTTTGTTTTTTTGTGTGTTTTTTTGAGATGGAGTTTCGCTCTTTTGCCCAGGCTGGAGTGAAGTGGTGCAATCTCGGCTCACTGCAACCTCTGCCCCCTGGGTTCAAGTGATTTTCCTGCCTCAGCCTCCCGAGCAGCTGGGATTATAGGTGCTCATCACCATGCCCAGCTAATTTTTGTATTTTTGGTAGAGACAGCATTTCACTATGTTGGCCAGGCTGGTCTCCAATTCCTGACCTCAGGTGAACCACCCACCTCAGCCTCCCAAAGTGCTAGTATTACACCACGCCCCACCCTAAATCTCTGTTTTTTGATGGATGCATTTTAGAAGGTATACAGAGTTGAATAGTGTCTACCCCCACCAAATTCCTGTCCTCTTAGAACCTGTGAATGTGGCCTTATTTGGAAATAGGGTCTTTGCAGATGTAATCAAGTTAAGATGAAGCCATATTGGATAGGGTAAGTCCTAATCCAACAACTGATGTCCTTACAAGAGGGAAGTTTCGACACAGAGACACAGGGGAGAGAATACCATGTGAAAAAGGTGGCAGAGATTGGAGTGTACTAGCCAAGGGGTGCCAAGAATTATTGGCAACTACCAGAAGCTAGGAGAGGGGCAAGCAACAGTTCTTCCCCTGGAGCTTCCAGTAGAAACCAACCCTGCTGACACCTTGGTCTTGCACTTCTGCCCTCAAGAACTGCGAGAGAATAAATTCTGTTTTAGAAAGTCACCCAGTTTGTGGCAACTGGTTACCACAGCCCTAGAAAACTAATACAGATGGTACATACTGTAGCCTCATCCTATTTTAAACAGATTTGTCCTGTTTGAAAGTGCAGTCATTGGCCTCAGAGAAGTCTGTTCATGGTGAGGTTAGATTTCTCTGTAGCTCGAGTACAGAATTAAGATCGATGGGTCCTACCCACGGGGAATGATAAAATCATGGCTTTCTTTTGACAACTGGTCATATTAGCACGAAGGGCCTCAGAGCCCTTTTTTTTGAATATCTTCATTTTCCAGAGATAAAGACAGAGAAAGGTGAGAAACTTAATGGAACTCAGGGACCCAAACAGTGTCTGGTCCATAATAGATGCTCAAGAACCATATATTGAAGGGATGGATGAATGAAAAACGCTTCATGGGCAATATAAAAATTTGATTTACTCATGCCTGTAATCCCAGCACTTTGGGAGGCCGAGACGGGCAGATCACGAGGTCAGGAGATCGAGACCATCCTGGCTAACACAGTGAAACCCGTCTCTACTAAAAATACAAAAAAATTAGCCGGGCATTGTGGTGGGCGCCTGTAGTCCCAGCTACTCGGGAGGCTGAGGCAGGAGGATGGCGTGAACCTGGGAGGCGGAGTTTGCAGTGAGCCGAGATCGGGCCACTGCACTCCAGCCTGGGCGACAGAGGTAGACTCCGTCTCAGAACAAAAAAAATTGATTTATTTTCTCGTTTAGCTGCCCGCTTCAAAATCGATGGAGGGGTATAAAGAGAACCTAGTAGGAGGCAAGAGACCTGGACTCTGTCCAGGTTCTGGCCTCAACACTCTATGTGATCTTGGGCAAGTCCTTTCCTCCCTGTTAACCTCCGTTTCCCCTCATTAAAAGGAGGAACAGGGGATGGACCAGTGATGTCCAGACACCTGGGCTTCCACGTAGGATCCCTTGTCCAGCCTGGGTGCAGACTGTGGTCCAAGGGGCATTGGTGGTGCCCAGGACGCGGGACCCTCCCTGAAGAAAGGCCCCGACAGCGCCCTGGTGCGCAGACCCTCGCTGGGTTTGCGTACCGGGGCCCGAGGGCTGGGAGCTAAGAGCTGGCGTGAGGCTCTGGGCCGCCGCCGCCGCTCACCTTCCCGATGTTTCCGCTGCTGTAGGAGTCCAGCAGGTTTATAAACACCCTCTGGATCCGGATAACTTTCTCCGTGGGAGCAGCAGTTTCCTCTTCTTCAGCCATGGTGGGAGCCACGCTGGTTGCTAAGGTGAAAGCGTCACTCCGCTTGCCAAGGAGGCGGGGCCCGGGCCGGGGAGGCGGGGCAGGTTCTCCCTCTGGGGGCGGGGCCTGGGCGCCGGGCACAGCTTGCCGGGCTGGGAGGGGCGTGTCGTGGACGAAGCAGGGAGAGCCGGGCGCTGGGCGGGGCGTGCCGGGCGGGGGAGTGCGTGTCGTGCCCGACGCTAATCAGGGCGTGCCAGGCGGGGCGGGGCGTGTTGAGCCGGTCGCTGGGCGGGGCGAGCCGGGTAGGGAGGGGCGTGTCGTGCCGGGTAGGGCGGGGCGGGGCGTGTCGTGCCCGGGGG